>NC_080107.1:47561205-47867277 GCF_950005125.1 Chionomys nivalis
AGAGCAGATGCACTCCCTTAGCATTTTCCATACACACACACCCTTTTTTTTCGGGTTTTTTGTTTTGTTTTGTTTTTTAGTTTTGAGACAGGGTTTTTCTGTAGCTTTGGAGCCTGTCCTGGAACTTACCCTGTAGACTAGGCTGCCCTCGAACTCTCTGAGACCCGCCTGCCTTTGCTTCCCAAGTGCTGGGATCAAAGGCACGCGCCACCACTGCCTGGCTTTCTTGCCAAGATTTGTCCCTCCAAACCTGTTTCTTCATTTGTCAGATGACCCAGGAACAATCTCTCCTAGCCTGGGTGGTCCGTCCAGGTGTGTACGTACACAGCTGATGTCCAGAGGGAATGAGGCACACAGTGGACCCATTTCTGTCACCCTGGGGAAATGGCTAACCATCTCCGGGCGTCAGTTCAGCCCTCTGTCATCACTGGTAGCCATGGTGGCATGTGGAGTACCCACAGGGCTGGCCCAGGGCGACGCTCAGTAACTGGAGCATCAGAGGGAATAAGCTCACTTTTCTCTCCCCCGCAGAGTCTCCTCTGGAGTCTATGAGCCTGTCGTGATTGAAAGCCATTGAGGGACCAGGTCTGAGGAAGGGCCCTGTCGTCTCTTGCACCCAGGTCAGCAGCGTTCCTGGAGGAGCTGGAAGCTGCCCTTCAGATCTGCTCTGCATCGCGCCTGTGCCTCCTCGTACTCTAGCCACACCAGCCCCAAAGCATCATTCCATTGTCCTTCGTCCACCCCGAACCACTGGTCCCGGGTGCCACTGTGAATATTGTCCTCTGAACCACTAGAAAATGGGGAAGATGGAGCTGGCCAGGACTGCCCAAACTAGAGAGGACCTGGGCCCGGCAAAGGTCACAGCCACTCCTTCATGTTGGGGTGCTTGTGGCTGCCACCCCCATGACCTGCTTATTGCAGGAGCAACAGCTTCAGCCAGTCTAACAGGGTTCTTGCTCCTTCGCCTTGCCCTTGAGGAGCTGGACCCTCCCCAGAATCCTGACACCTCTGACCCTCTGCTTAGTGCTTCAGCTGTCCTTATATCCTGAGGAGACCTGCTGGCAGCTTTCTCCTGGGAGCCAAGACCTCAACCCCACCTCCCTCGTCAAATGTTCTCCTGCTGCCCTGCAGCCTGCACTTTGCACGTGCTTGTCCCCAACACAGCCACCGATCCTTGCCCTTATCCCAGACTCCTGGGTGCTGTCTGCTGTGCAGCCAGACCTAGGGTACAGTCGCCCGGCTGGAACGTGGCACTGCCCTTTCCCTCTAATTATCCCCAGTTCAGACCCAAGAGCAGGGCCTAGAAAGGTCTGAGCATCATGGTGCCATCTGCTCAGGGCTGGGTCCTGAGCAGCTGGCCTTCCTGCAGGAAAGGAAGGGTGGGACCCAGCTGTGCTGGGTAAGCAAAGGCCTCTCTTCCTCTGCTCTTCTGTCAACAGGCCTGGGCTGGGTTCCAGGCTGGAGAGGCAGTCAGCCAGGTGGGCTGTGACTGCATGGACTGGAGCTGGTTTATGGCCAGACAAGCCTCAGCCCTCTGGGCAAGGGGCACGCTTTCCCTGGGGAGTCTGGTCCTGTGCCCTGCTCAGGCCTTCCCCTTACTACCCACCCTCTTGGTACCTCCCCAGCCCCAGCACTTTTTGTGTCTTCTGTAATTCGCTTAAAGGAGGAGGGTACTGGCTGCCAGTTCGGCCCTGGATAAATTCCCACCCCGTGTAAGTTTCACTCGTTTTGTATGAACCCAGCAGGCTGGCGTTTCCTTAGCCTTTAGGTATTTTCCTTTTCCTCCTAAGTTCACAGCTTGGAATTCCCTCCTCCCCCAGCAAGGGGAGGTAGGTGCCTCTGTTCCCCACTCCACCTACATCTCAGCAGGGCTGGGGACAGGGAACAGGGGTGGGGGTGGGCGGTGGGGTACAGGCCACTCGTTCTGTGGATGGAGGATAGCTGGACTCCCCAGGTTGGGAGGTCCCTTGCTCAGCTTCTCTCTTAGTTAGCAAAAGTTGGGGCTGTGATTTTAGAGCCCTCCTGGTGTTAGGGCCGGGGCCTTTCTAGCGATTCTGTTGCCATTGTTTTAAACACCTGATGACTCTTGGAAATGGATGTTAGAAGGCGCTGCCTAAGCAGAGCAGAACATGGCTGGAGAAGGTTCTGCTCAGCTCAGAGAGTCCTTTCCTGCCCAGCGGGTTTCTGGCACTTTAAGGGACGCTGGCAGCCTTGTTTCTAGGTGAGGTGACCTCTAGAAGATAGAGAGAGCACTACTACCACTCTTGCTTGTCCATGTCTGGTCCAGAATTCCAGGACTCCAAACAAAGCAGTTAGTGCTGTCAGGAAGGACGCCTCCAGCCCAGCTCTGAACCAGAGGGTCTCCCTGCCACGTTACTCCTGTTCTAGACACTGGGCTGAAAACACGGCCACAACCAACCTGTTCTAGACACTGGGCTGAAAACATGGCCACAACCAAACGAACAGTGGTGGGAGCCAGAGTCTAAGAGTCCTCTTGAGCTCGGTGATTCCCACATGCTGCCCAAGCACCTAGACTTCAAATTCTATATACAGAGATAGGCTATATTAAGAGATATTTTTGGAAAGGAATTGGTCTATGCAATGCCAGTTTGGAGCCTTCTTGAAAGACAGTTTAATATTTCTACTAAGAGATATAAAGGTCTACAATATTTTTAGGGTTCTTTTCTGGTTATCCCCACAACTGACCACACTGCATGGTCTGGCAGGAAGGAGAAGGCAGGTCTTCCTCTCTGGGAGGTGAAGGAGGAATGTTTGGTTTCGCTTTACTCCCTCCTTTTCTAACAATGTTACCGCTGCTCCCCATTCCATGGGCTGTTTGTATCTCTGTCTGGGCTTACAGTAGAACATAATGTCATTGGGGAAATCAGCCTAGTGTCAATGTTTGATTGGGGGGGGATTAAATGTTGATGTTTTTGTTACTCTGTTTCGTTGTTTGTTTTTTAAAATTATCTCATTACCATGTTCACTTGGGGGCCAAAACAACAGAAGCTCACCATATATCTTATATATGCTGGATGAAATGCTGGGGAGATTTTAGGAGGCCAGGGTTTGCCAGTCTGCCCCCAGTCATAATCTCCACACTCTTAAAAATCCCCAGGTGAGTGTGTGTCTTGGCTGTCCTTGAACTCAGCCACCTGGCTCTGCCTCCTGGTGCTGGGATTAAAGGTGTGCCACCATTGTCCAGCTTTGCGTTTCAATTCTATTTGTGAGGAGTGGGCACAAAAAGAACATAGAACATAGCTAGGCAGTGGTGGCACACACCTTTAATCCCAGCACTTGGGAGGCAGAGGCAAGTGGATCTTTGTAAATTCAAAGCCAAGCTGGTCTACAAAGTGAGTTCCAGGAAAGGAGCTGCTACACAGAGAAACCCTGTCTTGGGAATTTAGCCATGACTCTCAGTTTAGGCACTCTGGGTGTGGGGTGTTAGTCACCAAAGAAACTGGTTAAGCTGGGCGGTGGTGGCGCATGCCTTTAATCCTAGCACTTGGGAGGCAGAGGCAGGTGGATCTCTGTGAGTTCGAGGCCAATCTGGTCTACAAGAGCTAGTTCCAGGGCACCTAGGACTGTTACATTGAGAAACCTTATCTTGAAAAAAAAAAAAAAAACCCACATTGGGGCTGTGGAGGCACAAAGAGGGAGCTGCTGCTTGGGGGCGGGGGGCGGGGGTAGGACGACGACACGGGACCATTCAGAACCGTGGCAGTCAGAACCTAGTGGGAAACCAGCCAACATAAGGGAGTATCATTCCCTCTCAGCCAGTGCAAATCCTTCTCATTCGTCCTGGCTTGTTTGTCCCCACCTCCCCTGGGCCGGTAGCTATCATTCTACAACCTCTTTCACAATTTCAGGGCCTGGAAATAGAACCTTTAAATTCTGGTGTCTGCTTCACCACTGGCTCAGATTATGATCTGTCCTTCACTGGACCCTCATTTTTCCTACGTGGGGGGTGAGGAGGACTTCCAACCCCGGGATGCATCTCGCTCTGGCTTGGGGCTGTGATGTTTAGGGGAGGATTATTGGCTGGGAAGGTTATGACAGTGCTGTAGCCACAAAAACCAGGAAGTCTGAGTCAGCAGCCAGTTTCCTTCAGAGACTACATTTCCCAACGTGCAAAGCGGTTGGGGATGTGCGCGCACGTCTGACCTGGACTGGTCCAAAGACTACAACTCCCAGAGTACCAATCTCGATTTACAAGCCGGAAAGTTCTCAACCAGGAACCGGATGTGTCCTGTTGCTCCGGCGAAACACTGGGGAGATGGTGAGCCTGGGTTGCGGTACCTGTGTGATTTGGGGATATCAATGGTCGGGCCTGGAGTCTCATTTGAGGTCGGGCTTTCCGAACCCGGATCGCTCTCCCGACCACTTGTGGACAGGTTACACGGGGCCCGGCGTGGCTTCCTAAACTGGAGCGCAACTTCTAGTCAGCCCCCGTGTACAGCTGTTGAATGAATGAGAAGCTAGGCGTGTAAACTGGCTGCGCGGACCCTCCATTAGTGCACGCCACCGTAGCGTCATCTCGCCAGCTGAGCCTTCCTTTTTCTCCAGGCCACCGGGACAGACCAAGTGGTGGGATTTGGCCTCGTCGCCGTTAGCCTGATCATCTTCACTTACTACACCACTTGGGTGATTCTTTTGGTATGTGCCCCTCCCCCCCAGCTCACCTTCATCCTGCCCTGGATCTCTTAATAAGCCGACTCCTAACACGACTCAAGCCACATCTGCATGCCAGGCACTGTGCTGGGTGCTTTATGTGCCCTGATTTCACGAAATCTCCACTATGATTGCTGATGGTGTCTACATTTTATAGGTGAGGTTGAGACCCAGGGAAAAGGGAAAGGCCCAGCCTATCAACTGCTGCACTGTACGGTTAGCCAGCACCTCCTGGGTGTAGCAGTCGCCAGTAGATTTTATTAAACCTTGAGTCTGTCTCTCTCTCTCTCTCTCTCTCTCTCTCTCTCTCTCTCTCTCTCGGGAAAAATCTGTTAGTTATTGCCTAAAAGTGCATTGTGTTTGAAAAGGGGAACCTTGCAGTCAGTACCTGGTATCCTTTAGAAAGAAAATTTAGGGGGGATGGATAGATAGCTCAGTGGTTAACAGCAGCGGCTGCGCCTCCAGAGAACTGGGATTCAAGTCCCAGCACTCACATGGACAGCTACAACCATCTATAATCCATTTCCAGGAGATCCAGCAAAAGGCCAGGCAGTGATGGCTCACGCCTTTAATCCCAGCACTCGGGAGGCAGAGGCAGGTGGATCTCTGTGAGTTCGAGGCCAGCCTGGTCTACAAGAGCTAGTTCCAGGACAGGCTCCAAAGCCACAGAGAAACCCTGTCTCGAAACCTCCCCCATCCCCCACCCCCAAAAAAGAAAGGAGATCCAGCAAAAGTACCTGGCACACCAGTCTTTTTTTTTTCATTTAAAGATTTTTATTTATTATGTATATAGATTTTCTTCCTTCATGTATCCTGCAGTACAGAAGATGACACCAGATCTTATTACAGATGGTTGTGAGCCACCATGTGGTTGCTGGGAATTGAACTCAGGACCTCTGGAAGAGCAGCCAGTGCTCTATTCCTCTGAGCCATCTCTCCAGCCACCTGGCACACCAGTCTTACTTAAGTGTTAGCTGGGTTGGAGATCCAGGGCGTGGATGAGGTGCACCTGCGTGCACGTGCACATTTGTATAATCAAAAAATAGAATAATTTAAAAAGACCTAGAGCCGGGTGGTGGTGGCGCACGCCTTTAATCCCAGCACTTGGGAGGCAGAGGCAGGCGGATCTCTGTGAGTTCGAGACCAGCCTGGTCTACAAGAGCTAGTTCCAGGACAGGCTCCAAAACCACAGAGAAACCCTGTCTCGAAAAACTAAAAAAAAAAAAAAAAAAAAAAAAAAAAAAGACCTAGAGTTCCTGCATTCCAAAGGCAGAGAGAGGAAGGGAGGTCTCTGTGAGGTCAGCGTGGACTACATAGCAAGGTCCAGGTCAGCCAGGGCTATGTCATGAGACCTTGCCTCTGAACACTAAAAGATTGGTTTCCAACACTCAGAAGGCTCCCTGAGATAATGCAGTGAGACTTTGTTAAAATATATATCCACCTAGAAGAGCGAAGGTGGGGAACCTCTTGGGGATTCCTCATGATTCTTCGCTAGACTCAGGATACCATCAGGACAGGTCCAGCCCCTTGGACAGAGGAGGTGGGATGGCTTCCTGTTCGGGCTGGGTAAGGCGAACAGTACTCACCAGAGCTCTTGCCCTTGGTGCCAGCCATTCATCGACAGCCAGCATGTCATCCACAAGTACTTCCTGCCCCGTGCCTACGCTGTCCTTATCCCACTGGCCACAGGCCTCCTGCTGCTCCTGTTTGTGGGTGAGTCTCCCATTCTCCAGGGGTCTCCTGATCCGGGGCAGGGTGTGTGGAAGACTGGCCACTCTCACCCGAGTGTGCGTCCACTCTCTGACTCTTGCTGTACATCTGCTTAGAAGTTCCTTGTCCCCAGCTCTCCCTGGGGTTTTCCTGTTCCTCCTTAATGACCACAGGCTCTTGGGGCAATAAGGGCGTGTCTCCCTCCTGCGGTCGCAGCCTCATTCTCACACCTGGGCCCCCTACCCTCCTGCTACCCTTGCATCTCTTATTGCTCCCGTGGGCTGGGGACTGTGTCTTCATCATTATAGCGTTCTAAGCTCATGGGAGTGCAGAGTGATTCGGGGGACAGGACAGTAGGATGGGGTGCTGGTGGGTAGGAGGGCGGATGTGTGAGTAGATGGATAGGAAGATCATGCCCCACGAAATCGGAAGCACTCAGCAAAGCTTCTTGCATTCACTTGACGATGGTTGACTGGCCCGTGGGGTGTTTGCTTGGGAGCCCGACCTTGCGTGTGGGTCGTCTTGCCCTGCCATCCAGCCTTCACTTAGGCCTGCCCGGTCTCTCACTCTGTCTTCCAGGATTGTTCATTACCTATGTGATGCTGAAGAGCCAGAGGGTGACCAAGAAGGCTCAGTGAAGGGCCAGCGATGAGGCTTCCAGAACCACCTTCATATTTCCTCCAGGGAAGAGGCCAAAGGTCACAGCCTGCGAGACAGCCTGGCTGTGCTGCAGCCCTCTTTGGGAGGTGGGACAGCTTCCAAGTCAGCTCTGACAAACTGGAACCCTCTCCCCTCTTACTTGTCCTTCCAGAAGCCAAGAGGAAGGTTGATTGGGAAACCTCTCTCTCATTCCCTTTGGGCTCAGGCCAGAACATGGCTGGTCCTGTCCACCTCACAGTCCAAGCTCCCTGCCACTCCCACAGGGTCCTCTCGTCTGTGTTCCTCTTGTCATGTGCTGATAGACACAGCAGGCTCCACGGTTGTGCGCAGCCTCCCCGCCTCCTGGACAAACCCTGTCCCTTCATATGGCAGCTCTCTGTGTCTGACACTGTCCAGACTCCATGAGGACTTCTGGACCCAGAAAGCCCTAGGGAAAGACTGACAGACCACAGAACCCAGGCAGCCACCCCAGATCCCAGCTGGCCTGTTTGGGAAGATTTACAAATAAACGTTAATCGTGTTGGTGTTTGTCTCTCTGCCTTCTTGCTTTGGGGAGAATGGCTGGAGGGGGGTCAGATTGCCTCATTGTCCTACCTCCGTGCTGTCCCTATGCTAGACACAAGGTAGAGCGGGAACTGGGATAGATATGGTCCTGGCTGGGGAAAAGTCACAGCGGGGGAGTCCAGAGGAGCCTAGCACACCTTTTAAGGTCTTATGTAGCTTAGGCTGGCATTAAAATATGTAGCTGAGGATGACTTTGAACTTCTGGTCTTTTTTCTTTTTTTCTTTTTCTCTTTCTTTTTCTTTCTTTTTGTTTTGTTTTTTTGTCTCCATTTGTCCAGGGCTGGGACTCCAAGTTTGGGACACCACATCTGGGGTGAACATAGGGCTTCATGCTTGCTAGGCAAGCGTGTGTCCCTCACCCTGGCTCTCTTTCCCCCATCTCTCATCTACATGACCCCAAATTGTATCAGTTCTCACTCTTAAGCCCTCTCCAGCCCCCTTTTGAATACAAAGCCACCATCTCTTTTCCTAAAAGAGCGAGGGTCTCCGCTCTGTGCTTCCCCTACCACTCTGGCTTCTCAAAAATACGTATCGGGCTAGAGAGATGTGTTAGCAGCTACTCCAGGGGACCAGAGTCCAGTTCTAACACCCACATTAAGTGACTTCCAGTCGCCTGCAATTCCAGCTCCAGAGGACCCGACCTCTCTTCTCGATTCCACCGCACCCCACAGACACATTTAAGCCGGCATGTCTGGACACCTTTCTCATCTCCAACTCTAGTTCTCTGGGTTGTTCCTCTGCCCGAAGGCCCTGCATGGCAGGGACTATCTAATCACTACAGCCACTGTGGTCTCTTGTGGGGACGCATCAAGCCCCCCTGTACCCCCTACTCCCATCATTCCACTCTATACTTCTCAAGCACCAGTTTGTGCTGGGCACTGAGGCAGGAAATTTGCTCCATGTGGCTTCTGCCCTGGTGGCACTCCCATTTTAGGAGGATTTTGATGTAATAAACCAGTACATGAGCAAGACAATCTCTGCTCATGTCAGGGGTGATGAGAATAAAGGTCATGTGACCCAGAGTGCAGGGGAAGTGCATAGAGTCCTGCAAGGTGGCAAGAAGGATCATGGCAAGTAAAAGTCCAGACAGAACTACTAGGGAGTCCAGGAAGGGGGAAAGAACCCTCGAGGTGGACGCTCGCAGCTGGCGCTCGCGGCAGTGGGTGTTTGGAGACAAGGTCTAGGGTAGGTCAGGTGACCTGGGCCGTGGTGAGGAGGTTGACTTCTGTTCCACTGCCAAGGGAGATCACTGAAGGCTTAACGGACAAGGGTGACATCATCCCGTCCATGCCTTTAAAACATGAGGCTAGCAGCTGTATACCTCCTGTTAGTTCACCATGAAAGCCCCGGAGTCTGGCACCGCTCTGGCCCCCGGTGGGTGCTTCAAGTCATATGGAAGGATGTATGACCTGGCCATAGTCACTTCTTTTTATGTTTTTAGTTTCTTCACCTGAGAGACAGTCAATGGGAATTTCATGCCTAAAAATAGCCAAAGAACACAGTTTAGACTACCTGCCTCCAGAGTCAGCACCAGAAACCAACGGCCTCGGTACAGAAGGAAATTGACAGGAAAATCCTTTCGCCGACATCCTAAACAAAGTCCTGCGGCCCCACCCGACCAGGCCCAGGGTAGGAAAGATGCTGCAGCAGCAGCGGAGGTGGGAGTCGCAGGCAAAGGCCAGCGCCCCCCTCGCGGATTGGACGTGACCTGGACAGCATCCTCGCGATTGGCCTGTCGCAATGCAGAGGTGGGGCCTGATCCCTGCATCGCGGTCTCGGGGATACAGCCAAAGCCAGAGAAGCAGCAGCTAGGGGCGATGGCCACTCCAAGCCCGGGGGCCCGCGAGGTAGGTGCGGACCGGAGAGGGGACAGAGGAGGGAAGGGTGAGTGAACAGGTCCCGCCTTCCTCTTGGCCAGAGGTGTGGACACGCCCCCATCTCAGCAAGGGTAGGACTTTGCTCTGGGAAGACCAGGACATGCCCCACATGGGCACAGGTATGAAGGGGGCTATAATCAGGTAAGTGCCCCCACCCAGGTCTCCTCAGTTTCCTCAGGAAAAATGGGAATGATAAACTCTCCCATAAGGCTGTTAAGAGCACAAGCTCTCAGCTTTGAGTATATCATGGGTCTCCACTAGCAATGGGGCAACTGATATGATTTCAGCATCTGCTTGACCTTTCTTGCTGGCACAGAGGGGGGATCGGAGGCTGGCAAGGCTTCCTCTGAAGGCAGCTCAGACACAACAGTAGCAGCTAACATGTAACAGACCTTACGTGATACAGAGGAAAAAATAAGACCCCAACTAACCTAAGACCAGACAGCCTCTGAGAGCCAGTCAGACTCAAATGGACTTGACAATAGAAGGCATGCTGCAGGTGGGCAGATGCAGGACCGGGAAAGGGATGGGACCAAGAAACATGATGTAAAAGACACATAGAATAAAGAAAATGGGAATTAAAAAGGAGGCATGCTCTGTCTACATCCTATTTGGATATCGCATGTCAGGCTACATGGCCCCTCAACACCAGGGGCGGCCATAGCATCATCCCTGTGTTTTATGGCTGGGGAAGCTGAAGCAGAGAGACCAAGGGGAGATTCCCAATCAGTGGAGATAAGATTTGAACCTGTGCTTTTCCCTTCGGGGACACCACCATGTGCTCTTTGTTTCCCATGCCTCCTCCCATCAGACCTCCTCCCCAGAGGCTGCAAGCAGGGCAGTTTCCCCAGGGAGTCACCATGGCTTCTTTTGGCGTCTCCGAGACAAGCACAATCGAGTCGGCCTGTTTGAGGTCAATCCAGGGCACGAACTGCACAGAATGACACGCATGATGCAGGAAGGGCTGTGGGCTGCCACCCAGGTCTTCATGGACAACCCACCCAAGGTGAATGACCAGTCCATCTCGTGCAACTCGTACTC
This sequence comes from Chionomys nivalis, assembly GCF_950005125.1. Taxonomy (NCBI): domain Eukaryota; kingdom Metazoa; phylum Chordata; class Mammalia; order Rodentia; family Cricetidae; genus Chionomys; species Chionomys nivalis. The sequence goes on from NC_080107.1 coordinate 47,571,729, forward strand.
CAAGAGGGACACCCGGCCGGCTATCGTGATACTGTGATTCTGGGAGCAGAGAGACCTAACAAAAAGAGGGAGGCAGGGATTTGTGTCAGGAAGCAGAAATTCTGGGGTGGGAAGCTGGAAAGCCTGGGAGGTATGAAGGACTCCCTGCTTCAAGAGGTAGATGTGTGCTCTAGGTGGGCCTCTTGCTCTCTCTAGGTAGGCCTCAGTACCCCCATCTGTATAGTGGGCAGAGGGCTTGTATGGTTGAGAAGGGACCCCAGCTCCAGCCAAGCCAACCCAGCCCATCCTCCCTGGAGCCTGTCGGGCTGGGGCCACGCTGGCTCAGCAGAAAGGGTCACCTAACTGCCAGCTCAGCAACCCAGTAGGCGGGTGAGCCTGTATGTTGTGTGTGCACACGTGTGCACCTCCAACTACCACATCTGGAGGAAATTCCCTAGAGCACAGCCTGACTTCACCTGCAGAAGATCCCCTATGGTTCCTCTGCTGGGGGCCGGGCTGGCTGTCCATTCATCCGGCTGAACCCTCTTACCCTGCCTCTGGCTGCCAGTGCTGAGGACCCTGTTTCTCCAATCCATCCCCCTTCAGATTTTGGCCCAGAGGCCACCTTCCCCAGGCAGCCTTCTCTAGTCTGGCTCCCCCAGACACAGCTGGCAGATGGCCTGGCTGGGATGGAATCTGGCTGCACACAGCCAGCATGAGGAAAAGCATGTCGCAGGCTTGAACTCACAGCCTGGTCCTCAAGACTCAGAGGTGGGTGATAGCACACACCCAGGGGGCCGTGGCTCACGTCCTGCCCATCCTTCCTCCAGCCCTGGGTGAACGTGAGGCCCAACTGCCCAGCTCAGGCTGACAAGACTCATCCAGTCCCTGTTTGCTAAAGTAACAGACAAGGCCAGGTGTTGTATTCACAGGCAATCTCTGGGCGGGCGATGGCCAATCCCGGCTTTCTCTGAATCCCTCTACTCACCCCTGCAGGGACCTCTCACCCAGAAGGATTTCTCTGAAGTCATGACCCAGGTTCATGAAGAGGTAAGGAGCCCAGAAGGAACAGGAGTCTGCCTTGGCTCCTTCCCCCTCAGCCCTGAGTGCCACCGATGGCTTGTTCCTGGGACCTTGCTGTGTCCTGCCTCTCCCAAACTAGAGGCAGCTGCTTACATACACCTGAACCCACATGGATGGTCTCCCTTGGGGCTGCTTTCTCCCCCATAGGGCTTCGAGATGGGCACCCTGGCCGGCCCAGCTTTTGTACGTTTGAGGCACTTTCTGGGCCTGAACGAAGAGGACTACCAGGCTACTCTGGGCCCCAGTGGCCCCTACCTTCAGTTTCTCAGCACCTCCAAGAGCAAAGCCAGCTTCTTCCTGTCGTGAGCTTGCAGCAGGGGTGGGGCGGGTTGGGGGCTCGGTTCCAAGCTGGCGGGATGGCCATGGGCAGAGAGGGTCAGGGCCAGATGAAGGTGGAATGAAGCGAGGGAGGGTGGTCAGACACATCCATTTTCGTGCCCAACTAGGGGCAAGAAAGAGATCGGGTCGGAGCTGCTCCAGTCAAGTCTGGACAGTAACTGCTCTTTCTCACTCGCAGCCACGACCAGCGCTTCTTCCTGAAGACCCAGAGGCAGCAGGAGGTGCAGGTGCTTCTCGCCCACCTGCCCCGCTACGTGCAGCACCTGCGGCGGCACCCACACTCGCTGCTGGCACGGTTGCTGGGTACGCTGCTGGGGGCAGGTCCTAAACCGCAAAGCGCCTGGAGAGGCGGGGTCTGTGGACGGGGCGGATCCTGGGACGGATCTAAAGTGGCCGATTTGGGATTGGAATATTTTGGGGTGGAACAGCACTGATTCAGAAGGGACGCAGATTCAGAAGGGAGTCTGGGGGCGGAACTGGAGTGACAAACTCAGGTACGCTGTGGGTCTTGAGGAAGGTGCGCGACCGGTCATACGGATCCGTGATTGCGGAGTTAGAGGCCTTCACCTGGAGCCTTCTCTTTCAGGAGTGCACAGTCTGCGGGTGGCTCGCGGAAAAAAGGTGGGTGTGGCGGAGGCGAGGTAGCTCAGCAGTGGGGGCTGCTGGAGGATGAGGTCCGGGCTCCCCTCACTCCTCACCCCTGTCCCCAGAAGTACTTCATCATCATGCAGAGCATCTTCTACCCTGTGGGCCGCATCTCTGAGAGGTGAGTCCTTCCGGAGTCGATGCAGGGTTCTGATTCCACGCCGACGGTACAGACTGAGGCCCCAGTACTTTTGCCTTAGACCACCAAATATGATCCTCCCAAGGTCAGTAGGCGGGAGGCAGATCCCCACCACCCACTTCTCTTAAAAAGGCATCGGGCTGTTTCCATTCTTTTCTCCCCTTGCCTTGTCTCCCCAGTGATGGGATCACAGGCCACCACACTGTAGTAACCACCTTCATTTTATAGTTGAGAAACTGAGGAAGTCTAATAGGATCAGAGAACAAGACAGGTAAGATGATTCAGAAGGTAAAATCACCTGCAGGCAAGCCTGAGGACTCGAGTTCAATCCCCAGGACCCACACAGTGGCAAGCATTAACTCTTTCAAGTCAGCTACAGGCACCATGCAATCCCAGCACTTGGGAGGCAGAGGCAGGTGGATCTCTGTGAGTTCGAGACCAGCCTGGTCTACAAGAGCTAGCTCCAAGACAGGCTCCAAAACCACAGAGAAACCCTGTCTCGAAAAACCAAAAAAAAAAAAAAAAAGAAAGAAAGAAAGAAAGAAAGAAAGAAAGAAAGAAAGAAATGACCAGGCGGTGGTGCACGCCTAGTACTCGGGGACAGAGGCAGGCAGATCTCTGTAAATTCAAGGGCAGCCTGGTCTACAAAGCAAACTCCAGAACAGCCAGGTTTGTTACACAGAGAAAACCTGTGTCAGATAAACCAAAAATAAAGAAAGAAATGTAGTTAAAATTGGAGAGAACAGACCCACCCTGCCGGTGGAATCCTCTTCTGGCAGACAAGATACCAAGAAACAGGCAAGGCCGGGCTTACACGGGGTTGGACTTGCAAAGGCCTGAGTTCAAAATCCTTGCTCTGTTATTTGCTTACCCTGTGACACAGGCAACTTAAAGGGATGCTCGAGACTCTGTGTCTCCATCTCTAACATGGGGACACAGTCTGTGGGGTGCTGATGTTCGGAGGTGTCTTAGCCCAGCCTCTGTGTCTCCATCTCTAACAGGGGGGTACTGTTTGGAGGTGTCAGCCCTTGCTTCTCATGATTTCTGTGTGTACCCCACCTCCCAGGTATGACATCAAGGCTTGTGAGGTGAGCCGCTGGGTGGAGCCAGTCGCTGAGGGCAGCCCCTTTATCCTGGTGCTGAAGGACCTCAACTTTGAGGGGAAGACCATTAACCTGGGTGAGTCCCGTGGTAGTCACTGTCTCCTCTTCCTCCATCCAGGGTGAGGTTTGGAAGAGGGTCCCTAGTACCGCCCTGTGCCCAAATTCAGATCCTTGCTCCAGACTTACACAACGGGGGGGGGGGGGGTACAAGGATGGGGACGGCCATGACATCCACACTTTGGGGCAAGTGCAGGTGCAGCCCGCACATGAGAAGGACTCAGGTGGGGTCTGGTGATCTCACAGGACCCCAGCGGAGCTGGTTCCTCCGCCAGATGGAGCTGGACACCGCCTTCCTGCGGGACCTGAATGTGCTGGATTACAGTCTCCTGGTGGCCTTTCAACTTCTCCGCGAAGATGAAAAGGATGCTTACACCGTTTACAGTACAATGAGGTGAGCCTTGCCCTCAGGTGCAACGGCAGGGGCGGGTGTGGAAAGACAGGCCGTGGGGTGTGAGGGCTGCCTTCCCTCTGGTGGCATGGCACAGGCCTAAATGCTGGGAAGTACTGTGTGTGTGTGTGTGTGCGTGCGCGCACGTGCATGCGTGCGTGTGTGTTTGTGTGTGTGTGCGCGCACACGTGCGTGCGTGTTTGTGTGTGCACGCGCACATGCATGCGTGCATGTGTGTGTTTGCGCACGCACGTGCGTGTGTGTGCGCATGTGTGGGCGCACGTGTGTGACGCGCACGCATGTGTGTGTGCATGTGCGTGTGTGTGAGCACGGCTACTAGAGGCAAGGGACCCGGATCGACCACAGCAGAGAACAGAACTAAAGGAGTCTAACTGGACAAGGTCTTTTAATGGTGTTTTGAACAGACTGCCCATTTTCTGGCAGGGCATATGGGGTCACCAGAGGTTTCTGAGCAGGGATAAGATCCGTTTAGTTTTGTGCCCTCTTACCCAGTCGTTCCATCTCTAGGCCCCTGAAGTCGCCACGACTGGCACCATCACCGTGTACTGTGTAGAAGTAGCTGCCACTCTGTCCATGTTGGCCATGACCCTCACTGAGACCACGGGCTGTTTCTCACCTTCCAGATGCGACAGCCAAGCTCAGAGCAGGCGAGGGAGTCAATGTGCTCCTGTTCTGATAGCATTCTCCAAGGCTTGCCCCCTGTGGTTGAACAGAAAGGCCCTTTAAGAGACCAAGTCTGTTAATCCCAGCACTAGGGAGGCAGAGGCAGGCGGATCTCTATGAGTTCGAGACCAGCCTGGTCTACAAGAGCTAGTTCCAGGACAGGCTCCAAAACCACAGAGAAACCCTGTCTCGAAAAACCAATATATATATAATTTCAATAACCTAAATGTATATGAGACCATTTGCATTATTTTCAATACTGCCCTTTTAAAAGATTTTATTTTTAAATTACGCGTGTGATCATGAGTGCACTGCCTGCAGAGGCCAGAAGATGGCGTTGGAGCCCCTGGAGCAGGAGTTACAGGCAGTTTTGAGGGGCTCTTGGTGTATGCTGGGAACTGAACTCTGGTCCTCTTCAAGAGCAGCAAGATGGCTGAGCCACCTCTCCAGGCCCTCAGTACTGACTTTGAAGTTCAGTTTATATTGGAACTTGATATTTCCCATGACACTGGCTATATTTCAAGGGCTCAGCAGCCACTTGTGGCCAGAGTCTGACTGTCAATTACACTATTCCTCAGCTTCCTAATGTAGCTCTCTGGCTGGGAGGGACAGCTTTATCCTATTCCCACACCTAGGTCCGTACATGGTGCACCAAATTTGGGGTTGACGGAGAGCCAGAACCGCCGGCTGCTGCTAGACGTCCCCAACGCCCTCCATATCTTGGATGGGCCAGACCAACGTTATTTTCTGGGCTTGGTGGATCTGACCACTGTCTATGGGCTTCGCAAACGGCTGGAGCAGTTGTGGAAGATGATGCGCTATCCAGGCCAGTCCTTCTCCACCGTCAGCCCGGCTCGCTACGCCCGTCGCCTGTGTCAGTGGGTGGAGACGCACACCGAGTGACTCTCACCTGTCTGCTTTCTCATCTGGACAATGGGCATGCGCCCGCAACAATTTTCCAGCGGTACCCAGGGAGCTAGCCTGCAGTTACTCCTACTAGCCACAGGAGGGCAGCATCCCCTAACTAATGCTGTAACTACTCAGCCCTATTCGGTGATGGTGCTGTGCCCTGCTTAGAGGAAGGACCCCCCCAACCCCCATTCCCATTAGCTCATTTACTATTAAAAAAATGTTGATATTTTCTTTTTACAGGCCGCGAAATGAAGGCTCACGGGGTGAAGGGGGTGAGGAAAGACCACAGCAATAAATGCTGGAACCAGCCTGCACCGTGCCTTGAGCCTGGGAACTTACAGTCTTGGCCACCCAGCTCCTGTAGCCCTAGCTTCACACTCTGTAGAAGGAGGAGAGTGGAAGCTCTGCCCCCTTGTCCCAATGGGAGAACAAGTCCAGAGGCTTTAAGGTGCAAGACCAGTCCCGGATACTAGGCCCCCCAGTTCCCAGCTCTGATTAAGGCTCCACAGTGCCCCTCTGGGAGACAAGTGGGTTAAGATGAGGCAGAGCAGTCATCCTGGAGTTGGTCGTGGTGGGAGGGGGGGAGTGGGGGGGCTCAGAGTTCACTGTTGATCTTGAATGATCTCTCAGTCACCTGTCAAATGGGGAAGCCCAGCTGCTAGTCCAAGAGTTTTAGGCTAGCCATTAGAACCCCTAACCACCTGCTTTCCTTCCTCTTGAAACCAGCATGGCCTCTGACCCCAGTCTGAGACAATTTTGCTCAATGGCCTTTTCTTCCAAGATGTTCTAGAGCCTGGCTGTGTTTCCAGGACATGGTGCTAACCCCCAATGCCTTCTTGGTCTAATATATGAAACAGAAAGATATACACAGACCTCAGTAACACAGTCGACATGACCTGGGCAGTTGCCCTATAGCAGGCTCGTTCCTGGGATACACAGCTTTGGGGAGAAGCCTGGGGCCAAAGTCCTGGGAAAGGAACCATTATCAAATCACCTCCCAGGTGGTGTCAGGAGGGAAGGGACCTCAACTTCTAAACTGAGACCAGATTGGTCAGACACGTCCCTTTTAGTTCCCAGGCCAAGGACACAGTGAAGGACCTGGAATTTGGGAGAAAGGAAACCTCTTAGCAAGAAGTAGCATTGTGGGGGCTGTGGAGGGGGGGTTGAGAGATGCCCCCCAAGACTGGCCAGCCAATACCCTGGAAAAGTCTCTCAATAATTGTTCTACTGCCCATTGGCTATGGCCAGACCTTGAAAAGTGGCTGGTGGGCCAGGCAGTGGTGGCATACACCTTTAATCCCAGCACTCGGGAGGCAGAGGCAGAAGCAGACAGATCTCTGTGAGTTCGAGGCCAGCCTGGTCTACAGAGCGAGTTCCAAGACGTGACGGAAAACTACACAGAGAAACCCTGTCTTGAAAAACCACACGCAGACACAAAGTGGCTAATTGGACAGGATGAGGAGGGGAGAACAGGCAAGGCTGGCCTCAGTGTAACGTTCCAGAGCTGTCATTTTCCAAACATACACACCTGGGCCCGTTCTGGGTGTTCCTGGATGGTCACTTGGTGCTGCCACAGCTGCAGGGATTTCTTCTTGGTTGGCAGGAAGTTGAGAAATAGTGTTCAGCTTCTGATGCTACCCAGAGGTGTCCAACCAGAGATGTAGGAAGGTAGCAGTTGCCAGAATAGGAACTGGGATCTGCTGCCACATCTTCTGGGCCTGGTTCCCAAGGGACTGACCTTGAACTCAGAGCCCTGTGCCACACACAAAGGTGACAACTCTCCTTCCGCATGGGAACCTTGAGAGGGCCTGAGGCTATGAGGGAAGTAGCCTAGGACCGCAGTGACCCAGGACTGCTGGCTCTCCTGCCTGGTTTTGTATGCGTTGGTACTGACTGAGGGCATCACAGACGGAAATGGGTCTAATGGGGCGCACGGGCATGAGAACAAGGGAACTGACTCACAGAGAGACTTCACAGTGCACAGCTGGGCAGGGAGTTAATACCTGTAATCCCAGCACTTGTGGGGCTGAGCAGGTCCGAGACCTGCCTGCTCTGTGAGTTTTCATCAACTTGACACAAAGCAGCGTCATCTGGGAAAAGGGAACCTCACTTGAGGAAACATCTTCATCATAGGCTTACAGACCGGTCTTTGGGGGCATTTCTTCCTTCCTTTCTGTTTTTGACTGCTGTGGGCAGTGCCTCCCCTGGGCAGGTGGTCCTGGGTGGTTTAGGAAAGGTAAATGTGAGCCTAAGAAACAAGTCAGTAAGCAGCACCCCTCCAAGGCCCCTCTCCAGCCCCTGCCTCCATGTTCTGCCCTGACTTCCCTTTATGATGGGCTCTGATGGGGATGTATAAGTTGAAATAAACTTTCTCCTTCCCAAGCTGCTTTTGGTCGTGTTTGTCACAGCAACAGAGCAAGCTGGGACAGCTACATAGAAAGATCCTGCCTGAAATAATAAAATAAGGGCTGGAGAGATGGCTCAGAGGTTAAGAGCACTGACTGCTCTTCTAAAGGTCCTGAGTTCAATTCCCAGCAACCACATGGGGACCCCCAACCATTTGTAGTGAGATCTGGGGCCCTCTTCTGGTGCTGCAAGCAGAATACTGTACACATAATAAATAAATATTTAAAAAAAATAATAAAATAAATTTGGGGTGTCACATTGGAAAGGGTGGTTGGTCACGGTGAGCTGAGTGACAAGGAGCCCCACTAGGCATGTGACTGGAGCAGTCCAGAGAGAGTTCTGCCACAAGTGCAGAGCCCTAAGATAGGAACGAGCTGGCTATGAGCTCAGAAGGTGGCCACAATGGAGGGGTGCCATTCTCATCCCCAGGGCCCTGAGGACGGTGAGAGGGTAGTGGGAATGCCACACAAACCAAGCCAAAGCGCATCTCTGGGATACAGAATTTTCTAGTGGTGCTCTGAGCCACCGCTGCCCTTTTTTTATTGAGTGATTTTTCCCACCTTACGAAGGTGGGGGGGACGACCTTACGAAGGTGGGCGGGACGACGACGACGACGTGACTCCGGCAAAGGCTGCATCGACATAAGCAATACAAAACGGGTATATCAAAGAAAACAACCTGAGCCATTAATCCCAGCTCTCGACCCTCTACCTCGGCTAGCAGAGGCAGCAGGATCCTGGTTAAGTCCGAGGTCTGTCTGAAGCATGTGAGACTCTGTCTCAAAAACAAAATCATGCTTCATTACTGTCGATCTGAATTTCAAGTTCACATCTTGTACTTCATTTGAGCAGACAGCCCTACGAGTCTGAAACTCAGGGCTGCTTGATTCGAAACTCTTGCTTCATTTCCTGCCGTCTGTCACTTCCCGGACCATTTCAGAAATGGAGAACCTCAAGTCTCCCCGGCCAGGCAGCCTTTGCATGGTGGCTCAGACTTTCTTGAGGTTTTTTTTTTCCCTCTTTCTTCCATGCCCTTGGCACACACCAAGTAGGGTGGGATGCTAAAGTAGACAGGCCTCGCCCCCGACGTCGAGACCTCGGCCCCCCAGTCCCGAGATCGCCGAGGCCGCCACGCACGCCCCCTACCCGGCGTAGGCCCCGCCCCCTGCGCGCAAAACCTCCGCCCCTCCGCCAGGCGCCGCCCATGCCCCCGGGCTGCGCTGCTCGATCTTCCACCCAGCAGAAGCTGCGGCTGCAGCACCGCCTCCTACCCGGGGCCGGTTCCAGGCCCTGTGGCCGGGCCCACTGGACATGGAGCTCCGAGCAGCGCATCGTGAGCCCCCGGCGCGGCCTAGCCTTCCCGTCTGGTTAGCGCCCAATGTGGGGAGGGGACGATGGAATTTAGCAGGGTGAAAGAAAACTCCTCATCCCGCCCGCCCCAGGCCTCTCCATCGCCCCGCGGTAGAGAGATGGGATGGGTAGGAAAGAAATCCCTGCTCCTGGCTTTCTTCGCCTGGCTTTGACCAAATGGGTAACCTTGAGCCGAGAGTGTCTCCTCCCTGCCTGTCCTTCCCCATCTGCACAATGGGGATTGGTTTGGCAGGGTCTCTGAACCCACATCCTTTAGGACAGGGCACGTTGTCGCATGCCTGGAGACTTTAAGGCTATTGGTTCCTGGGCCATTTGCCTTGACCTGAATCTGTACTCTCTTCCCTTGCCTCAGTTTCCCTCATATCCTAGGACCAGCTTCCAGCCTTTCCCATCCCAAGCTCTGGAGACAGCAGCCTCCGGACTGCTGAGGGCACAGACAGCATGAAGGCCCGGGTAAGTGACATGGAAGGAAGAAAGCACAGTGGGGAATTGGGGACAACCTGGGCAGAGCTTTACAGTCACCTCATGCCAGGAATTATAGGGAACCCCCACCCCTTTTGGTGTTGGGAGGAACTCAGAGCCATGTAGATGCTAAGCACATGCCCTAACACAAAGTCCCGCCCACAGCCCCTGTAGTAGCCCCTGTGGTTTCCCCTGTGCCACCCCCTGCTCCTGAGGCCCTGTGACCCCCGTGAATGACTTGGTTCCCCTTTTGGTTTCACTTTGCTCTTCTCATCTTGAAATGGAGGTAATGATACGGTGTCGCCATACGGTGTCACCATACGGTGGTGTCACTCGGTCAAGGGGGTGAGCAGTGTGAAGGTTAAGATCAGCGACTCTTGCCTTTACTGGTGAGCCCCTTGAATGTTAGGGTGACAAGATTAATCACCACTGCCTGAGCCAAGGTCTCTAAGTCCCTTGTGGGCAGGGGACCAGTTGCTATGCAGAGCTGGAGGCCTCAGGGGCTGTGAACCCTGTCTCCTGGACAGCTGGCCACACAGAGAAGACTTATTTTTAGAAGCTGATGTGGCTTATGGACAGACAAGGAAGGGTGGGCCCCTGGCAGGATGTGCCAGGGGCTGTTCCGCACCTCTGGTTTTCTGGGCATACTGGCCAGCTCCTAGTGTTTCCTCTGGAGTGGCAGTCTGAGAGACACAGGTACTGAGCTGGATGGCCCAGCAGACAGTGGCCTGGCCGGGCACTTTGAGTGAGTGTACAGGTAGCCGCCCCAAGGTGAGAGGGGCAGAGGGTGACCTCCAGTGGCCTTTGGCATATCATCTCTAGAAGTGGGGGTGACTGAGCAGAAGCTTTCCAACTATTGAAAGTGGTTTCTATTGTTTGTTTTTGGTTTTTGAAACAGGGGCTCAGTCTGTAGCCCCGGCTAGCCTGGAACTCGCTGTGTAGCCCAGGTTGGCCTCAAACTTTTAACAGTCCTAGCCTAGGCAAGGGATGAACTGTCATGCCTGGAGACATGTATCTAACCTTTCTTATGTCTAGGTAATGGGTGGTTGTGAGGCATCGGGGCTTCTTGGGACCTGGTGCAAGTGCAGACAGCTCTTGTCACCTCTGAGCCTTCTTTCCAGCCCTTGAAGGAATTTCTGAAATGATAGGTCTCCATCCACCTCCTATATTGCCCCCAGATCCTAGCCAAGGGGACACACTAGGTCAACTGGGGGTGGGATGATGGAGGTGGGGCCAAGGGGGGAGCCCTGGGCCAGCTGGGGGCGGGGTGATGGAGGTAGGGCCATGGGGGCAGCCCTGGGCTAGCTGGGGGCAGGGGGATGGAGGTGGGGCCATTGGGGCATCACTGGCCAGGGCTGAGGACCATCGAGACCCCAGACTGCAGAGTGTATCTGGGTTCTAGGTGAGAATTTGGGTTCTGCAGTTTGGATTTAAGACCCCAGCCTGTACCCTGCACCATTGCTCTGTGGCCTTGAGCAGTATGTAGGCTTTATCCCAAATGGGTGTCCCGATCTGGAAGAGGGGATTTGGGAGAGGTATTTCTAGTTTCAAGGGCCAAGACTTAGGCATCCCTGAAGAAGGCCTCATCAATGGCGCTTGGATTCTAGTGAAGGCAGTACCCCCCAGACCCGTGACCACCGTCTCTTTCAGGGCCGCCTTCTGCTCCTCATTCTGTGTACCTTGACGTTCTCCGCTGTCTACGTCCTCCTGTGCTGCTGGGCCTGCCTGCCCCTCTGCCTGGCAGCCTGCCTGGACCGCCCCCTCCCTGTGGCACCCAGACCCACTGTGCCAGGGCCCCTGCACTTCAGTGGCTACAGCAGTGTGCCAGATGGGAAGGTGAGTAGGCCAGGAAACACTCGGGAGGGCAGCATGCCCCCAGGTCTAGGGAGCAGGGAGAACTGGGCTGTGTGACTCCTGCCAGTCACGTCACCTCTCTGAGCTCTCAAGGTGTAGGAGGAAATAGCGTTTGCACTAAGGAAGCATTGCCTGGCTCCGCCCAGCTACATTCTGGGGTGAAAGGATGGCTGTCCACCTGGGACTGCCCTTTTGTGTCTGTGTGCACCTGTGTATCTTTAGAGTTCTAGGTCTCCACACCGTATGCTCAGCAACCGTGGCTTTGGCTCCTGCCGTGTGTCTGGTATTGTGTGGCAGCTGAGGACAAAGAGCTAACATAGGTCAAGGTTATGTGTGGTCCCATGACTCACGAGACAGGGAAACTGGAGTCCAAGTGTGACGAGATGGCCGTGACTCCTGTCCCCATAGTTGCTGTACCTGGTGTGGCAAAGGGACATTCCATCCTTGACCCTGAGAGCAATGATCCTATGTGTCAACATTCTGCCTTTAACAGCTCCCTGAACCATCCTGTCTCGTTCTTGGCACTAATGTTCTAGTTCTTAGTTTGCTGGTTCTAAGTTGGTTCTAGAGGTATGTCTCTGGCTTGCCAGAGACATGTGGGTCCTCGTCCCTTGGAGTCCCAGGCACCTCCTCGTCTATAAAGGGCCGTCCGAGCCATGCTTGCCTCTGTTGGTCTGCTTCGAGAACTCAGAGGGCGGCAGACAGCAGACAGTGCCCAGCACCCCTGCTGCGTGGCTCTTTGATGAAGAGATGAGAATACCTGGGGCCGGGGCTGGAGCTAAGTCTAGTGTTCCTCATGAGCAAGAATGGGTGCTAGGTTCAATCCCTAGGACCAGAAATGAAACCAAACCAAAGCAAAGCAAAAAACTCCTGGGGTGCTAACTCCCCAATCCCTCAGAACAACCAGGTGGAGGGGACACTGACCAGTCTGGTCCTCCTGCTCCATGTCTGAGTGCTGAGTTTATAGCCTTGCCCCGCCCTGCCTGGGTCAGTCTTCTTTTTTTTTTTTTTTTTTTTTTTAGCACTGTGGTACAGAAAGAAAAATGAGTTCTTAAATCAACATTTTATCCAATAAAAAAGTAACGTACCTGAGTGGGATTTCCCAACGTCTTTTACTGAGTGGAATTAATGTCCCTGTATCTTCCGCATGCCTCTATAAACTTAGTTTCCTCCAGGTGAGGGCCCAGCCTTTCCCTGGGAGCCCCGACACTGTTTGCGTCTAACAGGTTGGAGACAGTGGCCCTTCCAGGGCCTGAGGTCTGTGTGGTGGCTTCATCTGTTGTCCCATGTCAGTCTCTATGTAACAAAAGAGGTGAGGCAGGACCAGGGAAATGGCTCAGTACTGAAGTGTGTGCTGCCCCGTAAGGGTAAGGACTGGAGTGTGGACCCCCAGAACCCACAGAAAGCTAGGTCGGTATGCTAGCTTGCTGTAATCCGTTCTTTGGAGAGGCAGAGGTGGGACCCCCCAAGGTAAGATAGTTAACCAGACTAGCCAAAACAGGGTTCTCAGTGTGTCACCATTGAGACCCTGTCTCAATATATGTAGTGGAGAACAAAGAAGACACTATATGTCAACCTCGGGCCTCCACGTGGATGAGTGTCCACACGTGCAAACACACATAAAGTAAACAAACAGCCGGGCGGTGGTGATGGCGCACACCTTTAATCCCAGCACTCTCGGGAGGCAGAGGCAGGCAATCTCTGTGAGTTTGAGTTCAGCCTGGTCTACAGAGCGAGTGCCAGAATAGGCTCCAAAGCTACACAGAGAAACCCTGTCTTGAAAAACAAAACAAACAAACAAATAAAAAATAAACAGATTAAATCGGCTTTATTGAACTGTATGATTTGTAAAATAATTTACCAATTATAAATATACAGATCAATGGAGATTTTTTTTCTTATAGACAGGGTCTCACTGTGTGTCCCTGGCTGGCCTGGAACTCATTGTGTAGACCAGGCTGACCTTGAATTCACAGAGGTTTGCCTGCCTCTGCCTCCCCGGTGCTGGAACTAATGGCTTGTGCCATCACACCCGGACAGTCTCAGTTTTGACAGAAGTTGGAGAACATGGCTAGCCCTCACCATGGTGACACAGAACTTTTCTGTCACTCCCAGTTCTCTCGTGCCATTTTGCAGCCCTCTCTGGCCTTGAGAAGTGCTAGGGCAGGCCTAAAGCTTGAAGAGGCCCTTTTTCCATCCCGCTGTGTTCTATTTTTTATTTTTTTTGGTTTTTCAAGACAGGGTTTCTCTGTGGTTTTGGAGCCTGTCCTGGAACTAGCTCTTTGTAGACCAGGCTGGTCTCGAACTCACAGAGATCCGCCTGCCTTTGCCTCCCAAGTGCTGGGATTAAAGGCGTGCGCCACCACCGCCCGGCTTCCTGCTGTGTTCTAGCCTGTTGACTTTGGCAGCCTGTCCCCAAGACCGCCCTGTGTCCGTGTGTCGACCCCCCCCCCCCCCCCGTCTCCCCCCTTCCTTAATTCCTTGTGCTTTTTCTATTTGCATTCTCAAGAGAACCAGCAGAGGTATTCACACCTGCTTCACAGATGAGAGGTAGCATGCCCTTCCCTGGGTCATAGAGCTAGGAAGGGTTGGAGCCAGGATTTAGGCTGGGAACCAGACTGCCCAAGCTGTCGTGGGTTGGCCGTGGAAGACCCCCTTACTGGAAACCCACCTGTTATTTGGTGCAGTACGGGTTGGACTTGGACAGGGTGTATGCGTGTGTGTTGTGGGGGTTGTAGGTAGTTCTGAAGTGCTGAAGCTTGTCGTGTTTACTTACCAAACACTTGCATGACATCCAGCCAGTGCCAGGGGCCATTCTAAGAGCCTTACAAATATTTGCTCCTATAGCCATAACAAGGTCCCAGTAGGGACTTCTTAAGGTCTTTGGGACAGCCACAGTGCTGGCTATAGCTTGGGGAAGTCATTTTCACAAGCCTAGCTTGCCAGGTGGGCAAACTTTGTTCTTTGGGGGCAAACTGGTTGCCACCTGTAATTTCAGCATTTGTGAAGTTGAAACAGGAGAGATGCCACAAGTTCAAGACACATCTAAGCAACAAAGTGAGACTTTATGTAACAAGTGAAAACTGGGACCAGCCAGGTGACCTAATGGATGAAGGCGCTTCTTAAAAACCTGATGAGTTAGTTCTGCCCCGAACTCAAATAGTGGAAGGAGAGACTGACCCCTCAAGCTGCCCCCGGCTCTTCTCGTGTGCACTGTGGCACGGGCTTTGCCCCCCAAAGTCCCTAGTGCCAGGGGAGGTGATTCATTTGGTAAAGGTGACCAGTGGGCAAGCATGAGGACCAGAGATTAGTCCTGAGCATCCATGTAAGAGCCAGGTGCCTAGCATGTACCTACCATCCCGTGCTGGGAGGCAGACGTCCCTGGGGTGCCTAGCATGTACCTACCATCCCATGCTGGGAGGCAGACGTCCCTGGGGTGCCTAGCATGTACCTACCATCCCGTGCTGGGAGGCAGACGTCCCTGGGGTGCCTAGCATGTACCTACCATCCCGTGCTGGGAGGCAGACAGTCCCTGGGGTGCCTAGCATGTACCTACCGTCCCGTGCTGGGAGGCAGACATCCCTGGGGTGCCTAGCCAACCAGTTTAGAACAATTGGCAAGATCCTGGTTCTGTGAGAGACTCTGCCTCAAAAAACTAAAGGGTACTTGAGGAAGATACCCACTGTCAACCTCTGACCTTCCCCTGTGCACACAAGTGTGTGCAGCTCACCCATCCCTGTGTTCGCACAAATGTACGTAGACAAATTTTAAAAATGAAAACAAAACCCAGTAAATCTTAGTCCTTGGAACTGATCCAACTATAGGCCTATAGTGGGTGGGTATGGTGGGGGCAGGTGGGACGGGTGGGAGGGTATAAGGGGGGCAGGAGGGATGTGTGGGTGGGTATGGTGGGGGCAGGTGATACAGGTGGGTGGGTATGGTGGGGGCAGGTGATACAGGTGGGTGGGTATGGTGGGGGCAGGTGGGACGGGTGGGAGGGTATGGTGGGGGCAGGAGGGATGTGTGGGTGGGTATGGTGGGGGCAGGTGATACAGGTGGGTGGGTATGGTGGGGGCAGGAGGGATGTGTGGGTGGGTATGGTGGGGGCAGGTGGGACGGGTGGGAGGGTATGGTGGGGGCAGGTGGGACGGGTGGGAGGGTATGGTGGGGGCAGGTGGGACGGGTGGGAGGGTATGGTGGGGGCAGGTGGGACGGGTGGGAGGGTATGGTGGGGGCAGGTGGGACGGGTGGGAGGGTATGGTGGGGGCAGGTGGGACGGGTGGGAGGGTATGGTGGGGGCAGGTGGGACGGGTGGGAGGGTATGGTGGGGGCAGGTGGGACGGGTGGGAGGGTATGGTGGGGGCAGGTGATACAGGTGGGTGGGTATGGTGGGGGCAGGAGGGATGTGTGGGTGGGTATGGTGGGGGCAGGTGATACAGGTGGGTGGGTATGGTGGGGGCAGGAGGGATGTGTGGGTGGGTATGGTGGGGGCAGGTGATACAGGTGGGTGGGTATGGTGGGGGCAGGAGGGATGTGTGGGTGGGTATGGTGGGGGCAGGAGGGACAGGTGGGTGGGTATGGTGGGGGCAGGTGGGACTGGGTGGGTATGGTGGGGGCAGATGAGACAGGTGGATGGCGGCTAGCATTGAGGTTTTCTTCTTTCTCTACCTTCCCCTGCAGCCCCTTATCCGAGAGCTTTGCCACAGCTGTGCTGTGGTTTCCAGCTCTGGCCAGATGCTGGGTTCAGGCCTGGGTGCCCAGATCGACGGTGCTGAGTGTGTGTTACGCATGAACCAGGCGCCCACCGTGGGCTTTGAGGAGGACGTGGGCCAGCGCAGCACCTTGCGCGTCATCTCGCACACGAGCGTGCCGCTGCTTCTGCGCAACTACTCGCACTATTTCCAGCAGGCCCAAGACACGCTCTATGTGGTGTGGGGCCAGGGCAGGCACATGGACCGGATGCTGGGTGGCCGCACCTACCGCACATTGCTGCAGCTCACCAGAATGTACCCGGGCCTGCAGGTGTACACCTTCACTGAACGCATGATGGCCTACTGTGACCAGATCTTCCAAGAGGAGACGGGCAAGAACCGGTGAGCTGGGGACCCCGGCACCTGAGGCTTGCCTTCTCCAAGAGCCTCTTTGTGCCGGGAAATGCTTTAAGATTGGAGGTGCCCTCTGAGGTTTGTCCCAGATAACTGAAGTAAGGGTTGCAATCAGAACAGCTGCCTGCAGGCTGGGGGTGTTCGTCCGTTGGCAGAGTGTTGGCCTAGCATGCATGGGGCCCTGGGTTCCAACCCCAGCATAGAATAAACTGACCTTGCATGCCTTTGTAATCCCAGTACTCGTGAGGTAGAGGCGGGATGGTCAGGAGTCCAAGGGCATCTTCAGTTACATAGGGAGTTTGGTTGAGGTAAGCCTGGTCTATGCTATCTCAAAAATGAGCAAACAAAAAACCCAGCTGTTTTCAGGTCTCAGGCCCTGAGCTAAGCACCGTGCATCAGACGCCTCTTTAATACCTTGTTCAAATAGCAGACAATGAGGACTACTGAGAACTCAAGAACGATGGCAATGGGTTTTTGATCCTACTGCACGTACTGGCTTTGTGGGAGCCTAGGCAGTTTGGATACTCCTCTTAATAGACCGGGATGGAGGTGGATGGTCTTTGGACTTTCCACAGGGCAGGGAACCCTGATTGCTCTTAGGGCAGACGAGGGAGGGGGACTTGATTGGGGGAGGGGGAGGGAAATGGGAGGTGGTGGTGGGGAGGAGGCAGAAATCTTTAATAAATAAATAAATAAA
The DNA here is from genome assembly GCF_950005125.1 of Chionomys nivalis. Taxonomy (NCBI): domain Eukaryota; kingdom Metazoa; phylum Chordata; class Mammalia; order Rodentia; family Cricetidae; genus Chionomys; species Chionomys nivalis. The sequence goes on from NC_080107.1 coordinate 47,588,955, forward strand.
TAAAAAGGGAAAAAAAAAAGAAAAAAAAAACACATTTCAGGACAGGGTTCATGCTCTGGATTAGATGGCCAGAATAAAATGAACTCAATTGTGGAAAGTAATAATAATAATAATAATAATAATAATACCTTGTTCAAGGGCCCTCAGAATCCCCCACATACCTCACCTGCGTGCCTGTGCCCCAACCCCCATCCTCAGATGCTCACACTAGTCCCCAGCTGCAGTTCCTTGCTCGTGCTCTCCGTTCCTTCTGCCTAGAATATTCTAAAATTTCCCATGATTGTCTCTGTCTGGTCTAGATGAACTGTCACTTCCTTAGGAAAGCCTTCCCGGACCACCCCCTCTGAAGCAGCGGCCTTCCCCCCACCCCCCGTTTTCTGCATCTCACTCCTCTTTCCTAGTCTTTTTAGCGCCTGTCACCATCTGACATCACTTTGTGTGTGTTAGCTCCAGGTGGGGCAGGTGTCGGCTGTGCTCAGCATGAATGGGGGAGCCAGCTGCAGCCTCAGAGGGGTGACCCTCTGCTTGGAGAGTACCCGGAGAGCTGAGACCTGGGGCTGCCAGAGCACCTTGACCCTGGCGGAATGGGGGCGGGGCATGGGCAAGGCTAACGGATTCCCTCTTCAAAGCCACCCGGAAGTCTCCCGATTTCACAGCTAGTCACTGAGGCTGGGAGTTTCAGGGGTGAATCAGGTGCCCTACAGTGGAGGCAGGGTTCTCCCACAGACTCCGTCCCCTTTACCGCTGTGCTCTCATGCACTGGGGTCTCCCCGGCCCCAGCCGCATCAGCAGCTTGGGTAGCAATACTGATCAGACTTGGGTTTGTGTACAACTCTGCCCTTGACCCACTGCTGACCTCAGGCTGGTTTGCTGCCTCTTCCCCATCCTCCCCAGGACTTTTTCCTAACTATCAGGTGGGGCAGGGACGCCAGGGGGACCACTGACAGTGTCCCATCCTCCTCAAGACCCCTTCTTAGCTGTGAGGTGAGGAGCAGGGATGTCAGGGGGACCACTGACAGTGTCCCATCCTCCTCAAGACCCCTTCTTAGCTGTGAGGTGAGGGGCAGGGGTGTCAGGGGGACCACTGACAGTGTCCCATCCTCCTCAGGACCCCTTCCTAGCCGTCAGGTGGGAGCAGGGATGTCAGGGGGAGCTGCTGACATGTCCCATCCTCCTCAGGACCGCTTCCTAGCTGTGAGGTCGGGGGCAGGGGTGTCAGGGGGACCACTGACATGTCCCATCCTCCCCAGGAGGCAGTCAGGCTCCTTCCTCAGCACTGGTTGGTTCACTATGATCCTGGCCCTGGAGCTGTGTGAGGAGATCGTGGTCTACGGGATGGTCAGTGAGAGCTACTGCAGGTCAGACTGGCTCCCAGGCTGGGGGTGGGGGAAGGTGTGAGGGCTTCGTGATGGCTGACCCAGGCACAGACCTCCTAAGTGCAGGTATTTGGCGAAAACAAAGACTTGTACTTTGCTCAGAAGGTCGTTGAGCCATCAGAGCAGGTGATATTGTGATATGATATCATCATCTACAAAGTTCATACTTAAGAGCCATGCCATTGCTGCGTGGTGGTGGCCCACACCTTTAATCCTTGCACTCGGGAGGCAGTGGCAGGTGACCAGCCTGGTCTTCAGAGCAAGCTCTACAACAGCCAGGGCTACACAGAGAAACCCTGCCTCGAAAAACAAACAAACAAGAACCATGCATCAAGTTACTAAAAGAGGGGTTGGTGGAATAGCACAGTGGACAGTGGGTAAAGGCTAAGCATCCCCAGGACCCACATGGTGGAAAGAGAGAACTGACTTCAATGTGTCTTTTGATCTCCACGTGTACTGTACACTGTGGCAGGTTCTTGCCCACCGACCCCCACACACAAGTAAGTAAATGCAAAACAAATTTTAAGTTGCCAAAATTACATGGCAAAATGGGCCTTGGATTGGACCCACCTGATAGAATGATTTTTAAAGGGTTGCCCATCCCCTTTGGAGCCTGTATCTATTTTTTTAAAAGATGTATTTATTTTATGTATATGAGTGCTTGCGTGACTTTATGCCAGAAGAGTATCTCAGATTCCACTGTAGGTGGTTGTGAGCCACCATGTGGTTGCTGGGAATTGAACTCAGGTCCTCAGGAAGAGCAGCCGGTGCTCTTAACCTCGGAGCTATCTCTCCAGCCCCACCTATATCTGTTTTACTAGAACACCACAGATAGATTAAGTTGCGGTATTACTTAAATACTGTGAGTTCAGATGTGGAAGTGGAATTGTGTTTTAACCATGTTACTTTATTATATTTCAATATTATCATAAGTAAGGAGTTTGTAGAAAGTCACAGGTTTTCACTCTCTTCCCTTCAGACCCTGTGTCTTGGGCACACGAGATGGTAAGAGCACGGTCCCTGCCATGGGTGGCCCACAAAAGACGGGGGTGTGCAGAGCCCGCAGCTCTGGGCATGGCAGTTAGGCACCACTCTTCAGAGCACCGTTTGAGTGACTTGCTCGCCCTTGAGCTGCGTGTGCCGCTCGCTCAGATTTCCAGACGGGCTGTTTGGCTCAGGGAGCTTCTCTGACCCAGAGTTACCCAAGAGGCAGTTTCTGAGTTGTGGCTGTTGGGTCCCATAGCTGCTGGCCTCCTGACATCTGTCCAGATGTGGGTGTCCCTGGACCTGTAGTAGCTGAAGCGTAGTCCTGAGGCGGGCAGCTCTGAGGTCCCGTGATGTCCCACCTGACCCTGTTCCCTCCCGACAGTGAGAAGAGCGGCCCCTCTGTGCCTTACCACTACTTTGAAAAGGGCCGGCTGGACGAGTGTCAGATGTACCTTTTGCATGAGCAGGCGCCACGGAGTGCCCATCGCTTCATTACTGAGAAGGCTGTGTTCTCCCGCTGGGCCAAGAAGAGACCCATCGTGTTCGCCCACCCGTCCTGGAGGACCGAGTAGTTCCTGTTGCCAGTGGCCACCAGGCCTCCGCTGGGCCTGCAACCCTTTCCAGGCCTCCACACTCCTTTATGAACATTTTGTTATGACTCTGGCCTTCTGCCTGATGCCAGGTGGAACCTGGGTTCTCTGTTACCCCCACACTGCGTACACTTGGAGAAATCTTGGGCCTTGTGACTTGAAGGGGAGTCAAGAGGGTGCCATTTATACCAGCCCTGCTCTGTGGCAAATCCATGTCTTCATCTTGGGGTTCGTCGTACTTCTGGGTCATCCAAGTGGCCTTTGCCCTGGGGCCGATCACCAGCACCATGCCCGATGCCCCTTCACCAGCGTCACGACTCCGTACCAGTCTTGCTCTTTTCTCTACCTTTTCCTAGCCACACGGTGCCATGTTCTCAGGCTGGTGCAGCCTGGGACCTGGGATTTGATGGGTACAAGGGCCTTTGAATTTGAGTATCAGCCTCCCAGGACTGTCTCAAAAGTGTGTCAGTAAATGCATATTTTCTGGACACTGTGTCTTGTGTGGTAACAAATGTGGGACGGAGTTAGGACACAGACCTGTAGCCCTTCACTGGACCCACAGCTGTCTGGGCATCAGTGCCGTAGCCTCCTGCAGCACCACGGCTCAGGGTGAGACAAAAACTCCACCCAACGTCACTTTTCTGTACCATGAGTCAGAGCCCAAAAACTTTGCTGGTCAAGCTGCCTATTAACTCTGGGACTTGGTCCTTTTACAAGACAGAAAGGCAGAATGCAGCTCAAAGTGGTGCTGGTAGAAGGAAGGGGTCTCAGGGGCAGCCCTTTCTCTGAACGTCACCATCCTGCTGTTCGTGATGACGTGACCCTGAGGAGGGAGCAGCTGCTCATTACAGATAAGGTAGCCCAGGCTACCTTTGGTGAGGTGGCTGAGCTGGGATACCCTCAGGCCTGAGAGCTCACTACCTCTGCCTCCTCCCCTCTTCGGACGACTGAGGAGTGGAACCCGGAATTCAGCTCTTGGCTCCAGAGCTCAGGACCCTCTGGGTGTGACCTGTGCAGCCCCCCACAGGTCTAGGTTCGTTTGATCTCCCCCACTACAAAGTTAATTCTTTTTTTTTTTTTTTTTTAAAGTTTTTCGAGGCAGGGTTTCTCTGTAGCTTTGGAGCCTGTCCTGAAACTACCTGTTGTAGACCAGGCTGGCCTTAAACTCACAGAGATCTGCCTGCCTCTGCCTCCCAAGTGCTGAGATTAAAGGCGTGCGCCACCACCGCCCGGCTTGAAATTCTTTTTTTTTAAAAAATATTTATTTATTTATTTATTTATTTATTTATTTTGAATACAATATTCTGTCTACATATATGCCTGCAGCACCGGACCCCATGACAGATGGTTGTGAGCCACCTTGTGGGTGCTGGGAATTGAACTCAGGACCTTTGGAAGAGCAGGCAATGCTCTTAACCACTGAGCCATCTCTCCAGCCCTGACATTCTTTATAGTGTTAGGTTTTGGTTGTTATCAAGGAACCTCTAACTTAAGTCTTGTATGGGCTCCCACAAATGACAGAGCCCGTCATGCTGAGGACTCTGGTGGCCTAGCCCTCTCTCCCTCCGCCCCATTTTCTCAGCACTGACTGCAGATTTGGCACCTGGCCCACAGCACTGTCCTTGTCCCCTGCATATCCTGTGCCAGGTGGCCTAGAAGCCTTCTTGTAAGTAGGAGGGGGGAAGGGAGATGATCTCTGAGCTGAGCATGCAGGCTGGATGCCAAACCACTTCCGCAGGCGTGGCAGTGCCGAGGGGCTGTGGGTAGGAATAGGATGGAGGTTAAGTAGTGGGTGAGATGGAGGGCCCTGGCAGCCGGTCTGGCTCCACGGCTCGCTCTCCGATCTGTGGCTCTGGTTGATTAGAACTTTTTGAGGTCCCAGTTTCCCCATCTATAAAGGTGATCATGTAATTCCTACCTCACAAGACTACATGAGCTTAGAGATGCTAGGCTGCTCCTGGGACTTAGAGCACACTTGGCAGTTGGTGTGTGTGTAAGCCACCATTTAACCCCCCCCTCCGAGTGGTCCTCGTCCACCCTGGTATAGCTAGTATCAATGCAAAAAATACAGTTCTTAGCTGGGCGGTGGTGGCACCTGCCTTTAGTCCCAGTAGAAGTGGGCCCTTTAGTCCCAGGCAGAGGCGGGCAGATCTCTGAGTTTGAGGCCAGCCTGGTCTACAGAGCTCCAGGCTAAAAAAATAATTCTTACCTTAATGGGAATAGTTAATTTTGGAGCCATTTTGAGTATCCGTAGCCCAGGACACAAATTTAGGTTACTCCAGATTCCATGTTCCAATATGGAAGTCGTTTCATGAAGGTTCATAATTTCACAGTACAAAGAAAGACATAGATCAAGGCGAGATTAAAATACATTGGTTGTGTGCACCAGAGAGACAGCCACAGCAAGACCGGGGAAGCCTGCTATTGGCCCGAGATGTTATCTGATGGCGTTCTTAGCTTTAGAGTTGTAGAAGCTAGCAGTCTGCCAAGTTAACAACTTTCAAAGGTTTTTATCTATTAGTTTCAGGATATTCTGACAAAGATAGGAAGGAATGGCTGTTTGAGGCTAAAGCTACCTCAAGATAAAGCGATTTGGGGCCTGTGGACCGTCTCTGTAGGTACAGCTGCTTTCAGTTCTCACAGTGGGTATGGGTTTCCCAAGCCAGCTGGTCTTCCAGCCTGTGCCTTGGCCTGGATGTTCAGAACCCAAAGACATACTCCTCCCATCCGGATTTAGGCTGTATTCCTTCTTGAAGGTTAGTCATGTTTTCTAACCACCAGGAAATGCTGGCCCAACCCTTAGGTCCAGCACACAGAAGTGTTTCTGTTCTGACCCTGCCTCTGGGTGAGGTGTTTACTATTAGCTTGGTCCTGAGACTATAGTCCCAGGAAACTGCTACTTCCTCCTGGCACACAACGATGCCCTCTGACAGTTGACGCAGGGTCTACTGAAGGCTCTCCCGTGCTGAAAATGAAGAGCCCCCTCCTTGGTCACTGTGGGCCTTGTACCTGCTGGAAGGTGAGTAGGGGATGGGGGCCACGCGAAGTCTTGAGGTGTTGTGGGGAGTCACTCAGGTTTACAGACTCTCTGAGCTCATGCATCCCCGTGTCTCTGCTCTGGTTCCTTGCCTTTCAGAGAACTCATCAACTTCTATCTAAAGCTTAGAAAGGAAGCAAGGTGGGTCCCACAGCCCCTGGTGTCTTAGAGTTTCTTCTCAGGGACCTCTGGCTGGGGTATGAATTTCTCTGTGGTGTCTACTCCAGCGAGGAAAGGAACCCCATGCTTACCGGGAACAGTTGGGCACCTCTGTTCAGCTCCTATCCATGGAGACCCAGGAACCCCAGCACCAGGCTCAGAGCTCTGCCTCTGTCTCCAGTCTCCTCCTTAGAGGTTGAAAGTTGGAGTCCCCAGTCCTGGCTTCCAGTTGAGCTGAGCACGGATCTGTTTGTGGAACTGAGACAGGAGGGTGAGGAAAAGACTCCAGAAAAATCCTAAGAGCACAAAGAAGTTTGCTGAAGGAAGGAATCGGGTGTAGCTTAGTGAATCAGGTGTACTGCTAGGTGCACCTGAGTTCTAACCCCAGCAGTGGGGGGGGGACCATTTGGTAAAGTGCAGGAAGTAGGGGTACCTGGTTGTCACACATACACTTTCCCTGGGGAGAAAGGACTGAAATGGAGTGAGCGTCTCCAGAGATGAGGCAGGACTAGCCCGAGGTCACGCCCACGTTCCGGGCTCTTTTAGGAACTCAGTAAGGGGTGCTTGGAAAGGGCTTAACGCAGAGAAAAGCACCCCAACAGGACCTTATGTCTTTCTCACTGCCCCCACCCCGTTTCTTTCTTTCCTTTTTCTGAAACAGGGTTTCCCTGTGTAGCCCACACTATCCTGGAGCTAGCTCTGTAGACAAGATTAGCCTCAACTTCAGATCTGCCTGCCTCTGCCTCCCGAGGTGTGTACCAACTCTTACCCACAGTATTAGTACCACAAAAGGGGCTGTTACTGATCTTGGGGTCCAGGAAGGGAAGCCAGCCCTCCTGGAACATGTCCAGAGATCTGACCTGCTTGAATGGGGGTCCCTGGCTTTGCTTTGGTCTGGGTCCGGGCCAGGGCTGGGATAGGGAGAGAGCTGTGATGGGGACAGGAGTATTTCCATGTCTGGCACAGCCTCCACCCCACTGACTGTCCTTCCTCATGAGAGCCATGCGCAGTCATATTCATCAACTGTTCACCTGCCCTTCTTTCCTTTCTCCTCAAGCACACTCATGCCCTTTCCTGCAGGGTGGGGTCAGGAGGCCTTCAGTGCGGGTGAGCACTAGAGGTATGGAGATTAGAGAGCAAGGTTCCTGTGTCCTGCGTCCCTCTGGTTCAGCTGCCTGCTTCCTCACCATGGCTGGAGGCTGGAGTTTATCCCGCGCATATTTGCACACACTCGCGCACACTCGTGCACACACTCACTCACACACTCAATTTTAAAATTAATCTACTAATCTAATGTAGATGGGTGTTTTGCCCGTGTACACATCTGTGCACCATGTACACACCCGGAGCCACCGGAGGTCAGAAGAGAGTACTGGGTCTCCTGGAACTGGGGGTTACAGATGGTTGTGAACCACCGTGTGGTTGCTGGGAATCGAACCCAGGTCCTCTGGAAGAGCAGCCAGTGCTCTAAACCACTGAGCCATCTCTCCATCACACTTGTTTAAGAAAGCAAAAGTTATTAACTTACCAAAGCAGACTTGGCAGCACATGCCTCTCATCCCAGTGCTCTGAAAGGAGGCAAGAGGATCAAGCTCATCCTTGGCCACCTAGTGAATTTGAGCACCAATCACAACTTACTAAATGAACGCAACGCAAACGACTTAACGCTATGACCTCACTCCTCCTCCGACTCCTTAGGGCAGAGGTTCTTAGCCTGTGGGTCAAGAGTCCAATGACCCTTCCTTAGGGGTTCCTAAAATCATGGGAGGAAAACACAAATATTTGCATTATGATTCATAACTGTAGTAAAATTGTAGGCATGGAGTGGTAGTGAAAATAATTCTATGGTTGGGAGTCACCACAACATGAGGAGCTGTACTAAAGGGCCACAGTGCCAGGAAGGTTGAGAACCGCTGAGGGGGGGAGGGGGCGGTGTGGGGGGAAGGGGGTTAGCACTTCTCTTCCTTGTGGATTCTACCCCACACCTTTTGTGTGCATTTACAAGCATGGCAATTGTGTCAAAGCGGGAAGTAGCAAAAGAAAGCAGGGGAAAAGAAAGGGAGGGTGGGATGTGGCTTACTTGGTAAAGTGCCGTGTAGAGCAAGCCGGGGGACTAGAACTTAGTCCTCGCAACCCACACAAAAATCCCTGGATCTCTGAGGCTGTCTGGCCAGCCTCACACAGGCCAGAACAGTGCAGAGTTTCTCTCTATGTCTCTCCTAACAAGAAGGCGTCTGCAGAGCGTGGAGGTCAGCCCCTGGCTCCACACTGACACCAACACGTGCACTCACGGGCAGAGACACTCACACACAAGCTGCATGTGCGATTCAGTTTTAAACATCTTAAAGGCCTGGAACTGGAGAGACAGCTTATCAGTTGATAGCACTGGCTGCTCTTGCAGAGGGTTCCTTTCCCAGCCTTGTGATGACTCAGCCACCTCTAACTCAGGGTCCAGGGGAATCCAGTGCCTTCTGACAGCTGAGGGCACCAGCCACGTATATGGTGCACAAATATACATGCAGGCAAAACACCCATACACTAAAGGAAATAAAATCTTAAAAGAAACAAAAACCACCTTTAAATTAAAAAAATAATAATAATCTTGCCAGGCAGTGGTGATGCACATCTTTAATCCCAGCACTAGGGAGGCAGAGACAGGTGGATTTCTGTGAGTTCGAGGCCAGCCTGGCTCCAAGGCTACACAGAGAAACTCTGTCTCGGAAAAAAAAAATCTGGTATGGCTTAGCAGTTAAGAGCACTAACTGCTCTTTCAGAGAACCTAGGTTCACTTCTCACCCGGCAACTCACAACTGTCTATAACTTCAAATTCAAGGGATCCAATGTCCTCTTCTGGCCTCTGTGGGCACCAAGCACACAAGTGATATACAGACAAACATGCAGGCAAAACACCCATATGTATAAAATAAAATTTAAAAACTAAAAAAAAAAAAAAAACCTTATGAATTTTAATTTACTGTATGTGTGCATGCCTGCTTGTCTGTATATAAATTGAGTGTGTGCTGGTGCCCTCATAGGCCAGGAGAGGGCATCAGAACCCTTGGGATTTCCTGCCTTAGCTGCTCCAGCAGCTGAGCCGACAGGCTGTGCCACCACACTCATTCTGAAATAAACTGGAGGTCTGAACCAACACTGGCTCCTGAGTCATGTTGAAACCTGTCACCTCCGACATGACTCTGAGACCATGGGGGTCTCAGAGACCTGGGTGTTCACAGGCATGCTACCCTAAAGAGCTAAAGAACAAAAATATCTTGTTTTTCTTTCTTCTTTTGTTCCTTTTTTTTTTTGCTACATTTTATTTATTTATGGGGGAGGGGAGGCACAGAATGCTACAGTGCACAGGTGGCGGCCAGAGGACAACCTGCAAGAGTGGCGTCTCTCCTCCTTCCATGAGGGGCCCAGGGGTCAATCTCAGGTCATCAGGCTTGGAGGCAATCGCCTTTACCTGCTGAGCCATCTCTCCAGCCCTGAACTTTCTTCTGAAATGGTGATATTCTGATTTTGTGATAGGCCGAGCTGTCTAGGTCGTATTAGTAAATTATAATGCATGCGGATGCCACGAGCCTCTTGAACTCAATATCCACGGCTACTGTAATGTGTGCACCTCCTCAGGATTCTTAAAACTTTAATCAATGATACGGGCAAAGCTATCTCCTGCCCTTGGCAGTGCTCTGTAGGTTTCTTCTTTGTGTTCTAGTCAGCGTTCTATTGCTGTGAAGAGACAGTGACCACGGCAACCCTTACATTTAATTGGGTGCTTGATTCCATTTTCATCATGGCAGGGGGCATGTCTGCCCGCAGTAGCTGAGAGCTGGCGGGGGTGGGGGAATGGAGAGGGGTGGGAATTGGGAGGGGGCAGGAGAGAAGGGGATGAAGGAAACTGATGTTCTGTTGCCCAGGCTGCCCTTGAACTTGACCTACTGTATCCACTCCCCTAGCCATGTGGGTAGCTTTGCTTCCCTTCCCACGTCCTTTTCACTCCTTAGGTCGCCAAGATTCTCCAGCACACCTGTAGCCTAATCACCGCCCTTGCTGGGTGATATTCCCCAGGGTAAATGTTTCATAATATTAAAAAAAAAAAAATACCTTGCCAGGCAGTAGTGTTACACACATCAGGAGGCAGAGGGAGGTGGATCTGAGTTCAAGGCCAGCCTGCTCTACGTGGTGAGTGAGTTCCAAGACAGCCAGGGCTACACAGGCAAGTCCTGTCTCAAAACACCAAACCAGACCAAACAAAACCTTCCGCTCTCCTATTGCCAGATATTTGGACTACTTCCACATTTGTATTTAAACGGTGCTACTGTAAACATCACTGGGTACATCTGCAGGGACTTCTAGGTACCCACGGTGTGAAATGGAAATTTTTACTGTGTTGTTTTCCAAAGTGATTACACAACAAAACTCTTCAAACTTGCTCTCTATACTTAGGTGTCCTGCAACGTCCCAGCCATCCTCTCCCAGCAAGCCACCCTCTTAGAGCACTATGGACGGGCAGGCCGTGTCTGTGTTTATTTAACCAGTCTCCTAAGAGGCTCCTTAAGTGGCTTCTGCGCGTGCGTGTGTACATATGTGCATGTTCACGCGTGTGTGGAAGTCAAAGGTGAGTCTCCAATATTGTTCTCTCATGGACCTGGAAGGCCCAGATAGGGTAAACCAGACATAGGGATCTCTCTGTCTTCACACCCCCAGAGTAATCCCAGAGCTGGGACAACAGACACATGACCGCAACAGGTGGTGGCGCACGCCTCCAATCCCAGCACTCAGAAGGAGAAGCAGGTAGATCCCTGTGAGTGTGAGGCCATCCTGGTCTACAGAGCGAGTTCTAAGACAGCTAGGGCTACACAGTGAGATTCTGTCTTGAAAAACCAAACCCAAACAGCAACAAAAACAAACGCACAACATCATGTCTGGCTTACTTGACCATCTCATCAGCCCTCAGTTGCTTTTTTGTTTGTTTTTTGTTTTGTTTTTGGAGCCTGAACTCTAGCTCTTGTAGACCAGGCTGGCCTTGAACTCACAGAGATCCACCTGCCTCTGCCACCCGAGTGCTGAGTGCTGGGATTAAAGGCGTGTGCCACCACTGTTTAGCCTTTTTTTTTAATTTAAATTTTATTTTATGTGTATGGGTGCTTTGCCTGCATATGTGTCTGTGTACCATAAATATATGTAGTGTCCATGGAGGCCAGAAGAGAGAGTCAGATTCCCTAGGACTGTGCTGGGAACGGACACTAGAAGAGTAGCCAGCATTTTTTAAGTACTAAGCCAACTCTCCAGTCCTGTGATGCTTCCTTTTAGATGCATAAAATAATACAATGAGCCGGGTGGTGGTAGCACATGCCTTTAATCCCAGCACTCAGGAGGCAGAGGCAGGCAGATCTCTGTGAGTTCGAGGCCAGCCTGGTCTACAAGAGCTAGTTCCAAAGCTACAGAAAAACACTGTCTCGAAAAACTAATAATAATAATAATCCAATGAATAGGTGGGTAGGATGAAGAGAGTTGAGTCAAGGTCGCCCTGGCCAGCCTGGAACTCACTATGTCTACTTGGTTGGCCTCGAACTTCCAACAGCCTTCTGCTCTCCTTCTACCTTCTAAGTGCGGCTTAGAGGCCTGCACTACTAGGCTCAGCAGAAGCTACATTTTGAGACAGTCTTTCCATTTTCCAGCTGTATTGAATTAAAGTAATGTACCAGGTTGCCCAGGGAGTTACTACTGAATCTCAAGGTGGAGGAGCCAAGGGAGTTATTGGCCAGAGTTCGAGTCCAGTGATCTCCACGTCTCAGTCTCCCTATATGAGGTCTTGGTTGACATCCACACGGAGGGAGAGAAATCGGATGGGATGGGAGGCTGTTGGAGAGCATCCTTCCTCTCTGGTACCTCCCTGGGGCGGGGCCACCCACAGCCGGAGGCTCCGCCCTCCCGGCTGCTCCCCCCCCCCCCGGTCTGTGAGCGTCGGCGCTAGGACCCCGCGGGCCGGAGCTGCGGCGGGGCCTGGGCAGCCGGAGCAGCGCGGACCCCGGTTCTCCGCTCCCGGCGCCATGTGAGGGGGTTCGGGGGCCGCGGGGGGCCTGGCGCTCCCCGGCGGAGGTGAGCGAGCGCTGCGCGGGGGCGGGCAGTGGGGCGAGGGCTGGTGCCTGCGCCGCGGGGATGGAGAGCCGCTGGGGAGGGGGTCCCCGGGGCTCTCCGAGACCCACTTTCCTTGCTAACCGCACCCCGAGATCTAAAGGCTCGCGGGGTTCACTGGGCCTCCCGCTTTGGAGATGGGGGACCCTGCCGCGGTCCCGCTCCCCTCTCCTACGGAGCAGGGGTCAGGGTGTCCGACCCCGGGTTGCAACAGCCAAAGAAGGGGCACGGGACTGAGCCTCCCACGCGGCACTTGGGGGTACCCTGCTCCCGGCACCCGGAGAAGCCAAGCCCCAGACCGAGCTCAGGGTGCGGCCCTCACCCGCAGCTCAGCGCTCAGCCTCCGCACGTCCAGCCTCGCGTTTGAGTACGGGCTCCGGGGTGCCACCTCCCAGCGGGGTCAGCGCTTCCCATCAGGCCCGTCCGCCCCGTACAGAGCTGGACGTCTGGCGCCCTCGGGGACTGGAGGGGAACCCCCCGGGAGGCCCTTTCAGGCTCCGCCCTGTAAACAAACGCGTCTAAGGTTCCCTCTGCCTGCTCCAGCGGCCTGCAAGGCACGTTGACGCCCTGATCCCTCAGTCTCCTCATCTGTGAAATGGGGAGCAAGAGCACCTACCAGCCGCGTTGCTAGGAGGATTCTGTAGGCGGGCGATGGGCATGTTCCGTAATATAGGGGTGGCCCCTGGCTTGGGATCAAGGGGAGGAGGGTTGTTTCTGGGACAGGCTGGTGCAGGGGCGGGCATTGAACCCTAAGGCTAAGGACATCTGATAGAGCACCTTCAAGCCTTGGGCGCCCTTTGTCATATCTGCCTGAATCCTTCCAGTCACCCCAGGAGTTACCAGTTCTTATTCCCATTTCGCAGATGAGGAAACTGAGGCTCAGAGAGGTCACATGGCTTGCTCGAGGCCCCCCAGCCAGTAAGTGTGGACCCGACATTCGCACTGGCACCTGACATGCTGTCCTGACTATGGCCTTCTCAGAGCAGGACCGTGACGGGGCTGACCAGGGGGACCGTGGTCCTGGCTGAGGGCACTGCTCAGGCAAAGGTGGGAAAGTGGGGGCGTGGGCCTAGCTCCTGGAGTGCTCCAGATGTCTGGAGAAGGGGCATGCGCAGGACAGGGTAGTAAGACCGAGGTCTCTCTGGGAGCTGCGGCCAGACCCGGGAGCGCTTTGAATGCTGGAGATGGCAGGGCTGATGGGGCGACTCCAAAGATTCTGGGTTCTGCACGCCCGGCTGTCTTTTGCTGTAACGGTTTCAGTCCAAGGACAAGCCACGCCTCCCTTCCGATGAGCCTCGGTTTCCTGGAGTGCCCGGTGGGGACCGATGAGAGTCTGGGGTCTCCATGATTGGAGGTGCAGGGACGGCCCAAGAGAACCCCGAAGTCTGGGGAGAGCAGAGGGGGACGCCACGGGGTGGGGCCGGGCCCGGCGATGGGAGGGGCCAGGCCTGGCCAATCAGGAGCGGGGTGAGCGTGTGGCGCTCTGGCCTGAGGATTCCAGCTATTCCTGGTGTGGGAGTAAACAGCTGCTAGGTCAGGGGGCGGAGATAGTGACGGGAACCCAGAGGCCCCCAGGGGAGCTCTCTGAAGCGGGGATCCCCTTTGAGGATCCAGGACGTTTTCTTCCTTTTTACACCATCATTAGATTTGCCTGTTGGGCTGTAGCTGTCGGAGGTGGACTGGATCCGAATACTTATAGCCTGCTTATAGGTGGGGAAAGGGAAGTGTAGAAGGGTTAGGCCCAGCGGTGGGGGAGAGGCACACGGCTGGTCCGGAGCAGGCAGGCCTGTGTACGGCTGCAATTGTAGCCATCCCTCAGCTGAGACACCACTGGACTTCTGACAATCATGGCTGTGCCCTTGACCCCCAAGATCACACTGGCCGATGACTGAATTCATCGAGTCATGTCGTTCAGAGGTCTGTGAGGTGGCGCTTGGGGAGAATCGACGACCTAGGAAACCTGAACCAACTCAGCATGAAGTATGAGTGGGAACCAGGACAACATGGGTGCAGCCCTGAGCCTTTAAGTTTGGGGCATGTAGGAGAGCCGTTGGGTAAGACCTGTGATCCAGCCGCATCTAGGGAGGGCCTCTGGCCATAACCCTTTCTGGTGGCTTGCAGGTGTGACCCCACCACCTTGTCCCCCGGGCCACCTGCAGGACGCTGGCCCCTACCCCTCAGCAGACGCCGGAGAGAGATGAGTAGCAACAAAGTAAGTCCCCTTCGTTTCTTATCCCGGTCTGAGCTGCTCACAACCTTCAGTGGGAGGGGCTCTCCCGATCTGAGCCGCTGGCAGCCTTCAATGGAAGGCGCTCCAACCCACACGGGAGGCCTGGGTTCAAACTCCACTTCAGCCACTGAGCCGTTGATCTGGGAAGGTCTTGCTTCTTTTTGGGCCCAGTGTCCTCTCTGATGTCCTAAGCTTGACTCGTCTGTGGGAAATTACTCTGTGAAGGTGTCTGTGGATGCCGTGCAGAACACAGGATAGGGAGGTGAGCAGGGGCCTTGGGAATGAATGGCCACGGTTCAAAATCAGAGCACCTGAGTTCCCCATCATGTGTTTGTTCATGTTTCCTGCTATGTGTTTGACACCCCCCCCATACCTTTATCTGGGCTCCATGGCAGAACGTGAGATTTGAAAGTGGGGCATGTGGTTGTAGCATTCTAAGTTTAGAAGAAAGATAACTCAGTCCTTTGACAGAGATGGTTTAATACAGAGAATTATCAATGGCAACAGGAAATGGAACTCTTAATCCCAGCACTCAGGAAGCCAAGGCAGGTGAATCTCTGTGAGTTCCAGGCCAGCCTGGTCTACAGAATGAATTCCAGTACAGCCTGGCCTAAATAGAGAGACCTGTCTCAAAGAACAAACAAATAAAAAGAAAAGTGGGGATCTCTGACTTGTCATGGTCAGACTTAGAAAAAAATTGTGTGTGTGTGACAGGGTCTTGTATATCCCAGGCCGGCCTAGCTATGTAGTCTAGGAATTCCTTCCTGATCCTCCTGCCTCCACCTCCCCAGTGCTGGGACTTCAGGCTTGTTTATGTAATACTGACAATCAAAACCAGGGCTTGGGCACGCTAGTTGAGCACTGTCAACAGACTCCCCCCCCCCCCATCCCAGCTGCCAGACGGGGGCTTGGTGATGCAAAAATGCTAAGCATTCAGTGGGACCTACACGCTGAAACTTGAGGTTTTGTTTGTTATGCTACCCCTGGTGATACTGGGTGGGGCTGAGGCCTACAGCTTCCAAAGAGCCCCTCCTGCTGAGAGGGACGTGCTCTACTGTGCATTGCTGCCGAGCTGGGACGCTACCGAGCTGGGACGCGGCTGAGCTGACTGCCTGGATTAAAAGCTTCTTCTCCCTTCTGATATTTCCTAGTTACAGTGGGTTGATCAGGGCTCAGTCTGATTGTTAGATCCAGGACCAGGTGTCAGCCCCAAGCGCGGCCCAGCTGGAGACAGGGCTGGCTGCAGTCCGCCCACCACATGGCCCTGCGAAGAGACAGCTACTGGCTTCTGGGGGTGCCGGTGGCTGAGTGCCCTGGAGGAGCTGAACTTTAAATAACTTGTGGTCCAGTAGGAACCAAAGGTCTTTAGGGGGCCTGCCCATTCTGCCTTTATTCTTAACAGCTCCCTCTACTGGGGCATCCTAAAATGCCTTGGCAGGGAAAACAGTTAAACAGAGCCCAGATCCATTTTCACCAAGCAGGCAAAATAGGTGAGCATAGAGCGAGAGGTGACGTGTTCCTTCATATTTATGCTGGCTTGCTTCCGGGGTCTCCTGAGGAGACAGATCCAGGGGTGTGCAGCAAAACTGCTGGTGTAGGGCACCTGCTTGTCATCCCAGCTCTGAGGAGCTGGAGGCTGGAGGGTCAGTAAAGCAAAGCCAGCCTTGGCTACAAGTGAATCGGAGGTGGCATTGGCTGTGTGCGATGACTTCTGAAAAAAAAATCACAAAGAAGGGACTAATAACAAGATAGGAAGCCTATGTATGTATGTATGTATGTATGTATGTATGTATGTATGTTCAGTACCGGTCCAGTCATTCTAGGCCTGACTACAGTGTTGGTTGTGATTTGTTGAATCTGCGTTCCTCAAGGTGTGTGAGGCCAGCCGTACCCTGACAGCTTATGGAGAGTTACTGTCGTTGGAAGGTGTGGATCCTTTGGGTGTCCCTCTCCCCACCGGTGTCACCCACATCTAGTTCAGGCCAGAAACACGTTTTTCCTGCACTCTGTAGCCCAGGCTAGCATCAGACCTGCAGCAACCCTCAGGCCTCAACCTCCAAAGCACTGGGAAGTGTGCAGCACCATGCTGGGCGCTCTTCCTGGGCTCCTTCTGCAGGCCTCCCCCAGGTACTGCAGCCTTGGTACTCAGAGCTACAGGTCTAGGTTGAAGGGGTAGCAGTCTGCAGGCAACATGACTGAACTGGATAGTTCAGAGGTAGAGGAACTGTCTCGGCTGCATGGGTCCCTAAGTTCCATCCTAGGACTTGGGGTAGAGGGAATAAGAAGGAACGTGATTGGTGGATGCCAGAAGGAAGTGGTACCCAAACTCATCTGGTCTGGTATGAAGGGCAGGGTGTTGTGTGTGAGCCTGAACCCTCAATGGCCTCTTCCTTCTCCAGGAGCAACGGTCAGCAGTGTTTGTGGTCCTCTTTGCTCTCATCACCATCCTCATCCTCTACAGCTCCAACAGTGCCAACGAGGTCTTCCACTATGGCTCCCTGAGGGGCCGCGTGCGTCGGCCCGTCAACCTCAAGAAGTGGAGTTTCTCCAACGCCTACTTTCCTATCCTGGGAAACAAGGTAGAGTAGATTGTGTGGGGAGATCCGTGGCTGCGATACGGCCCACCTCCCAACTCTTCTCTCCCATACCCCTCTGCCTCCTAGAGAAGAGGATGGGTGAGGGTCAAGAGTCAAGATTATGGCCCTTGCCGGGCAGTGGTGGCACACGCCTTTAATCCCAGCACTTGGGAGGCAGAGGCAGGCGGATCTCTGTGAGTTCGAGACCAGCCTGGTCTACAAGAGCTAGTTCCAGGACCGCACGCCTTTAATCCCAGCACTAGGGAGGCAGAGGCAGGTGGCAGATCTCTGTGAGTTCGAGGCCAGCCTGGTCTACAGAGATAGTTCCGGGACAGGCACCAAAGCTACAGAGAAACCCTGTCTCAAAAAAAAAAAAAAAAAAAGATTATGGCCCTTTGCTTGGGGTGGGATCGTGGACAAGTGCTTGGCAATGAATCTCAGTTCTCATCAGGGTCCTGACTTTAGTGTTAAAAAGTTTGTTGTTGGGCAGTGGTGGTGCATGCTTTTAATCGGGAGGTAGAGGCAGGTGGATCTCTGCAAGTTCGAGGGTAGTCTCGTCTACAAAGCGAGTTCCAGGATAGCCGGGACTGTTACACAGAGAAACCCTGTCTTGAAAACAAAGTTTATTGTTGGGTCCAGTGTGATGGCTCATAGAGAAAGCGCGTGCTGCCAAGCCTGATGACCTGTGTTAGATCCATCTCTGGAATCCACATGGTGGAAGAAAAGAACCAACACCTGCAAGTTGTCCTCTGACCTCCACACATGTGGGAGTGTGTTGTGGGATGCAACCCCCGCACACACATGCACACACACACACATTAATTAAAAAAAACAAAACTATATCTTCTGTTGTCTCCGGAGTCAGACTCCCAGTTTCGTGGATCCCTGGGGACACACCCCGATAAGCTTGGGAGGAGACCCCTGTGGCTCTGGAGAACACAAAGCAGAAATAGTGGCTGCCCTTTCTGGAGTGCCAGCTGCCCAGTGCTATTATCTCCCTAGAAGCGATCAAGGCTCAGAGATGTGAATCACCTGGCTAACACCATGCCACATGGGAGGGAGAGATTTTTCCAGCCCCTGCTAATTGCAACTAGATCCAAAGGTCAAGTGACTGGGGTCTAGTGGTGAGTTTCCAGCACTCTTACCTCTATGGACCTGGTTTATTAGCCATTTATGTCTTCCCTGAGTACCTCTCTTTGCCTTGGGGTGTGGAATTCATGTATTCAGACTCTCTTCCCTTGCTGATTTCCTTCAGAGCCTTTGTGTATCCAGAGCAGGTCCCTGGGCTTTGGACGCACCCTCCCTGGATGGGACCCATAGTTGGGATTAAGAGGAATGGGAGAGTGGATGAGGAGAGAAAGGGATAGCTCGAGTGTGGGTGGCTTGAAGGAAAAGGAGTCTGAGCTTGGCTTGTCATGTCCCCAGCCTGATGGTGGGAAAACTAGTTAGAGGAGTGTGTACCTGGGTTGGAGTTTGTTGAAGGCTATGGAAAATGGCCTGGTGCATTTGAGGAGACGTCCTTTTAGGGAACCCGGCCACACAGCTGAGTTCCAGCCAGCCTCCGTCTTCTGTTTCTCAATGTGCTGCTGTATTTCTGTCTCAGGTTTTTGTACTTTCTCTTCCTCTGGCCTGGAACATCTTTCCCTAAGTGGCAACTTACTCTTCAGGTGTGATTCTGAAGACTGGTTATTTGTTTGTTTGCTTTTTGTTTTTTTTAGAAGCGGAGTTTCTCTGTGTAGCCCTGGCTGTCCTGGAACTAGCTCTATAGACCAGGCTGGCCTCAAACTCAGAAATCTGCCTGGCTCTGCCTCCCGAGTGCTGGGATTAAAGGTGTGCGCCACCATGGCCTGGCTCGAAAGACCGTTCTAAAGAAGCCTCCATCTCTCTGTTTCTGATCACCTCCTTCCGCGTTTTTCCCTAGTGTGTATTATGCTGTCTGTCTCCCGAACTCTGTCTTCCTTTTGTTGTTGTTGTTTCGTGTAAGCCTATATTAATTATATAATGGGTTTTTTATGACATTTTTATGTATGTGTACTATGTATTTTGGTCATCTTCATTCTCTTCTCCTGGCTCTAAGCACTGTCCCAGCATCTCTAAACTGCCTGTAGAGACCCTGGGAGGGATGCTCGAGATGACAAACATATTGAGGGAGAGGACCTGACTGTCTTTTGTTTCTCTGTCCCCAGCTGGTTTGGACCATCCACAGAACTAGGCTGAGTGTGCTCTGAAGGCCACGAGGGTCCCCAGCTCCTGCAGGCCAGGCTGTTAGAGTACAGAACCCTGCGCAGAGCCCCATTGACAGCGTCCCTCTCCTTGCCCCACAGACGCTGCCCTCCCGGTGCAACCAGTGCGTGATCATAACCAGCTCCAGCCACCTGCTGGGCACCAAGCTGGGCCCAGAGATTGAGCGGGCCGAGTGTACCATCCGCATGAATGATGCGCCCACCACTGGCTACTCCGCCGATGTCGGCAACAAAACCACCTTCCGCATAGTGGCCCATTCCAGTGTGTTCCGTGTGCTGAGGAAGCCCCAGGAATTCGTCAACCGAACCCCTGAGACAGTGTTCATCTTCTGGGGCCCCCCAAACAAGATGCAGAAGCCACAGGGCAGCCTCCTGCGAGTTATCCAGCGGGCGGGCCTTGCGTTTCCTAACATGGAGGCCTACGCCGTCTCTCCCGCTCGCATGCAGCAGTTCGACGACCTCTTCCGGGGTGAGACGGGCAAGGACAGGTACCAGCCTCCCACCTGCCCGCTGCAGTTATCTCTGGCCTGATACTCCCAGCATGCACTATGTTGAGGGTGTGGCCACTTTGTGCCATCCTCTCTCAGCTCTCCTCAGCTGTTAACCGGGGTCATCTTCACAGCATTCACCTTGGCCTCCCCCACCTGTCTGCCGCCACTCCCTACCCCCCACCCCTGCTTCTTCCCAGCATGCTGTACTCCAAGAGATCAGGTGCTCCCAGGATGCTCTGCGCTGTTACAGAGGTGTTTCTAGCATCTTTCTAGGTGGTACTCTGCATAGTATGGCTCCTAGAGCCTAGGTTGTTCCCAGCATGCCTTGCTATAAGCACACAGGTGCTCCCAGCTTGCTCTGTTCTAAGGAACTATCTTTCCCAACATGCTCCTCTCCAATTAATCTCCCTAGAAACCTAGTCAGTCCCCTCCTATATAAATACAGTATGGGCCATGTGTGATCTAAAATACTACAGTAGCTGTGTCAAAAGGTGCATCTAACTTCAGTGTTATTTATTTAAAGTAATACGCTTAACATAACAGCTTCTATACTATATTGGTAGATTTATACCTAATTATTGTTTTTTAAAGATTCATGTGTCTGAGCCTTTGGCCTGTGTGTATCTGTGCACAGCTTGCGTACCTAGGGCCTGAGCAGGTCTGAAAGGGTGTTCTGTCTCCTGGAACTGAAGTTACAGGCCGCTGTGAGATACTTGTGGGTTCTGGGAATTGATCCCAGGTCCTCTGCAGAGCAGTCAGTGCTCTTACCATTGAGCCATCTTTCCAGTCCCCTTTATACCTAATTATTTTTAAAGATTTGTAGCTATTACAAGGGGAACTCCTGCACATCAGGGGCTCCCACCCAGACCCCTGGTTAGGCACAAACCACACCCAAACATCTGCTTTCACAGAGAGATCCTTTATTAAGCAGGGGAAGAAAAGTTAAAGTGGCTGGTGGCTTTCTGATTCGAGCAGGAAAACAGTAGCAAATGACCTTGCAGGGGTCATTCTTACGAGGAGAAGAAGGGGAGGTCTGTGTTAGAATGGGCTGGAGTCCTGCCTCTGGATAGAGAGGAGACAGATGGGTCACATGGGCAAATGTCAGGTTATAAGGGGAAACCCTGTGATAGGTGAGGTGTCTAGTCTTATTGGGCATGTTAATTAGGTGAGCCAAGGGGGCTTCTGATTGCTGGACCCTCAGGAGGAAGAAGTGGACTTATCAGGGACTAGACCTTTGTTTTTTGAGACAGGGTTTGTCTGTGTAGCCCTGGCTGTCCTGGAACTCACTTCATAGACCAGGCTGGTCTCGAACTCACAGAGATCCACCTGCCTCTGCCTCCCGAGTGCTGGGATTAAAGGCGTGTGCACCACTGCCCAGCTTTTTTTTTTTTTTTTAGATTCCTCCTACCACCACCACCCTCCCCTCCCCAGTACATATCATTTGGTAGAGTTTGCTGGTAAAACTCTCTGGGCCTGTAGAGCCTCTTTGTAGAAGATGTTAGGTTTTTTTAGTTTTTAGTTCTAGGGGTGGAACTCAGGGCCCAAATCTTGCTGAACACACATTCTCTTACTAAAGCTGCAAAGCTGTGTTCCAAGCCCTGGAGTTACTGGATTAATTTTCTTTAATATTATAGAATGTTTGGGCAACCTCTTTCATCTTGGGGAGTTGGCCCATTTCACGTAAGCTGTGAGACTTGAATCTGTAGCTGTTTGGGGATTCTCCTTAGCATCCCTAAAGAAGAGGGGCCATTTCTTTTATTCCAGTCTTTGGCAGTGTGCTGTCTTTGTTTTTTGTTTTTGTTACGCTTGTTACTGCTGTGCTTTTCTTTAAAATGTCTCAAAGAACTGCTTTTCACCAAATACATGAAAAACATTTTCGACTTAAGTTGTAATTAGGGCTGGAGAGATGATTCAGTGTTTACGAGCACCTGCATTCTTCCAGAGGACCTGAGTTTGATCCCCAGCACCTGCACCAGGACCCATTGCTCACAGCCCCCTAGAGCCCTAGTTCCAGGCGACCTGCTGCCCTCTGCTGGTCCCCAAGAGCCCTGCATTCATATGGTGTATGCACACAGGGTGGATCTTTATGAGTTTGAAGCCAGCCGGGGCTACACAGAGAGAACCCTTACTCAAAACAAACAAAACAGTGTGTGTGTGTGTGTGTGATGTAATTAACTTCAAAACACTATAAATGACATAGTCTATACTCTGGCTTTTCATGCTACCTTTGGACACTGCTTACCTAGCCACATGTAGCTGGTGGCTGCTGTAGCCCCGGGTACAAACCCATACCTTTATACCTTACTCTGTGGTCACCTCAGCATCATTTTCTCGCTAGTGTCCCTATTTTGGTCCCAGCGGAGACACGGCTGCCTGCTAGCATGCTTTATGGTCACGGTTACTCCCAGCCTGCCCTGTTTAATTAGTCTCTAGAGTTCATGGTGTTTCCACTGCGCCCTTCCCCCTTAGTACTCCCACAGCCGGTGATACACAGTGTCTGGTTAGACAGTAGGTAGAGCGGCTGGGAGCCTCCCTGGGGGTTGACCGTTTCTCCTTGCTTGCTCCCCATCCCTGCCTGCATGACCCTTCATTGAGACTCTTCTCTGCCCCCAGGGAAAAATCCCATTCCTGGTTGAGCACGGGCTTTTTTACCATGGTGATTGCGGTGGAGTTGTGTGACCATGTGCACGTGTACGGCATGGTCCCTCCCGACTACTGCAGGTGAGCTTCCCTGGTTAGTACCCCTGAGAACCACACCTAGTTACTGATGGCAGGGTAGACTGGGAGGTCTGGAGTCATTGCTGAGGCTACGTCTTGAGGGCCTGTGTTGGATAAATTTTATGCTGTTCTGTAGAGATGGGCTCCTTGGAGCTGCCCCAGGGGCTTCCACTCCAAACCGAGTTTGGGGTTTGTTGTACTGACTACATGAAAATGCCACGGCATGCTAGCCATGTCTTAATGAATGCCAACCATGCACCAAGCATCCTTTTTTTCACACACTGCCAGGACACTGTCCTCCCCATTTTACGAGTGCAAATCAAGGAAGGTGTTTAGTGAGGGGACCTAAGGTCTTAGAACTGTAAGGGGTACCAGGCCTCTGAGCCCACAGTTCTTCACCATTGCCTCACCCCCAGCCCCAGAAAGAAAAATGTTCTGTTTTGTTTAAAATAAGCTTGATGATGCCACAAATTTAATCCACCATATACCCACTGTATAGATGGAGAAACTGAAGCTTGGGGAAGGACAGAGATTGACATCACTGGGACTCTAGGATGGGTGAGGGGTGGAAGCAGAACAAAGCCCTTACAGGTGCCCGCCTTGTCCCCAATGCCCCTGACATCCCTGTCTGCTGTGCCCAGCCAGCGGCCCCGCCTGCAGCGCATGCCATACCACTACTATGAGCCCAAGGGGCCCGATGAGTGTGTCACCTACATCCAGAACGAGCACAGCCGTAAGGGCAATCACCACCGCTTCATCACCGAGAAGAGGGTCTTTTCATCCTGGGCCCAGCTCTACGGCATCACCTTCTCTCACCCCTCCTGGACCTAGCCATCCCATCCATGCAGTCTCGGAGAGGTGCAAGCAAAGTGGCTCTGGTTCAACCATTGACCATGGCCATCTTCCAGCCAGTCTGGGCTGACTGGAGTATTTCCCAGCCAATCAAATCAGGGCCTTGATGAGGGTTTTTCCTCCAGCCAAGCAGGGCTGGGGATATATCTTGGTCAATCAGGGTTTTGGAATTCTGTATGGTTTAATCAGGTGTCAGGGGGTCTTTCTTGTCTAGTCAGGGTCTGAGCATAGTCAATCAGGGTACAGGGGTCTTGCTGAATTAGTCTGAGGCTTAGGTCATGTCCTTTCCCATAGGCCTTGCATCAGAGCCCCAGGAATCGGCCCCATATCATCCCCTCCTTAGCTGGGACAAAGAGGTCCTGTCCCAAGGATCTGGGGACTTTGTGTTGCCCCACAGTTCTGGAATCAAAGATACTATATGGGGTAGGAGCTGTCAGGAGGCCAGGCCAGAGACTTTGTGGAGTTCTAGAAATGGTAGGGAAGGCTGGGAGGTAGGAGGCGGGTTTCCAGGTCCTGGCTTCTTCCTGAGTGACCTTGGACAAGCCCTCCTCTCTGGCAGGCTACGATGACATCACATTCCTGTGTGCAGACAGAGACCCTTACTCCACCCAGCTATCATTGTCACTGGGGGACTCAGCTCCCTGGGGATGGGAGCCTGGGGTGCCCTTCCCCACCTCCTAGAGACGTCAGGGTGTTCTTGTGTAAATGCCCTTATGGTTGAGGAACTCTGAGGAAGTGGGGCAAACACGCACCTGTTTTCTCAGCCCCTCTCAGTCCAGCTGCCATTAGCCTGGCTCTCGGAATGCCAGGCGTCTCTTCCTGCCCTGCAGCAGGTGAGTGTTCCCTCTGCCCAAGGAGCCTTTGGGATGGAGACGGGGTCTCCCAGCCACACCAGGGCAGCCTTTGTTTAGAGATGCTGAGGGCTTTGGGGAGAAGTGCCCCCCCAAGTTTGGAATGGGAATAGAGAGAGACAGGAGCTGGGTTACCTGCGTTCTGTCCCCTGCTCAAGCACTTTACTAAAGTTGGGCCTGGGTGGGGTGTGTTGAAGGCTCACTCTCACACAGCCTGCAAGCGAAGGCCTTCCCAGCGGAGGCTGTGGAGTGCTTGTGTGTGAGGGTGGGGGCTGGCCAGCTCTGAGTCCTCACACGCAGAGGTAATGGGGGTCAGCGACAGCCCCAGAGATCTGGTTTTGTAACGATTTATACAGAAATAAACACACCTAAGCCCCAGCTCGGTGTTCTGTGTCTTGAGTCTGCATTTTTTGCTTGTGTCCTCTCTCCCAGCTGGGAATATGCTAAGGACCAACCTGTAGCCTTTGGGTTAGGAGCGCTCATGAGCAGTGTCAAACCTCTTGGTTCCAGCTGCTGGGGAGTCTTGGGTCCAGACAGGATAGATCTGATGTTGGGCAAGGCATTTTGTGTCTGGAGTGCCAGTGGTTAAACACTGCTGGCAAGGAGCTCGGGTTCAGGAGTGGGAGGAGCACCGCAAGCTCTTGGAAGAATTATGAAGCCTCAGAGAACAGCTGAAGAGGAGGGAGAAGGCCCTGGAGGCAGGAAAACGGCCTTCTAGGTAGAAGGAGTTTGGCAGATTGTAAACATGGCTGCCAGCCTCTTAGTGTAAGGGCTTGTTTACTCCAGACAGGCAGGAGGTGAAGGGTCCCTGACTCCAGAGAGGAAATTACAGCCTGTTAGAGCAGATAAGAGTCCCCCGGGAGCAAGCCTAACAAAGAGTGACTGTGTGACAAGGACAGACTGCGGAGGGGCTGGGGACGAGAGCTGTCCTGGGCTCCAGGCCAGGCTAGACGGTGGGCCACCAGGGCCGGGAGGCCAGAGACACACCTAGCATTTGTTCCTTGTCCTGTGTGGTTCGTTAATCATCAGATGCCACAAACCATATTTCAGTGTCAGCGGGGACCAGTAACTCAGTGACAGCAACAGTAAGGAGTGGTAAGGTGGGGGGACTCAGGGCCAGCTGGCCAGCAGCCGGGACCACCCACCAGAGGGTGGCAAAGCCTTGGTACTTGTCTGTAGCCCTCCGTGGGGCAGCGGCAGGCTAGGCAGGAGGTCAGAAGGTGGCAGGGCCAGGAGCTAAGCTACCACTGTGATGCAGGCAGTGACAAGGGACCAGAGAAGCAGAGGCTTCTTATGGTGTCATAATAGGGGTGTCCTGAGCCTTGAGTGAGCCTGGAGACGGCACACTTCAGCTTCATGTGGAGGCCTCTGGGGAGCTGGATCCTCTCAGGGGTGTCCTGGTAGAGTTTCTCCCGTAATACTGGTGCCTCCGCTCACCCACAGGTGAGAGTGAAGAAGAGGTTAGGTGCTGATACAGACCTGTTACTGGGTTGTCAGTTGAGCTGAGGGTTAGAGATCCCAGGGCCTCATCCTGTCCCGTGCCCCCAGATTCTCACCTCACGTGGAATCCATTGGAAACCTTTTGGTTTCTGAAGCCCACCTCTCCGTGACCCTGAAATCCAGGCCCTGTGTCTTTGTCTGCACTCCTGGGTGGGGGTGGGGGGGTTCTGTGAAACCATGGTTCACGTCTCCTCTCCTGCTATAGGACCTAGCCTCTTTGCCTCCTATTGGGTCTTACCTAAAGCTGTGGAGATGTTTCCTGCGGCTGTTGGTGGTCGTGTTCCTCCAGTTCACCTGGGACATGCCCACTCCTGTCCCTTCTCCCAGTACTAACCCCAGCTGGTCCGGCTGGGAGCCTCAGGGTGGCGGCCCAGGACCATCTACCTCACATCTTTCTGTAGTCACATGTTTAATTTTACTTTTAATTATATGTCAGTGTGTGGGCATGTGCATTTGAATGCAGGTGGCCAAGGAAGCCACAGGGAGGAGCTGGGGTTAAAGGCTGTTGTGAGCCTTCCCGACCATCCAGAGGAGGATTGGGCCTGAACTTGGGTCCCTGGGACAGCAGTCTGCATTCTCAATTGCTGAACCATCCTCCCAGCCCTCAGAATATCTTTTTTTTTTTTTTTTTTTGGTTTTTCGAGACAGGGTTTCTCTGTGGTTTTGGAGCCTGTCCTGGAACTAGCTCTTGTAGACCAGGCTGGTCTCGAACTCAGAGATCTGCCTGTCTCTGCCTCCCTAGTGCTGGGATTAAAGGCGTGCACCACCGCCCGGCAGAATATCTTTCAGTGTTTTAAACTGCTTTCACTTTTTTGTTGTTTGGATTTTTGGACACAGGGTTTCTTTCTTTTTTTTTTATTATTTATTTATTTATTATGTATACAATATTCTTTCTGCGTGTATGCCTGAAGACCAGAAGAGGGTGCCAGACCTCTTTACAGATGGTTGTGAGCCACCATGTGGTTGCTGGGAATTGAACTCAGGACCTTTGGAAGAGCAGGCAGTGCTCTTAACCACTGAGCCATTCCTCCAGCCCTGGACACAGGGTTTCTCTGTGTAGCCCTGACTGTCTGTAGACCAAGCTGGATTTTTTGTTGTTGTTGTTTTTGTTTTTCTTTTTTGTTTTTCGAGACAGGGTTTCTCTGTGGCTTTGGAGCCTGTCCTGGAACTAGCTCTGTAGACCAGGCTGGCCTCGAACTCACAGAGATCCACCTGCCTCTCCCTCCTAAGTGCTGGGATTAAAGGCATGTGCCACCACCGCCCGGCTTACAATCATTTTTATTCAGGTGAGATCAGACCTGGGCAGGTGAGTTTTATGTCTCGCACTAAGGGGCTGCTACCCTAGCAAGGTGGCTTTTTTTTTCACTTATGGCAGGGTTCCCAGCCCCCACGCATCCTGCTGTGCCATGGCCCCCAGTCAGTCCCGGCAGGCATGAAGAGCCTTCCTGTATGAACTCTGTTCCCACAAGTGTTAGCTTGAATGGGTTTCTAGAGGTAGGATCTGGTAGAAGTTTGGATGACATCATTGATCTGCTTTCCCCAAAAGTTGTGTCACGGCACACACCCACCTAGGTCTTTTAAGAGGGCTTTCAGAGCAACACAGTACCTCTGACTCACTGAGGCCCCCCCACAACTGCAAAAGTGAGGTTGCTTGATGATGTCACAGGTGGCAGAGTTGGAACTAGATCTTGGTATCCGTGCTGCTGCTGTTGCTAAGGCAACACCCAAACTTCTGTGGCTCCCTAGCATTTACAAGACAATTTGTAGTTTCACCCCATCTCGCCATTGGAGCCGCTGACTGTCAAATACATGAGTTCTGAACCTTGAGGGTCCTGGGCTCTCATCTGTGTCCTGCTGTTTGAGTACCTGTCACTCAGTGCCCATTGTCCTGCAGAGTGTTCCAGAAGCACACGACTTCCCACCCAGGAGCCTCAGGTAGCTTCTGGGTCCTACTCTGGGTTCCCTGGACACAGCTGGTCGGCTGCTGGCTTACTGCTCCACCCACGTGCTCACAATGAGCGCTCTCTCATGGTTTACACCCCCCAAGCTGGATACACAGAGCATTCTGAAAGTCTGTATCTCAAGTGCTCAACTATGGGGCAGTGCAGGCAGCTTCTTGGGGTCAGGGCTGGCTTATCTACCTAACCACCAGATCTTTGGGGTCCCAGAGGAGCTCAGAGTCTTTTCCAACAAAATTGTCTCAGGGTGGGGGGTCTCAGAGCATGAGGACTGTGGCCCTTGAACCCCAAGGTCCATACCCTGGTCCCCTCCCTTCTTACTTGCCTCTTTGCCACGAGCTCCATGAGATCTTACACACAACCCGTCCTTCTGAGCATCAGTTTCTCCAGCTGTAGAACCCTTGTCCGTGGGGAGCGATGTGGGCACAGGGGAGTAGTAGACTTCTGTGAGCAGGTTCAGTCCCTGGGGTGCCTGTTGGGGACGCTCACTCTTGAGAGGCTCCCCATCAGAGTCCCTGCTTCCTCCTCTCCCCTCCTCCTTCCCCCCTCCCTCTTCCCTCCCCTCTCCCTGCCATCTCGCCAGAGTGCTGGCTCCCGGCATGCCATGCGTGCGCGCTGACAGCCTTATAAATAGTCGCCTTTGCAGGCGGCTGAGAGGACTGGCAGGGCACGCACTGGCCCCAGCGCCCACTACACCCTCCCCCAGGTCAGTGTGTGACTGCTCCATTGTCTGCCCGTGCGGATTCCACCGAGGGAGTGGGGAGACATCACCTGTGGGAAGGTGGGGGTGCTTGTGTCAGGCTGCCCTTGGGTTCTGTGTGTCTTGTGTGTTTGTTGTTTGTATCCATGGTTATGGACTGAGCTTTTGCATGTGTGTTCTTTCAGCTCTGGGTGCATGTGCCCTGTGGCTGTGTGTGTGTGTGTGTGTGACTCTTCCCAGCCTCACAGACCCCTTTGTCCTATCTGGCATTTCTGGGGCTTCAGGTCTGTGCCCTTGGCAGATCCCTACTGAGGCCCTAAGGAAAGGGGGACAGACAGCCTCTGTCCCTGCCCCAGAGGACCTGGGGACCTGGGTAATGGCAGCCTCGGTGCTCCTAGAGCTGTAATGTCACTTTGAGTGTTGGGAGGACCTGGACGGTGGAGCCCTGCCAGCACCTCCTGCTGCATCAGGGGCTGTGAAGGAGCCTTGGAGCCTGACTCAGAGCTCTGGGCAGCTGCTTACCCACGACACTTGAGTAACAGGCAGACTGGCAAGAGAGGGGACAGTGGCTGCCCAAGGTCACACAGCTGAGTGAGGGAACTGTGATTTGAACCCTATCTGCTCGCCAGCTTCTTGAGAGCGCCTGTTGAGGCCTTGTGATTAGAGATGGTTGTCCTATGGGGCCTCTGCTCCCTGAACTACCTAGAAGACAACTCTGCTCATATTAGGAGTCACTGGGGCCCTGGCCCAGGGAGCCTTATAAGGCCTGATTGCTTAGTCTGTAACCTTACTCTGCCTGGGACCCCTTGCCTCCTGGAGGCCTCCTCACGACCTAAGTTATTTTAGATCAAGGAAGTGGCAGGTGTCTGTGGGGCAGAGGAGCTTAGGTTACCAGGAGGGGTGGGGCAGGTGGAGTAGAGTGGCCTCCTAGGACATCCTGGTGGCTGTCCAGAGCCTGGGACACTCCTCCTCCCCTGGGTAACTGCTGAGGGGCTTGGCAGCTCCACGCCCCCTTCTGCACAGTCTGCAGGACTAGAAGCTGTCTGCTCGTGTATCTGTGCAAAGTTGCTCAAGGTCCTTGTCTGGTGCGGGGCTCCAGGCCTGAGCTTGAACCCAGACAGAGACTGGAGCTAGTCTACCTTCCTCCCCAGCCTCAGTCCCCTCCCCAGATGACAGGTAAGATGGAATGAGGGTCCCAGTCCAGGGCTCATTTCCTGCCAGGCCCAATCATGGCCAGGAACAAGGCTCATGGTGCAAGAGAACAGTCTGGTACCCTCTGCTGGGTGCCCTGCCACCAGCAGTTCAGAGGGAACACCTGAGGAATTGTGCGGTGGAGTCTTGGAACACCCTGAAGTAGGTGAGACAAGCTGAGGTCTCCAGTAGCTTTGGAGAAAGACATCCCCCAAGAATTGGATGTAACACTGCAAAGGCCTGTGGGCAGGTGGGCAGGTGCGGGGGAGGGGCAGCCAGATTGCCCCAGCCCCTGCCAGCTAGGTTGAGAGGTGAGGTTCAGGTTTGATTGAGGAAGGCAAGAGGACAATACATGGAAGGCTGTGAGCAGGAGGGTCACATGATTGTTTTCCAAGGAAAATACATCTGCCCGGTGTGTGTGTGTGTGTGGTACCCTGAGGTTCCGTGGAGGCGGGCCATGATCTAGGGACATAGACCACAGGTAGGGAATGAGAAAATAGTTTTTTTGTTTTGTTTTTGTTTGTTTCGGTTTTTCGAGACAGGGTTTCTCTCTCTGTAGCTTTGGAGCCTGTCCTGGAACTAGCTCTTAAAGACCAGGCTAGCCTTGAACTCACAGAGATCTGCCTGCCTCTGCCTCCAGAGTGCTGGGATTAAAGGAGTGCACCACCACCGCCCAGTTGAGGCTGGAGGGGTTGGGATTTGTGAAGAAAGGGTAGGCAAACTGGGGATGGTGAAGCAAGTTCCCTGTGGGGTGAGTGGTAGGACCTCGCGTGAGGTGGACTTGGGCCTGCTTCAGTTTGAAAACCGGAAAAGGGCCGGAGAGCTGGCTCAGCAGCTGAGAGCACTGGCTGCTCTTCCAAAGGACCCAGGTTCTGGTTCTAACACCCACATGATAGATAGCTCACAACCACCTGTAACTCTAGTTCCAAGAGATATGTCATCCACTTGTGTGCACATGGTTTGCTTACATACATGCAGGAAAACACTCATCCATATAAAATAAAAAACAAAAAGGAACCAGGAAGAACCAGGTGTGGCGAACACTCCTGCAGTCCCTCCCAGTGCTAGGGAGGCGGAGGCAAGAGGGTTGCTGTTAGTTTGATGCTACACAGAATGACCCCCGTCTTAAACAGAACAAAAACCAACAAACTGTAAAGGATCGTGCCCCAGGAGTGTCCCTGGTCTCTGTGTCTTAGAGTACTCTTCTTCCCACCTGTTCTGTCCCCAGGCAAGAAAGCAGGACACTCGGGCCAACATTCCCGTGCCCAGGGAGCGGGGAGCGTTGTCAAGGCACCTGGCCCCATGCACTAGGGACTCTTTCTGTACACTCCACAGTGCTGTTCATGCCCCTCTGTGACCTCCACCCAGGTGCCTCCAAACAGACCAAGACACACACTGGAGGGGTGACAGAGGCAGTAGAAGCCAGCAGGAAGGTGACTTTTCCAAGGTCGTTCTGCCTCCTGGGCTTCCGTCTTCCCTTTTAGCCTCTGTTTGGAAATTGCATGTTGGAGCCTGGCACTTACCTGCCGCTGCTGTGGGTGGGGCTTGGTGGAAGCTGAGTCAGGAGTGGGAGGAGAACCCCTCACCCCTGCCTGTGCCTTGTCTTGCAGAGCCGCCGACCTAGCTCCCTGAAATCAGCAGGATGGAAGGTATGAGGCCCTCTCCTGGCTACAGTGTGTCTGTGTGTCAAGGGGTGTGAGTTCTCACGGGTTGTCTGGAAGAGCTGGTGGAGGCCCCAGGCGTCCTCCTCTGGCCCGTCACGATATGTCTGGCCTCTAAGCCTAATATGCAAGGCCTCTTTGAGGGCCCCAGAACTCACCTATGCTGATATTTATAGTCAAGCCTGCCCTTTTCTGGGGAAGGAGGATGCTGGGCATGGGGCTACGCTGTACAGCAATTCCAGTTGTATCAACTGCCAACAGGGGGGTGGGGGTGGGGTGGGACAGGGGCATGTCTGGCCCTTGCTGGGACTCAGTGTCCCTGTCGCCAATCAGGTGGTGGTGGATCCTAAAGTCTTGAGTCTTCTTTGCTCCTGTGCTCCGGGGTACGGGCAGAGTGCCAGGGTGGGCTCTGGTTTCTGGCAGCACATTCCCCTGTCCTGGGCCTCTGCCTGGGTGGCCCTTTACAGAGCTGGTCAGACATGAGTGCTGCTACTGTCTAAAAGTAGCGGCCGCCAGTCTGTCCCTCAGCTGCCTCTCTCGGCTTTAGGCATTCCCTGACAGTTCCTCAAGGCTCTGGCTCCCTAGCAGCCTGAGCTTCCTGGGTCAGGGACAGAATTCCACCTCCTCCTGGGTCAGGGACAGAACAAAGAGGCTGGTCTTGGCGAGGTCCCTGCCCAGTTCTGTCTCCCTAAGGGGAGGAGACCTGGGAGAAAGTCCTGGGTTCCAGTTTGAGTTCAGGGGTCCCTTGGGTAAGCTCTTCCCTCTGTAGACGTCAGTTTCCCTCTCCTTTTGCACAGCATCAGGTAGGGGACCCAGGGACTCACTCATTCCACTCTGTCACCTACTTCCACCCCAGGCTGTGGCTTCTAAGGAAGCAGTCTGGGAAGTCTGCTTACCTCCCTGTCTGAGTAAGAGTCCCATTTGCCCACAGGCCTCTTCCCTGGCAACCATCTCTATGGCAAAAATATGTTGTGGTTGTCAGCCCAAGTTACTACTACTGGGAAGGACAGCAAGGGGGAGGGCCAAGCCAGGAAGCAGAGGGGAGGCGGCTGCTCGAACAGGATCATGGGCTGCTGTTCATCTAATGAACCCCAAGAAGAGGGAGACAGGAAAGCCAGAGGTGACCAATACCTGGGGTGGGGCACCCCCAGAAGGTGCCACAGGGTTACCGTCCCAGTCCCTTAACCTCCTCTGAGTTCTTAGCTGAGTTCTTAGCCTCTGGGCTTTGTCTGGGTTCAGAACACCCTGTGCCCATCCCTGCTCACTCTGTGCAAGCCTGGGTCCCCGAGGTACCTCTGTCTGCTTGTCTAGCCAATCACTGACTGAGTCCTGTCTCCTGTTCTCTCCACAGAGAAACTGAAGAAAGCCAAGATCATCTTTGTGGTGGGTGAGTTGTAGACAAACACATGGTGGGCAAGCGGGAAGGATCTGAGCAGGCGCTGTGGAAGTTTGGGACTGGGGTTCTTCCTGTTTTTTTTTTTTTTTTTTTGAGACAGGGTCTTTCTGCATAGCCCTGGCTGTCCTGGAACTTCCTCTATAGACCAGGTTGCTCTCAAACTCACAGAGATTTGCCTACCTCTGCCTCCCGAGTGCTGGGTTTAAAGGCCTGTGGGGTCTTCTGGTCTTCTTTTATTGAGGAACCCTATCAGTGTCTTGAGGGACCCTATCAGTGTCTTGAGGGACTCTATCAATCAGTGTCCTTCCTTGGGGCTTTCTTTTTGGGGTTACTGAATGCGTTGGTGCTTGCAGGTGGGCCTGGCTCAGGAAAGGGCACCCAGTGTGAGAAGATTGTGGAGAAATATGGCTACACCCATCTCTCCACTGGGGACCTACTGCGGGCAGAAGTCAGCTCAGGATCGGAGAGGGGCAAGATGCTATCATCCATCATGGAAAAGGGACAGCTGGTGCCACTGGTAAAGGGCCCTGCTGGGGACTGGGGTGGAGGACAGTGGCGTGGTGGCGGTTCTGAGCCTAAGCCCCTGGGGTCAGCCAGCAAAGCCTGTGATATGCTGTCAAGGGTGACCAGGTCCCTCTCTAGCTTGGAAGACTGTGTAGTTGGTTCCCCATTGCCCTTGGTCAAAAGTTGCTTCCAGAAATGACTAAGACCCTGCCTCCACTCTGCATCCCTAGTACCTTGGCTGTTTGTCCTAACTCCCTTATGGCTGGAATGACCTTCTTTGTTGGCACTCAGACCCCCTAACTTTACACTGGAGTGGTCCCCTCTGTTATGTTGTTTATTGGGTTCCATGGCACCCATGTGGCAGTCAGAGGACAACTTGAAGGAATTGATTCTCTCCTCCCACCATGTGGGTGCTGGGGATCAAACTCAGGCCATCGGGCTTGGTGGCAAACACCCTTACCCATCCAGACATCCTGCTGACCCATTGGTCCCCTTCTTTACTTGTATTTTATCCCTCCTTTCTGTGTCATGCTTAGAATCGTAAGTCAAATGTGTCCCCATCTGTCCCAAGACCCTGGACTTGGCTAGGGTGGGGACAGGAAGCCTGCAAGAGCTGGTTCAGTACTTAGGTTCAGTACTTTTCCTGACTGAGAAGGGGTTCACTTAAGCCCAACCCTGGAGAGAGGGGCTTTCTGGGACTCATGCATGCTCCAGGAATGAGGGCAGCTTGGGTGGACCAACATGAGCCAAGGCCCAGAGGGGTGGGGAGAGAAAGCTCAGGAGCCCCTGTGCTGCACAACAGGACACGGTGCTGGACATGCTTCGTGATGCCATGATGGCCAAAGTGGAGTCTTCCAATGGCTTCTTGATTGACGGCTACCCGAGGGAGGTGAAGCAGGGAGAAGAGTTTGAACAGCGGGTAAGAGGCCCTTGATCGGTTGTTGGCCAGGACCTGGACTGCAGCTGAAAAGAGGGAGGGAAATAGAGACCTAGGCTGCAGGGGGAGGGTGGGGAAGGTCACATGAGACCTGTCATAACTGCTGCAAGGAAAAGCATGAGGATTTGAGAGACTTCATCTTTGTGGGACTTGTCACCTCAGAAACACACAGTCAGGAGCAGTACTGGCCGGGCCGGGTTGACCAGAAGATGGAGTCAGGGTGATATGGAAGAAGGATCCTCAACTCTGACTGGAACCTTGAATGCCAGGGACAGGACCCATATTCTTTTCCAGCCACAGGGAACCTGGCTGGGGAGAGCCGGCATCAAGAATGACAGTTCTGCCGGGCGGTGGTGGCGCACACCTTTAATCCCAGCACTCAGGAGGCAGAGAATGACAGACAGTTCTAAGTTTCCGCAAGCCTTTGTCCATTGGGAAAAGAAGGTCTACAGAGTGAGATGCCTCCCCCAAACACACATGTGCACAGACGGACCTTTGTGCACATGACCCATTTCTACACAAGCAATAGGCAACATAGGATGCATACACATACAGTGCACATACGTGCACACGTGTGCTCTGGATGTAGCAAGCACTTTAGGAGTGCACGTATGTTAATCCATATGCTAGTACATGAATGCATGTATGCATACATTTACAGCACATATGGCCACACAGGGGACTGTGGGGCTGTAGGTGCTATGTGCATGTGTATGTGTGTGGGGGGGAACAAAGGTGGGGTGGAGGGCTAACTGGGCATCCTGGTGGACTTGGGGCAGAATACGTCCATTCTCACTCCTGCCCACCTCTGTAAGGCACAGCCAGAACAGGGGACTGTATGCTGTATGTTGCAACCTCTAAGAGTCTTTTTTTTTTTTTTTTTTTTTTTTTTTTTTAGTTTTTCTAGACAGGGTTTCTCTGTAGCTTTGGTTCCTGTCCTGGAACTAGCTCTTGTAGACCAGGCTGGCCTTGAACTCACAGAGATCCGCCTGCCTCTGCCTCCCGAGTGCTGGGATTAAAGGCGTGAGCCACCACCGCACGGCTCTAAGAGTCTTTTTTTTTTTTTTTTGTTTTTCGAGACAGGGTTTCTCTGTGGTTTTGGAGCCTGTCCTGGCACTAGCTCTTGTAGACCAGGCTGGTCTCGAACTCACAGAGATCCGCCTGCCTCTGCCTCCCAAGTGCTGGGATTAAAGGCGTGTGCCACCACCGCCCGGCGGCTCTAAGAGTCTTAAAGACCTCAAGAAAATGCTTGCCTTGTTCTGCCTTAACTTGCCAATATGTAAAATGGGGTTAGTCTAGCTTTCCTTGAGGCCGCGGAGCCTGTAGCAACCCTTGTCTTTCCCCATTTCCCCAGTCGTGTGATGTCACCTGCAACCCTCAGGGCCACATCCAGCAAATAAAAGTGCCTATCAGTCCTGTTATGATAATAGCCTATCAGTGCTATTATTGCGAGAGACTATAGATTTCACCCAGGGCTTGGTGGCGTCCTCTGGTATCCAAATAACTGAAGTTCTCATATCCTGACACTAGGGGGTGCCAGAACTGTACTAAAGGAGGGGTGGACCTAAACGAGGCTTGTCCTGCTAGCTAAAATGCTGCTTTGGGGTGGGCAGTGTCCAAGGCCCACTCCTCAAGCTAGATGCCCATTTCCAGATTGGGAAACTGAGGCTCTAGCCAGGGATGAACTACCCAGAGATTTAGCTGTTACCATAGCCCCACCACCTCCACCCAAAGTCTGCTCTGTTTGGTCCTGGGAACTCAGAGTGTCTGGGCACCTGATGACTGATGGACAAGGGGTGACAGCCTTGACCTGACCTTTGTCACCCACAATCTTCTGTAAGAGAAGAACCTGGTAAATTGTCCAAGGTCAGCAGGTCACGTGATCACTCCTCCCTTAAAGTAGTTGATGCTTGTTACCCTAAACCCTCAACCACCCAGGAGACAGACCCCAGACTCAGAAGGGCACTTGGCTGGACAGAAGCAGTTGAGGAACTGTGTGTGGCAGTCTGGGTAACAGCCACTTAGAACCTCTGGAGACTGACTCAGCTGGACTCCGAGGCTGTAAAGAAGTCCTAACCCGGGGCTGGAGAGATGTCTCAGTGATTAAGAGCATTGCCTGCTCTTCCAAAGGTTCTGAGTTCAATTCCCAGCAACCACATGGTGGCTCACAACCATCTGTAATGAGGTCTGCTGCCCTCTTCTGGCCTGCAGACATACACACAGACAGAATATTGTATACATAGTAAATAAATAAATAAAGATTAAAAAAAAAAAAAGAAGTCCTAACCCAGGCCCAAGGCTATCCAGAGAAAGGTGGCTTTCCCTCCCTCGTCCTAGGAAGGCCAAGCATCCTCCTCCTTCCCTCACAAACCCAGCCTAACTGGTGCCTGGCCTGGAGAGCTGGTGGGGAGAAGCCGGCTCCCTGCTCTGAGGAGTGGGGTGCCATTGCCAGCTTCAGAACAAGGCCCAGCCTGGGCAAGGGACACTGGAGAGGTACTGGAGGCTGAACTGAGATCCAGGGCTGCCAGGCCTTATTCCTTCACACGGCTCCAAGCTATCTTTGTGATGAGTGACTGATACCAGT
This sequence comes from Chionomys nivalis, assembly GCF_950005125.1. Classification (NCBI taxonomy): domain Eukaryota; kingdom Metazoa; phylum Chordata; class Mammalia; order Rodentia; family Cricetidae; genus Chionomys; species Chionomys nivalis. The sequence goes on from NC_080107.1 coordinate 47,625,634, forward strand.
GACAGTGACATCATTCAAATTTCCTAAAAGTCTTCACCCTGTCCCTGCTCTGGTTTCTGTCAGTCAGGCCTTATCCAGTCGTCAGCTCCCGTCTTGGCTGAGGGAAGTGGGGGGTCACTAGGAAAATACCTAATCTGTCAAGGGGAGAGGAGACCAAGGGACCAGGAATAGTCAGGGTCACATCTGAGAAGACTGCCTGGGGGGATGAGATTCTAGCTCAGGCTCAGCCAGTCTCAGATGTGGCAAAGAGACAGGTCCCACAGCAGAGGGACCTGTGCTGGCTTGGCACGGGATGAAGACAGATAAAAGCATAGGCAAGTGTGATCAAAAGGAAGGAGGGAGGAGCAGGGTGCTTTACCTATGGCAAGGACGTTGGGCTTTCTCTTGGAGGCTCTAGGAAGCTGTGGAAGAGGTGTGAACAGTAAAGTGATGGGTAGTTGTTTTTAGGAAGGCCCTCTAGCTGCCTTAGGGAAAAGATTGACGTTCTAAGTGGGTCTCGTGTGGGGCTTCCGAGTTGGAAGCAGGAACGGGTCCCAGTGTACAACGTCCTCCCTACACAGATTGGACAGCCCACACTGCTACTGTATGTGGACGCAGGCGCCGACACCATGACCCAACGACTCCTGAAGCGAGGGGAGACCAGTGGCCGCGTGGACGACAATGAGGAGACCATCAAGAAGAGGCTGGAGACCTACTACCAGGCCACGGAACCTGTCATTTCCTTCTACGAGAAGCGCGGCATTGTGCGCAAGGTGGGGTTCTTATGAGAGGCGCTTAGGCCAGCCTCTCCCTCTGCTTCCCTTTCTCCTTCTCCCCTAGTTCAGTGAGTCGCTATTGGAGTGGGGCTGTGTGTGGATCCTGCCATGGCATCTCTGCCCTCATCATCTGTATCCCCGCAGGTCAATGCTGAAGGCACCGTGGATACTGTGTTCTCCCAGGTCTGCAACTACCTGGACTCCCTGAAGTAACTGGAGACCCTGGCCAGCTCCCAGCCCGCCCCACCCTTGCCCCCTGACCCCAGGCATCCTGGCTCGAGCCCAGCGTCTCCACCCTGCCGGGCTGTGCACAGACACAGGAAGCCACCTTATCCTGTTCCATGGACATCCGAGCACTAAAGGAATTGCCAAGGACGTTTGGGCTCACTCCCTTTTCTTTGCTTCCTATTGAGGTGATTCATGCTGCCACAGCTGAGGGTCTGGCACTGCCTGCCCATTCTTGCCTGTGCCTCAGCCCAGCCATCCTGTCTCCCTCCAGCTCTGCTGGGATCCTAGGCCTTCCTCAGCCAAGCCGTGTCAGGCCTAGGGGCCTCTGGGTTGACAGACAGACTGCTCCTGGGCTCTGAAGTTCAGCCCCTTTCTCATAGCCTTACCGTATGGCTTTGACTTTAAGCCATCATCTCTCTCGAGTGAGTTTTCTTTTTTCTTCTTTTTTAAGGCAGCATTTCACGTGTCTCAAGCTGGCCTCACATCTGTTATGTACCTGAAGACAGCCTGATCCTCCTGCCTCTACTTCTGAGTGCTGTGCCCACAGGTGTCTCTACCACTGCCGCTTCTGGTTTATGGGGTGCCAGGGATCAATCCTGTGACCGTGTATACTAGGCCAGCATGATATTTCTGACTGGGGCCTGGGCTGCAGTGGGCATAGGGCACGGGCACACCAGCCGGGGCCACGTGGCTACCAGGTGGCAGGCGCTGTGCAGTGGAGATGCAGCTAGGTAGGACGCTGAGGTCAGGGTAGCCTTCCTGAGGGGGACTCGGTGTGGCCCTGCCAGGCCTCACCGTCCTGTGAGCTTTTTCCTCAGTTCTAAAACATTGTGTCCCAGTTCTATTACATTGTGTCCCAGGCCTTAGCCTCAGTGTTAGGACAAGGACATATTGATCGAGGCATGTGAGTTGGCATAGACATGGACGTGAGGTCAAGGACCAGGCCTGGAACCTGGAGAGGACACCCGAGATGCCCAGAGGAGCTGTCACCTCTCATCACATAGGAAGGCTCTCTTGGTGCTCACCGGTCCTTGACCTCTGCCCCCATCACCAGTGACTTCCCCTCCATGCCCAGACAGCCTGTAGCCGGCTGCCCCAGCTGCGCCAGGGGCACCTGCTCCTGGGGGTGACTGTGCTCATCCCTTCTGTTCCTGCCAGGGGGCCACCTTTCCGTTTGCACCCTCTATTCAAGCTGTCCTTTAAAATAAATAAACATATTTCAGTTATAACAGTGAGTGTACTGAAACAATCAGTGTTAGCAGGGAGAGGGCAGCATCACCAGGAACACACTTTTGCTCGGCCAAGGTTTGGGGGCGAGCTGTCTACACCTGTCCTCTGTCCCCCATGTTGACTTTAGGAAAGCGGAAGGGTCTAGAACCCCACGTCACTCTGTAGCAACCCCCCCATGTCGCCATATAGATGCGTGCACACGCACGTGCACACATGCAAGCACAGCCATGCACACACAATTGTGCAGACATACGCTCTTGCACAGACTCCCCCCCCCCACAGACCTTCTGAACATGGTTGTCTTAACATTTCACGGGGGAGGAGAAAGCTGGAGAAAGAGGCCTGAAAACCCCCGCTGTCTTTGTGAATTTACAGCTCAGTTAATTCATGTGGGTCCCAGTTTATGAAAACCTGGCTGATAAAATCGAAAACTCAGCACCACTGGGTCACTTTGTCCATTAGCATCTGGAGGGATCTAGTTCTAGGGCCCTTGAACATACCTATGTCCTTTGTAAAATACTGCAGAGGCTAGACATGGGGCATGGGCCTGTGCTCCTACTTAACGGGGTAGGGGTGGGATACTAACTGTTGGCCTGGTAGTTTATGCCTATATCACAAGACAGCAGGATTGCCACAAGTTGTTGGAGGCCAGCTTGGATTATAGTGTAAGAACTGATAAACATTAAAAAAAAAAAAAAATGGAGGCTGGTTGTGGATTGCAGCTCACCCCTGTAATCCAGTATTCAGGTTGCAGAAACAAGAGCATCACTGAAAATTCGAAGCAGCGTTGTGTACCAAAGGGTCTCCAAGCAGCCTAGGCAGCAGAGTGAGAGCTTCCCTTGGACTCTACTCCCTGCTAAAGTAAGAAAAAAAAATAAACGAGAACAAGATCCTACAGATACCTTCTAGTATACTCTGTGTGGTCTCTGGAGTGCTCATAATTCATTAGACAGTATGTGCATGTGTCACTGTGACGGCACGAAAGTCGTTTCCATACAGATTCCATACAGATACAGGGTGGGGATCCATTCTTTCTTTCTTTCTTTTTTTTTTTTTTCCTTTCTTTCTTGTTTTGAGACAAAGTCTGGTTATATAGCCCTGGATGGCCTGGAACTCACTATGTAGAACAGGCTGGCCTCGAACTCATAGAAATCCACCTGCCTCTGCCTTTGGAATGATGATACTGAAGGTCTGCCCCACCACATCGTCCCAAGAGTCACGCTTTAAGACGAAGCTTGCTTGGTTGCCAGGCTGATCGTGAACTCTCAGGCTCAGACCTCCTTCCTCCATCTCCCAAGCTCTGAGGTGGGTGACAGGTGTCACCAAATGCAGCTGCCACCCTGCCACCAAGAGAAACTCCAGTCCTGAAATATGACTTGGAGGAACCAGTCTTTCTTGAACATAGTCTGTGTGGCAGCAGTAGGGTCCCCACTGTCACCCAGCCAATACAGGGTCCTTGTGTGGCTTCCCGTGTCTCCCTAATCTTCCTCGGAGCTGATTGGCTGAAGCCAGGGTGTGATGTAGGACCACACGTTGATTGCATTTAGCTATCAGGTTTTGAGAACTGCTGCCAGCCATGGAGGCCCTGCAGGACCTCATGATCACACGAGGCAGGGGTTCTGCCACGGAGCTCCAGCTGAGACAGACCTCTCTCCATAGAGGACAGCTCTGTCCCCTGCTTGGGTCTGTGATAGGATGACTATCCTGCTGAAATTCGGGGTCCCCCTCTGGCTTCCTCCTAGAGCCAGTCCTCCCCTTTGCATCGCTGTCCTGCACACCTGTGGCATGCTGGAAAGGATGTCAGTGTTCAAGTTGAGCCTCAAGGACAAGGGGTCCTTGTAGGTGGGGCTTATGGAAGGTTTATAGCCAGGTAGGAATGTCTGTAAACCCAGCCCTTGTGAGACTGAGGCAGGAGGATCGTCATGAGCTCAATATCAGCCAGGGCTACAATGGCACCACTCTGTCTGAAGGAAAAACCAAAACTAGGGCCTGGAGAGATGGCTCAGTATTTAAGAGGCCTTGCTGCTCTCCCAGAGGTCCAGAGTTCCGTTCCAGGAACTCACGTGGGAGTGGGGATGAGGGCTCACAGCTGCCTGTAACTAGTTCCAAGGGACCTTAAGCCCTCTTTCTGGATACCAAGGGCACATATTCATGTGCGCGTGCGTGTACACACACACACAAGTGTGTGAACACAAGCGCACACAGGCACACACACAAAAATGTCTTATTTTTAAATCAGGTCTACGGCTGGACAGGAGCTCAGTGGGTAGAGTATTTGTCTAACACACAGAAAAAACTCCAGGTTTTAACCATGGCACACACCTGTTATTCTAGCATGTGGATCAGAAATTTAAGGTCATCCTCAGCTACTTAGCAAGTTCAAGGCCAGCCTGGATTTCATGAGACCTTGTCTTAAAATAAGTAAATAAAATAAAAACAAAGCAGGTCTAATGCAGGGGTCGCCTCCGCGCAGCTGGTCCTCAAGTCACACTGCAAACAGCTCAGGAAAAGCACCAGCTCTACAGTGGGAGAAACCGAGGTCAGAGATAGGCAGTACCCTGCGGGTGGGGACCAGGGTCTTCTCTGGAGTTACAACGAGAGTATGGTGGGTGTGGTCGGCATCAGAAGGTCACCGGTGCCGTCATTGTCTTCTGGTCTCTACAGACGTTCCAAGCAGCTGCTCATTGTGACCTGGAGGATTGTTCTCCAAAGCTTGTAGGATTAATACCCCTATATTCACAGAGTCTCAGACAGGGCACACTCCGTGGAAGGCATTGGTGGGGTGGTGGCCTCATATGCCTCCCCTGGAATGCACCCCTGTGTCTTGGCCTCAGGGCCCCCTGAGCGCCTGGCCGGAGGCACTGAAGTGGGAGAGGAAGGAAGCAGGGAGCAGAGGAGGCCAAGCCTGTCGCCTTCCAGCCCAGAGAGGGGCCTCGAGTAAACAGGAAGGCCTGGCGGCTCCACGATGGGGGTGCTCAGAGGGCTGGGGGCCAGGCGCCCTGTGAACACCGGGGTTCCACTGGGCAAGTAGACTCAGAGAGGTTGTTGGGCTTCCCCCAGGCCACACAGCAGCATTTATTACCCTCCCCTGCAGCCAAGGCCCTCTCACTGGCTTCAGTTTACCCTCTACAAACTCAGAACACGTAATCCAGAGGTTCTGGAGCCCTGCTCGGGGGAGGGGGGGAAGCTCGGCCTCCTGAATGGTTCTAGTGAGTTTTTCATATATGTATATGAAAAATGTCTTCATAAGAATATATTTAAACTGCTTAAATTGTCGGGAGAATTAAGACAACAATTCAGGGTTTTTTTTTGTTTTGTTTTGTTTTTTGTTTTTCAAGACAGGGTTTTCTGTGGTTTTGGAGCCTGTCCTGGAACTAGCTCTTGTAGACCAGACTGGTCTCGAACTCACAGAGATCCGCCTGCCTCTGCCTCCCGAGTGCTGGGATTAAAGGCGTGCGCCACCACCGCCCAGCAAGACAACAATTCAGGAAGAATCCTCTTGATTTATTTATTTATTTTTTTTCTGAAACAGGTTCTCCCTATGTATCCGTGCTGGTCTGGAACTCAGCATTCTCTTGGGTTCTGGGGATACTTGAGATTTTGGGGCACAGGTTGCCACAGGAAGGTCTGTGTGACTCCTGTTGGGGACAGAAAGTGGTTCTGAAGGACTTTGCCCTTCTGATGCAGGGACCCTGACCCTGGGGCCAGCTGCACCTGGGGAAGTTGTCCTCCCTCTGGGAGACTCTGTCTTCAGGCTCATATGCCTCCAATCCACATCTTGGGGTCTCAGTTTGTCACTTACGAGACCGGGCACTGGGCAAGCAGGTGACAAGGTCTGTCCTCTGGGTGTCTGGAATGCTCGCCGTTCCCAGAGCCCACAGTCAGGCAGTGTGATTCACAACCATCGCTAGCCGTAGCTCCAGGAGATCCGCTGCTCCTGGCTTCCTTGGGTATTACACGCGTGGGCACATGCCCACTATGCGGTTACACACACACCTACACAAAAATAAAAATAATACAAATTGAGCTGGGCATGGTGGCACATGCCTTTAATCCCAGCTCTCAAGAGGCAGAGGCAGGTGGATCTCTGAGTTTGAGGCCAGCCTGGTCTACAGAGTGAGTTTCAGGAAAGCTAGAGATACACAGAGAAACCCTGCCTCAAAAAACAAACAAAACAGAATTGGCCTTAAGGGGAAAAAAGGAGAGAGCAGCAGCCTGGTGCTTGACATCAGGAAACTTCTGCTCTCGATGGGAGAAGGACAATGTATCAGTGGCCTGAAAGCCCGTGGGTCACTGGAGAGAGACATTTCATTTTGTGTGTACAGGTGTTTTACCTGTGAACGTGCCTGGTGCCCACGGAGGGCACTGGATCCCCGGAGCTAAAGTTACAGTTGGTTGTGAGCTGCCGTGAAGTGCTGACATAGGTGCCCTGGATAAGCAGCCAGTGTTCTCAAAGACTGAGCCATCAGGAGAGGCCATCTTAAAAGTGATGGTCAGGGGCTGGAGAGAGGGCTCAGCTGTTAAGAGCACTGGCTGCTCTTGCAGAGGACCTGGGTTCGGTCCTCAGTACCCACACGGCGGCTCACAACAATTTGTAACTCCAGTTCCAGGGAATCCATTGCTTCTTTTCACCTTAGGCACTGCACACATGTGATACACATATGTACGCCCAGGTACACGCACACACACACACACACACGCACACAAAATTAATAGTAAAAGGGCTAGTCAGAGGAAGCCTTGCTGATGGTGTGCCTTTTGAGAGGAGATTGAAAAGAGGGGAGAAAACCCTGTGGTCCCTAGAGATGTCAAGCGGGGAGCTGAAAGAAGGGTGGGGTGATCATGGTGCCGCGTGAGAACCTTGGCTTTTACATTCTGAGTGCGATGTTGCCCGAGCGGAGCAAGGGTAGAGCCAGGCTCGGTTCTCTAGGGCCGCCTGCGCGAAGTAGAGAAAGGGCTGTGGAAAAGGAAGAAGGAAGCAGAACTCAGTGAAGAGATGACCTCGATGTTCCCAGAGGGAGGGATTGCAGAGGCCTGGGTTCTGCCAGCCCTGGGGTCATGGGGGAGGCCTGCATGAGTGACAGCCAAAGGCTGTAGTGACAAGAGAGACCTAGAGGCAGGCAGTTTGTGAGGCTGACCAGAACCCTGCCTGGGGCTAGGGAGTCAGAGGCATCCTGGAACCAGAGCTGGGGAAAGGCCTGTGGGGAGGAGGGGAAGGGGTGCTGGTGTCTACCAGGCATGGGAAGCTCTTTGTCTGCAGTATCAAAGGGAACAGAATTTTCCAGTTCCGAACTGGGGAAGCGTGGAAACAGTCCCCAGAGATGCTGAGAGAGTGTGGGTCTGTCAGATTAAGGTGGTTTGGGTTTGTTTACTTAAAACAAGCCTGATATAATGCAGGCTACCCTGGGCCTCACTGTGTAGCTGAGGATAACTCTGAATTATTCTCCTGCTTCAGCCTGGGTGCTGGGATGACAAACATGCACTCTGTCAACTGAGATGCACCTCAGATCCAGTTTGGTGTTTTGTTTTTCAAGACAGGGTTTCTCTGTGTAGGCCTATCTGTCCTGGAACCAACTTGCTCATAGACCAGGCGGGCCTTGAACTCACAAAGATCCTCCTGCCTCTGCCTCCTGAGTGCTGGGATTAAAGTCAGGTGTCACCATTGCCTGGCTCAGTTGGATGAGTTTAGCTTTTTTTTTTTTTTTTTTTGGTTTTTCGAGACAGGGTTTCTCGGTGGCTTTGGAGCCTGTCCTGGAACTAGCTCTTGTAGACCAGGCTGGTCTCGAACTCACAGAGATCCGCCTGCCTCTGCCTCCCGAGTGCTGGGATTAAAGGCATGCGCCACCATCGCCCGGCGAGTTTAGCTTTTTAAAACTTTGTTGTGTGTGTGTGTGTGTGTGTGTGTGTGTGTGTGAGAGAGAGAGAGAGAGAGAGAGAGAGAGAGAGAGAGAGAGAGAGAGAATGCCTAGTCATTCATATGAAGATCAGAGACAATCGGAAGGAGTATTTATTTCTTCCATCATGTAGGTTCTGAGAATCAAACTCAAGTCACCATCAGGCTTGGTGGCAAGTGATTTACCTGCCCCCTACACCTCCTAATTTGGCTTTCTTTTTTAAAAAAATGTTTTTGCTTTATGTATATGATGTTTTTGCCTGTGTGTGTGTATGTGTGTGCACGCCATGCGTACGCCTTTTCTGGAGGCCAGAAAAGGGTGTCAGACCCTCGGTTTGGAGTTATGTGTGTGTGTGCCACTGGGAACCAAACCAGGGTCCCCGGCTACTCTTGCTGAGTCCTCTTTCCACTCTGGCTTGGCTTTGGGGACAATAGGCAGACTTGAACTCATGCAGGATCCCCTGTGTCTGAAGTACTAGCTGTGATTACAGGCCTGTGCCACCATGCCCTGCTGAGTGTCTCTGGTCAGAAGCAGCTCCTAGAAGGGACTTCAACCTCACCCCTCAGACTAGGAGGATCCCATCACATATTCTGGTCAGGACGTGTCGATGGGCACAGGAGTTCAACAGCTCGTGGTGTAGGACTGCAGGGGACTGGCACAGGACACGTGCTGTTTGAGGCCTTTGTACTCATAGGGGCAGAGGCAAGTTCACAGAGGTCTGTCCCCTCATCTGAGTTCAAGTCCCTCAGGTGACCTGTCACTGGGCTAGAACGTGACATCATCGGTCACTGAGGTCGGAGAAATCCTGATTTGGAAGTAAAAGTGAACAGAAAGGGAAGGGGTGCAAGGGTCATGCCTGGGGTGGGGGATGGAGAGGAACCAGCAGGAGACAGATAAGGTGATCTGGAATGTAGGAAGGAAACTAAGACTGAAGGTTCTAGAAACAAGAGAACACCAACGGGCTGAAATTTGCATATGCTCTGCCTCTCTAGGAGGGCCCAGCCCTACACACCCTCTGCCTCTCTCCAGCCCTGGGTCCTTGTGCATCTGGACCTTTTTGTTTCTTCCACCGCAAAATGAGGATGGGCTGTGAAGAGGCCTTTGGCGCTGGGCCTGGTAAGCTCGTGAGTCGGGAGCCTTGTCATTCTTACCTTGTACTTTGAATCCTACAGGGCGGCTGGCTGCCCTCCCTCTGTGCAGCTGAGCACACCAGGGCTCCTCAAAATAGATATGTCTTGCCCAAGGCTCCCTGACTGGCATGGGGCAGAGTCAGATACCCAGCCCCCCTTCCCCATGCCTGAGCGGATCTGACCCTGCTGTTGGGGATCAACAGCCCCTGGCTGCAGGCTGGGGCTGGAGACTTACAGCCGCCTTGGGGTCCTTAGGGGCCGCCTGACATTCCTCTGGTGGCCAGGGGCCAAGGTAGACGTGCTCCATCCCTTCCTGCTGCTCAGGCCTTTTGGCTCTGTCAGGAGGAAGATGGAGACCAGTGTGGAGGCCATGCACAGGTCCTGGCTAGGGGCCATGTGTCTCCTGGAGTGTGCACAGGGGGACCGGAGAACATCTGCCTTGGAATTAAGGCAGGAAACAGATGGCAGGCTCCCCAGGGACAGCTTTGGGAGACTGTGGTGGGGGGTATATCAGCATAGATGAGGACATACAGGGAACTCTCACCCTGTGCAAATGTTTGCTCGGCCTGTTGGGTGAGGAGGGGGACCCAGTACCTGGGCAATGTAGCATCACTCTGGCTGGGCTATGATCCTCAGGGGAGAGAAACGGCTGGTGTGGGGTCAGCCTTTTGGGAACAAAGCCGAAGACTGTGCCCTTCTTCTTTGCCCTTGTCTGTCCTTCGGGAGCAGGGGAGCAGGAAAGTGGATGTGTCCCCAGAGGGAGAGAGCACGCTGGGAGCAAACCACAGCTTACTCAGATCGGTGCCTGGTTGCGCTGTGCTATGATCACTGCGCTGCTGGGGACAGAAGAATCAGCCCAGGACTGGCCTTATGTGCTAGGGATCAGAAACAAGACTTTTTTCTCTGTGCCTCAGTTTCCCCATTCCCACAATCCTCTGTCCCACCTTGACTTCCAGGACACCTCAGGATTTCAATAAATATATCTTGCTGGGCACAGTGATACACATTTGGAATCCCAGCACTTAGGAGTCTGAGGCAGGGGGATTGCCTTCTCAATCCTTCTAGAAAAAGGAAAGTATCATAAGAATCAAAGTCCCACTGGGCAGTGGTGGCTCATGCCTTTAATCCCAGCACTGAGGAGGCAGAGGCCGGTGGATCTCTAAGTTTGAAGCCAGCCTGGTCTACAGAGTGAGTTCCAGGACAGCCAGGGCTACACAGAAAAACCCTGTCTCGGAAAAAGAAAGAAAGAAAGAAAGAAAGAAAGAGAGAGAGAGAGAGAGAGAGAGAGAGAGAGAGAGAGAATAAAGAAAGTCCTTTGACTCGGTGAAGGAACAAAGCAGCAGAAGTCATCAAAGTCTCTGCCCTCCTGGGACTTGTAGTGACATGCACTGGGTGTGGGGCGCCATCCAGACTTCGAGTGCCTGGGATTAAAGCTTCCAGGTCTAGTGTCTCCACACCCTTCACTCCCTCAAGGTCCCTTACAGTCCACTGGTTGGACTTTCTTTCTCTGGTTCTTATCTTTTTAAATTTTTAAATTACATTTTATTTTTTTACTTACTGTGTTTTTATGTGTGTGCGTATGTAGACAAACATATGGCACACATGTAAGGTCAGAGGACAGTTTTGGGGAATCAGTTCCTTGCTTTCTTCATGTAGACCCCAGGAATCAAACTCAGGTTGCCAGCCTTAGTGGCGAGCACTTCTATCCTCTGAGCCATCTTGTAGGCCCTTCTTCCTTTTTTTCTTTCCTTTCCGGTATTTGGAGAGAGGGTCTTGCTATGGAGTCCTGAGATGCCTTACTGTGTTGTGTAAATAGGGCTGTTCCCAAATTTGTGGTCATCTTCTTGCTTCCGCCTGTGAAGAACTGGGATTATTGGTGAGCCCCATGAACTGCCGCTCCACAGATTCCCCCCTTGTACCAACCCGGAGCTTCCCCTCTTTTCTGGAGAATGCACTGGGTCTTATGATCTGAATGGAGATGGCTTGGGAAGGGTCTTTAAAATGAGAGCCAGGCATGGTGGCCACATCTCTAATCCCGGCACTCTGGAGGCAGAGGCAGGTGGATCTTTATGAGTTTGAGGCCAGCCTGGTCTCTGTAGCTAGTTCCAGGACAGCCAGGCGACATAGTGAGACCCTGTTTCAAAAGACTAAAAAACAAAACAAGGCTAAGGGAGCAAGCCTGGGCTAAGGTGATTGGATCACCCTGGGATAGCAGTGTCTGTGGAGACAGGTTAAGAACCCTGGAGTGGCAGGCCAGCCCATCTCTGAAGGGCCAGAGACACAAAGCCTTGATCCTGGGGGGTCCAGAGTATCCCCTGGCTATATCACCTCATCCTGGCCATCCCAGTCTGCTTGGCTCGGATGGCGGCAGGCGTGGAGCCTGGGTTGAGGGCAGCAGCCATGAGGTGTCCGCTTTCTGTGCTCCTTGGCAAGCCGGCTTCCACCTATGTGAAACAAAGCCTAAAGGAGTAGACCTCCTGTTAATGGTGACAATTTGGTACTGATAAGGTGAATGCCCAGGGTGGGTCCTGGTGTGGAGTTTAGCCCTGGAGCTGGGCTGACTGTCCCCAAAACAGATTCTGTTAGGACACGTAGAGAGAAGCTCACGTCACCCTGCTACTACCCCTGTTCTGCCTTCTGGGTCCTGGTGTCTTTGTCCTGCCATCCCCAAAAGGCCTGGTGAGGTAGGTCTCCCATGCTTGCCTGGGTGGGAGCAAGCTGACCTTTCTCCCAGCCTGCCTTCAGGGGTCACACCCTGCCTCACATCAACCCCTGCAGAGAAAACTGCAGGCCTGGTCACCGAGGCAGGAGACACCAGAGGGCACCTAAGAGGCAGACCTGAAACCCCAGGCCAAAATCTCCTTCAGAGGCTGCACTTGCAGCCTTCTTCCTCCCTAAGACAGGTACTCCACTGGCCCCATGGATAAAGTCCGTGTGTACAGGCCTCCAGAAGGTACTTCTTGGCCTCTCTGCATCCTTGCTATTGCCCCAGGATCATCCAAGTTCTTCCTGCTTTGGTGCCTTAGCTGAAGCTTGGTCCTTTTTTGGCTGTCTTCACTTGTTGTGTCTGGACTCCCCCGGGAGCTGATCCTTCCCCAGATAGTTCAGGCTTTCTTCTCGGAGTGTTCTTGACCCTAAATGCCACCTAGTAACATGATGGGCACACATTTTGTGTTTGCTATTTGCGAAATGAGCATGGGCCTTTCTAGGATTGTCGCCTTAGCTGAGTTAGCGGGGGTTGGCAAGCAGCTCCTGCAGGACCTGGCCCAGGGCTAAGTGCTGTAGCATCTGGTCCTCGAAGTGTCCCAGGAATCTGGAGAAAAGGACAGAGCTGTGCCCTGCCTTACAAACAGGTAACTGGAATTAAGGACTCAGCTCCAGGCAAACCCAGGGCCATCTGACTTCAGAGATGCCCTGAAAGGCTATACCTGTTCCTGCTTTGAGACAGGTCTCACTATGTCTATATAGCCAAGGCTTGCCCCCAACTCACAGCCCTGCTGCCCTGGCCTCCACGGGGCAGGGATTAGAGGCATGTGCCCCCAGAGTCAAGTGCGTGTTTTGTGCCTTTGGGACTGTGTGGGCCCAGTGAGTACAGCCTCAGCTGCTCTATGCTAACCTGGGAATGTTTCTTCCTCCTGTTGGACCTCAGTTTCCCTGTCTGTAACACAAGGTGCACAGACAAGAGCAATGCTTCTGGAAATCTGCATTGCTGCTGGCAGGGACCAGCTAGAGTCCCAGGCACCATCCTTCCAGGAGGCTATCTTGATCCATCACTAGTTTCCTCATCTGTAGGAGGAGCCTGAGTTATTGGGGTTTCATCCAGAGCTTGACCCCAGTCTGGTTCCCAGATGTGCCCCCAACAACAAGTCTTGGCAAGGGTAGATGGAGGGTGGTGTGTATGGCGGGGAGGTCTGCCGACTGGGTCCTCCCATCACCCTGCTTCCCCCATCCCAGGGCCCCCCACCCAGCGACAAAGCCTGTGGCACTTCCTCTACCCGCCTGGCAGGCAGCCTGACCCGGCCCCTTCTCTAAGGAAGCGCATTTCCTGCCTCTCTGGGTTGGACTGGATGAGCTGAGCTCCCTGCCGAGGACGGTCAGACCCCAGCATCCATCTGTGTCCCGTCCCCAGGCCAGGACCGCTGCCGGCTGCTGTCCAAAAGAGCCCAGTGTCTCTTTCCCACCATCCAGTCAGCTAGAGACTCAGACTCCTGCCCTGCTGTGAGTCTCGAGCTCACTTCTCCTGACTTCTCAGCCGCCACCTCAGAAGGCTGGAGCAGGGACGTGGTCGCTCCGGCCGCCTGCTCCCTTCGGGTCCCCGTGCGAACTCACGCCGGCCCCGGCGCCCACCCGCAGCCCTGCCTCTGGATACCGGATAAGGCCCAGCGTACAGACTCCCAGGTGGACAGCATGGACCGTGGGATGCTCCCTCTGGCCATTGCCCTGCTGCTGGTCATCTACAGCTTCGTTCCCACAAGTAAGTGTCCAGCGCCATGGCTGGGGACACAGCCAAGACCAGGCCCTGGGTGTTTCAGGTCTAAATCCTGTGTCCTGAGCTCATAGCTGGTGGTAGGAGGCAAGAACGGGATCACCAGCTATTTCAGCTTAGTGGGACTAGAAGATTACACAGGATGACAGACTTAAGCATTAAGAGTCTGGGTCGAAGAGGGATAAGCTGTTTACTTTAGCTCCGGGACCTGCAGTGTTCAACTATCAAGGCCAGGAGCCAGAGGCTGGCCATCTGGGAGTACACCCTCCTGTCTCTGAGGTCTCTGAGACTTGAGCGCCCATTTGAGGAGGTTCAGAAGGAGGCACAGGAGAAAGTTATGACCTCCGTGTTTCCTTATGTGATCTTAGAAGATGTCTTGAGGCCTCTGAGTCGGGAGGGGCTGAGGTAAAGGGTTGTGGTGACATCATTTGTCAAAGAGTTACCAGTTTGAAGTCCTCCTACTTTTCCTGGGCTCTGCCCACTCCCGGAACCCCACTGAACCCACAAAGGCCATGTGCTCTGCCATGCCTCTGTTCCTCTTCTCAAGAAGGGCACAGGGTCATTTAGGGGTTCTGTGGGTCTTCTCAACCAGACTGACGATTAAAAGTGACCTCAGGAGGGATGGTGGGGACCCTAGACCACAGTCTTACTCAAGGTCGGTCTCAGTGGGGCCTGCTTCTCCGTCACCCCTACCTGCGGACGGCTACCCACCCACCTGAAGATTCAGGGGCTTGTTCAAGGGTTGGGATGGACTTCCAGGAGGCAGCAGTGTGGGGAGGATGTGGGGCTACCCCCGCATCTTAAAGTCTGTAATTGATGGTAAATCTCTTGCCACCACCTCGTTGGTCAACCGGAAATTGAGTCTTAGAGGCTCTGAGTGACTTAGCAGGGATTTGACTCCAGGCCTGTGGTCCCCAGAACCCTTTGCTCTGACCATGTGACCCTGCAAGATGGCTGCCACAATCACCCCGTTTCCCAGGAGAGAAACTGGAGGCTCTGACCCTCCAAGTCCACCTACTATGCTGGGACAGGACTCCAGGCCTCTTCTTCTGGGCTTGGGGACACATGCACAACCTTTAGGGTCTGACTTGTAGCACGGATGGTGGGGTGTCAGAGTCTAGATAACTTTTCAGATTTTAGGTAGGCTGATGGCACTGGCGTGACTATTCATTCTCTTGGGGCTCATTTCAATCCACTAACCCTCAGTTCTCATTTGTCACCCCAGCAATGGCCTCTCCCCTACAGACCCGAGGCACAGACACCCTCAAGGGTATGAAGCAGCGGTTCCCAACCTGTAGCTCTCACACCCATCGGGGGTGTGTGTGTGTGTCATAAGACCCTTTCATAGGGGTCTCAGATATCCTGTGTATCAGATATTTACATTATGATTTGTAACAGTAGTAAAGTTACAGCTACGAAGTAGCAATGACTTTGTGGCTGCGGGTCCCCACAACATGGGGGACCGAAGTAAAGGGTCAGCATTACGGAGGATGAGACCCATTGGTCTGCAGATGATGGCAAAGTAGGTAAAATAGCCAGAAAGTAGGGTGTTCTGATTCATAGCAATTTTCTGGGTGTGCAGCTCAGTGGTAGAGCTCTTGCCTACCATATGTACGGTCCTGATTTTTAAAAAAAATTACACATATTTACATATGCACACATGCACAATTTATTTTAATTTTTTTTATTGAGAAAAGGTCTCACTATATAGCCCTGGCTGCCTAGGACGCAGAACTCAGTAGACGGGGGTGGCAGCCACTGGTGCATCATCTTCTCAGGATGGAGGGACAAATCGGAGCAATCTTCCGGGGCAATTCAGCTCAGTAGAATTGTATAAGGCCATGTAAAGCTCACATCTCAACTTCAGAAGTCAGTGTAAGCCAGGTTGGCGACACACGACTGTAGTCTCAGCGTTCCTGGCCAGATTAGATTACATAGTGAGTTTCAAGCCAGCCTGGACAGTAATATTCTGTCTTTAAAAAAGTCTTCCCTAGAGAGTTATTTATCACCTCTGTAAGGACGTGTCACCCATGGGTACCTGTAATATACCCCAACAGCCAGATTACACCCACCAGCAGGGGTTTCACTGAAGAAGTCAGGATGTCACGGATCCAGCAGCCACCGCAAAGCCAGTGGGTACCTTCACTATGACACACAGATGTATAGAACACACAGTTAGGATCCTAAAGAGCAGTCCATACCAGTGGGTACACTCACTATGACACACAGAGGTAGAGAGCACACAGTTAGGACCCTAAAGAGCAGTCCATACCAGTGAGTACATTCACTATGACACACAGAGGTAGAGAACACACAGTTAGGACCCTAAAGAGCAGTCCATACCAGTGGGTACCTTCACTACAATACACAGAGGTAGAGAACACACAGTTAGGACCCTAAAGAGCAGTCCATACCAGTGGGTACACTCACTACAACACACAGATGTAGAGAACACACAGTTAGGACCCTAAAGAGCAGTCCATACCAGTGGGTACCTTCACTACGACACACAGAGGTAGAGAGCACACAGTTAGGACCCTAAAGATCAGTCCATTTCTTCTAACGAAACAGTGATGCTGCAGTTTACACAGAGAAACTTCTGGAAGGATGTTCTCTCGGTGTGACTGTTCTCCGGTAAGGGATTTTTCTCTAGAGGGCTTCCTAAGACAAATTCTTCTGTCCTGGATTTGTTTTATTGTTTTATGTGTAAAAATTTGTTTTGTTTTGTTTTTTGAGACAGGGTTCTCTGTGTATCAGCCCTAGCTGTCCTGGAACTAGCTCTTGTAGACCAGGCTGGCCTCAAACTCACAGAGATCCGCCTGCCTCTGCCTCCCAAGAGCTGGGATTGGGATTAAAGTCATGCACCACCACTACCCAGTCAGTATGATTGTTTTACCTGCATGTACATCTGTGTGCCCAGGGAGGTACAGACGGTTGTGAGCCTCCAGGTTAGTGCCAGAAATTGAACCTAGGTTGTCTAGACGAACAACAAAAGCTCTTAACCACTGAGCCATCTCTACAACCCTGGAATTCAGTTCTTAAAGAGCATCTTAACTATGTGTTTGTTCTTTAAAGAAAGCAGATGAGTGAGGGATGCTGGGAATATAGCTCTGTGTCACACACACAATTCTCGATTAAGGCTGGACTATCACTCAGTGGCAGAGCATTTTTCTAGACTATTACAGGTTCAAGCCTCAATACTGGAAAAAAAAAAAAAAAAAAAACACTCCCAGAACTATTAGCAGCTTCTGGGCTTTGCAAGGTAATTTCGATCCTTCAGATGAACATGTGAGAGTCTTGTGGACCCTTCTTAAGTGCTTTCCATGTCATCATTGAGATTCTATAACCGTCTGTTCACCATTCTGGAATATTCTGTCCCATCCCTGGGCCATCATCTGAACAGCAAATCCGTTGTTGAATATTTAAGTGGTTTCTCCTTTTGTCCCAGTTTGGTGCATGTACCTGTCCCCGCATTTTGGTTTCTTTCCTTTGGAAGCTTCTGGTACTTGTGGCCCGAGCCTGGCGTCTAGGATTAGGCGCTGCTGCTGAGTGGTGTTTCTGGACTGTAGACAGCCATCTCCCTGAGGCTGGGGCAAAGTATGACCCGGAGCCTCCATGCTGCTGACCACCTGGGTGGGGATCTGGGACTCACCGCAGTAGGGGCTGGCGACACAGGGGAGAGACACACTCCAGAACCTCCAGGAAGTGTAGGGGGATGGGATGGGACAAGGACTGCGTTGATCAAGACAGTGGTTCCCTGGGCGCTATGCGGACATGGACACTAAGAGTCTCCCTCACATCACAGCCACCTGTAACTACAGTTCCAGGGACTCCTGCTCTCTGGCACCCACAGCCACGTGCACACATGCATGCAGTGCACGGAAACTCGTGTAAGCACGCACATATACACACAGAACAATAATATAGATCCTAAATGTTAAAAGGTTCTCTCTTACCTCAGCCAAGGATCAGAGAAGCTAAGATGGAGGGACAGAGGACTTGCTCAGTGTCACATGTGGGTCAGTGCTGGGGACTTGGAGCTCAGGCCCACTCCAGTGCTCCAGGGCCTCCAGGCAGATGCGGGTGAGAGGGAGGCGATCAAGCCCAGTGTACAGGTGAGAGTGTCCAAGATTTCAGTAAGCAACAGGTCCCAATTTCCACCCCAGGCCGTCTGCTCCTGACCCAGTCTCCTCTCTGGGCCCACTGGTAGCCAGGCATGGGAGACTTAGACACCTTTGCCTCCAGACTGCTTTGGGGCAGCAGTCCTGCAAGTTGAGGGGAGCCCTAATCCCAAAGCAAGCTGCAAACACCACCAGTGCATAAATGGGGCGATGAGGATGCCAGCTGACATTTATTGGGTGCTTGCTGTATACCAGCATGGCGGTGCTCACGCCCTCAGAGTTCACTTCTGTCACCCTTTATGACAGACGCAGACTGGAGTCTCGGCGATAAGAGAAATTGCCAAGTAACACAGACTAGCGTGGATAGCCTGGCCCTAAACCTTGGAGCAGTCATTTCCATGAGCTGCCTCAGGAGGGACAAGCACCTTCCTGTGACCCTATCCCTAATTCCAGGAACTCGGCACCTTGTCCTGGTCCTGCAATGGCCTTCCCTCTTAGATAGGACCCTGGGACCTTACCTCTGCTGTCAGTGTCCTGCCTTGCATTTGCCACAGATAGAACCTCAGGACATCTCAGGCCCCAGAGGGAAAGCAAATCCCAGAGCAGTAGGAGGGAGGCTGAAGTCCGAGATAAACCTTAGAGCTCGCTGCACAAACGTGTGTTCTGGCCCAGCCCAGCCCAGATGATTGACAGGGACATGCCGAGCCAGACTGTCCGTGTGCTTTCCTTTGGGAGCGCAGACACTTAGGAGCTAAACAGCCACAGCCAGGTGTGGGTGAACTTGGGAGACTGAGGCAAGAGAAGCAGAAATTCAAGATAAGCTCCAGTTACACAATGAGTTTTAGGTCAACCTGAGCTGTAGGAAACCCTGTCTCAAAAACAAAGCAAAACAAAAAACAACAACAACAAAACAAACAAACAAACAAAAACTAAAAAACAAACAAAACCAGCACTGGAGAAATGGCTCAGGGGTTAAGAGAGCTCAGGACATGGGTTTGGGTTCCCAGAACCCATGTCAAATATCTCACAAATGCTTTTTGCTTTTGTTTTTGTTTTCCGAGACAGGGTTTCTCCATGTAGCCTTGGCTGTCCTGAAGCTAGCTAGCTCTTGTAGACCAGGCTGTCCTCAAACTCACAGAGATCCGCCTGCCTCTGCCTCCTAAGTGCTGGGATTAAAGGCGCGCCACCACCGCCCAGCCCTCACAAGTGCCTTTAACTACAGCTATAGGGGATCCAATGCCCTCTTCTGACTTCTGCAGGCTCCTGTACAAATGTGCACACACTAATTAAATGAACCTTAAAGAGAGAAAACCGAGGCTGAAGAGATAGATATGGCTCACTGATTAACAACACTTGTTCTTGCAGAGGACCCAGGTTCTGCTCCCAGCACCCACATGGTGCCCCACAACCATCAGTGGTTCCAGATCTAAGGCATCTGACTCCTTCTTCCGACCTCTGAGAGCAGCAGGCACAGACATGGTACACATACATACATACATACATACATACATACATACATACATACATAAACACATTCATACAGATAAAAATAAATACATCTCGGGGCTGCAGAGATGGCTCAGCGGAAGAGCACTGGCTGTTCTGGAAGACCAGGGTTGTTCAGTTCCCAGCACCACATGCTGTTTATAAGCACCTGCAACTCCACCTCCAGGAGATCCAACATTCTCTCACAGACACACATGCAGGCAAAAGACCAATGCACATAAATAAAAATAAAACATTCTTAAAAACAAAGAATATTCAAAAAATATATCTTAAAAACAACAACAGCCCAGGCCAGGTATGATGACACACGCCTCTAATCCCATCACTCGGGAGGCAGAGACTACAAGGGGGATCTCTGTGAGACTGCTCAGCCTAAATTACAGAGTGAGACCCTGTCTTAAAATTTAAAAAATAAGGCTCAAGAGATTGCCCAGCTAGTAAAGTGTGTTTGTTATGCATGCATGGAGAGCTGGAGTTCAATGCTCAGAACTATGATGATGATGATGATGATGATGATGATGATGATGATGATGATGATGATGATGATAATGTGTGGTTCTGGGCACGTGTAACCCCAGTACTAAAGAGAAGACAGGAGGACCCCTAGGGTGCACTGGCTAGTCAGCTGAGCCTGCGCGGAGAGCTCCAGTCTAATGAAAGACTTTGTCTCAGAAAATAAGAAATATGATTGCTGAAGAACAACCTGGCTTTAACTGGTTTCACACACATCTACACCCACACACAAGCTAGAAACAAAACAGCCCAAACCTGTCAAAGTCCCACTGATCACCTGGGACTCTGGGACATCAGGTCCTGATGAACCTAAGAAAGGAAGTCCTCCTTCCTTCCTTCCTTCCTTCCTTCCTTCCTTCCTTCCTTCCTTCCTTCCTTCCTTTCTTCTTTTTTTTTTTCAAGATTGGGTTTCTCTGTTGTAGCCTTGGTTGTTCTGGAACTTGCTCTGTAGACCAGGCTGTCCTCGAACTCAGAGATATCTGCCGCCTCTGCCTCCCAAGTGCTGGGATTAAAGGTGTGTGCCACCACCATCTGTCTAGGAGGTACCTTTTTCAAGAAGAGGCTAACATGGGGAGTGATGGCACATGCCTTTAATCCCAGCACTTGGGAGGCAGAGGCAGGTGGATCTCTGAGTCTGAAGCCAGCCTGGTCTACAGAGCTAGTTCTAGGACAGCTAGGACTGTTATATAGAGAAACCCTGTCTATAGTTTTGAAAGTTGAATATAAATTGATCAGATGGTCAATAAAAGATGGCCATTGGGGTCGAGATAGATGGCTCAGGAGCTCTTGCTGTTTTTAGAGAGGACCCAGATTTTGTTTCCTGCGCCCTCTTCTGGCCTCTGTGGGCATTGCACACACATGGTACACATACATGCAGTTACACACTTATGCACATAAAACTAAAATAAATAAGTCTTAAAGGATGGCCGGTGCTCTGAGGAAGGGCAAAGGCAAGAAGCAAGGTGCATTTGGATGAAGTGTTTACCTGGGTGACTGGGAGGACATGGTGCCACAGCAGTTCCCGAGCAATCTCCATTCATCAGCAGGGGGTTTAGCGCTGTGCCTGTGACAGCCTGGGAAGGCTCCCCAGTTCTCTGAGGATGGCATGGGATTTTCACTACCCCGCTGTAGAGATCATGATGCCGAGGCGTGAAAAGGGAGCTGGGAGGTGGTGTGATTAGGGGAACCTCTAGCATGGGTCAACCTCTTCATCTTTTGACCCCACCTTGGGCTGCAGTGTGTGAATTTGACCATGTGGGTGTTGGGAAACTCTGGGAAAGGCATACAAGGTGGGAGTTGAGTCTCACTGATGGCCTGGATGAGAGATGGGATGAGGGTGTCACTGGACTCTGGTTGGGTGATGAGGTAATGACGAAGGCTTCTGTCGAAAGCACCTTCCTCGGTGCCACCCGTGGGTACCAA
The DNA here is from genome assembly GCF_950005125.1 of Chionomys nivalis. NCBI lineage: Eukaryota > Metazoa > Chordata > Mammalia > Rodentia > Cricetidae > Chionomys > Chionomys nivalis. Next base: position 47,646,919 of record NC_080107.1, read on the forward strand.
TACTTAATGAGTCAGAACTGACTGTATCTCATAGGTATGCAAAGCACATGCTGGGTGCTAGAACTTTAAAGCCAGGCCCTGGCACTGGGTCTCCTAGAGAAATTCTTTAGCCTCCCTAACCCTGTAAAATGGGTATAAGAGCCACCCACCACTAAGGTCTGCTCTGAGGATCCAAAGAATTTACTCACACAAGACCCCCGAAAGGGAACATGATGGAAGCTTCTGTGATGGGCATTGTGCCTGCAAATAAGGAAACTGAGGCCCAGTCTATAGTCCTCGGTGAGGTACCTGGGCCATCTGGCTCCAGAACGACTTTATTTGATGGCCTCCAGGAGCTGTTTTGGGGTGGAATGAGGGCTGTCTGAGGGAGGTCCTGCGCTTGTAGATGAGGAAGGAGGAAGGGAGGCATGACGATGCTCCAGACTCGCTCAGGAGGTCAGGGTCACCCAGTTCTCCAAGGGTGACTTCTGGGCCCCCAGAGGCGCCTCCTGCAACAGTTCCCGGGAGGCCCCGGCATTTCCCTTGGTGCCAGGGGATTGTTTTCAGCTGGCCTGGGCCCGCCTTGGGCTGCTGGAGACAGGCTCAGGCGTCACACTCCCTGTCTCCCCATTCTCGTCTGTGGGGTGGGGGCAACCAGTATTCGAAAAGGCCCCAAAATAAATGGGCGTCTTATCTGATCTCCCAGCCTGGCCTGTTATCTGATCATTACATAATGGCCAGGCCCGTGGCCTCTCCTGCTGGCGCTGGCTGACGGCATGGAGGAGGTGGCCCCAGGCAGCCCGGCAATGCCAGAGGAACTGGGGTTCCTGGAAGTCTGGGGACAGGGGCAGGGAAAGTCCAGATCTGTAGGTCAGACCCTGGGTCATGTGGGGAGAGGAGTTGGAGACCCAGAGGCCAGGCATATGTTGTACGACCTTGACATAAGTATCCTGTACTGCAGGATGCAGTCTCCCCCATCTAGGTAGGAGCAGCCAAGCAGCCTGTGCTTAAGAATGGGCAGGAGTTGGGGTGGATCAGAAGGGAAATAGACAATGGTACCAGCCCTTGAGTCTACTGGGGTGAGGGAAACCTCGGTGACAACGGCCCTGGCCTCCTACTTCACCCCAACCCTTAAACAGTCAACGTCTACAGCGAATGCAGCAAGAAAACTACAGAAAGACCCACCACATGCCCTGCTTCATGACATGTTCCCAGCAGCCTGCAGGGCTGTGGGGTTTCCTCTCTTAGCGCCGTTATACAGACCAGGGAAACTAAAGCCTCAAGTGCTCAAATCATTCCCCCAAAGCGACAGCTAGTCAGAATTAGATGCTGGCTCTGGCTCCCAGGAACTTGCGTTGAACAAAATACCGTATCCCAAACATATTGGTGTCCCTAGCATACTGCAGATGGGACGAGAGCAATGGCTGGTAAGGTCTGGCTCCTACAGCAGACAACTGTCCTGTCCCAACTCTCTTCCCGAGATGGAGATGCGGGGCAGGGTTGATGGGTGTGAAGCAGCCATATTACCTCCTTCTCTGACCAAACAAGCTAGCCACAAGGGTGGGGAAGAAGGCTGCTCAGGCCCCAGGCGCCTGGGGTTCAGGAAGAACCAGCCTCCCCCATCCTCAGCACTGGCGTCAGCTGGACGTGAAGCCTGGCCCTCCTCGCCCATCTTTGATCTCCAAGAAAACAGGAAGTGAGCACGACAAGATGGAGACATAAACTTCCAAACAGTCTCCCCTTCTCTGTCCCTCCTCCGCAGCCCCCCTTCCCCTCAGCACATTCCTTAGGACGAGGTGTAGGGGCCTCATTTCCTCTTCCTCCTCTGCTGGGTCAGGGTGAAATTCCATTGCTCTCCCTTGGGACCCGTGTTTCCGGGCCGCCCTGCAGCAGGCTGTGAGGCCTGCTCCATCACCTCCTTCCAACCTGGGCTGATCCCGGTGAGGCAGGAAATTCCCTCCACAGAAACAGCCTCCTAGGGATGGACACCTTGAGGTCAGAAGAGGGGAAACCGGCTCCCTATCTAAACCCCCACCTTTCTTTGGACTGAACTGACCTTAAGACTTGGGGTCTACCATGGGTCCTGCTGCTTATGGTCACCTGACACAGCAAACAAAACTAGTGGAGAGCTGGGCACAGTGGCGCACACCTTTAATCCTAGCACTGGAGAAGCAGAGGCAGGCGGATCTCTGTGAGTTCGAAACCAGCCTGGTCCACATAGCCAGAACTAAACAGTGAGATATCGACACCAAAAAACAAACAAAAACAAAAAACAAAAAACCATAAAACAAACATATAAACACATCCCCTGCAAAAATAATTAAATTTGAATTTCAGATAGACAATGAATGTTTCTGTAGTATAAATATATAATTTTATATTAAAAATTATACCTTGAAAAAATGATACATGTTTATCTGGAATTCATATTTTATTAGTACCCTGGCTTTTATCTTCCAGCATTATACCTAGTAACACTATGGCCCTGGAGAGACTTTCTCTGGCTGAGCCTCAGTTTCTCCATCTGTGGAGTGTATGAAGTGATACCAGCCGTGTAGGGTAGCTCTGGAGGGGACATGACAGCTTACACTCTGAGCTCATACCAAGTATGTAGGAAATGTTTAAAAGGGAATGAGATAGCCAGGCGGTGGTGGCGCACGCCTTCAATCCCAGCACTTGGAAGGCAAAGGCAGGCGGATCTCTGTGAGTTCGAGGCTAGCCTGGTCTACAAGAGCTAGTTCCAGGACAGTCAGGGCTACACAGAGAAACCCTGTCTGGAAAACAACAACAACAACAAACAAAACAAACAAAAACTCGACCTAACAAAAAGTAAATGTGATTGTATCCGGGCGTGATGGTGTACACTTGACACCCCAGGGCTTGGGAAGTGGAGGCAGGGAGATCAGGAGGTCAAGAGCATTGCTGGCTATAGCACAAACTTAAGCCAGACTGGGCTGCATCAAACTCTGTCTCCAAAGAATAATAATATCTGCTTTTTAAAAAAACAAGAATACACTGGGTAGTTTTTTCTCCTAGTGCTGGGAACTGAACCTAGGGCCTTGCGGACGCTAGGCAGACATTCTACCACTGATCTCCGTTCCGGGTCCCATCGCCCTCTCACCTGGCATGCTTCCCTGCTGTGCTTTCCTGGCAGGTCTTGCAGAAAGAGTCCACTGTGATCTACAGCCTGTGGACGCCACAAGGGGTGAGGTGACATTCACCACCAGCCGGGTCTCTGAGGGCTGCATAGCCCAGGTTGTCAATGCTGCATATGAAGTCCACGTCCTCTTCCTGGACTTTCCCAAGGTGAGTACCCCTGCCAGGGTTGGTGCTGATGGGACATCTGGGAGAGCCCATAGGGAGTGGCCTTCTGGTAGCAGGAATGGAAGCATCGCAAGATCCAGCTGGAGGGTGAAGCGGCTCACTAGGTGAGGGTGCTTGCTACTAAATGTGATGACGAGTCCAGCTCTCTGAACCTACTGTTAGAAGTAAAGAACCGACTGCCTCAAGCTTTTCTCTGACTCCTCCTGCACGCATGCACGCGCGCGCGTGCACACACACACATAAATGTTAATAAACAATTTTAAAGAAAGAATTGGGCAGAAAAGAGCTAGGCGAGCGAGCCAGTGTGAACCAGGGGGATTGTGGCCAATCTCTGGTGATGGGGCTCTCATAGCTTTTGAGCGGACATGATTCCACTCTAACCTGGACGTTGGAGAAAGCTGAGTTCCCAACTCCCTCATATCAAACATCCATGATCTCAAACCAGCAGAGCCAGCCTCAAGTCTCTCCCACAGAGCCTCCTCGAGGCCAGCCTCCAGCTTGTTGTGATGCGTAACCCGTTTGTCAAATGCTGCTGCATGCTAGGTGCCTGCTATTGCCTGCTATTTGCTAGGAATTATCGTTTTTGTTTGCTTGGTTGTTTGTTTTTGCGTTAGGGTTCACGTAGCCCAGGCTGGCCTCAAATTTGCTATACAGCTGAGGATGACACTGAGCTGACCCTTCTGTCTCCACCTCCAAAGTGCTGGGATTATAGGCACATGTCACCACATCCGATTATATGGTGCTAGGCTGTAGACTCAGGGCCTCATGCCTGCTAGGCAAACACTCTACCAAACACTCTACATCCCTAATCCTGGATATAATGGTGTGTGTGTGTGTATATGTGTGTGTGGTGTGTGTGTTTGGTGTGTATGCGGCATATGTGTGTGTATGTGGTGTATGTGTGTGGTATATGTGTATGTGTGTGGTGTATGTGTATATGTGTGTGGTATGCGTGTTTATGTGGGGGGGGAATGTATGTGAGGGGGAATGTGTATGTGGTGTGTGGGTATGGTATGTATGTGGTGTGTGGGTATGGTATGTATGTGTATGGTGTGTGTGTGTGTTTGGTGTATGTGTGTGGTGTGGTGTGTGTTTGGTGTATGTGTATATGGTGTGGTGTGTGTGTGTTTGGTGTGTGTGTGTTTGGTGTATGTATGTGGTGTGTGTGTTTCATGTATGTGTGTGTTATGTGGTGTGGTGTGTGTTTGGTATATGTGTGTATGGTGTGGTGAGTGTGTTTGGTATATATGTGTGTGGTACAGTGTGAGTGTAGGGTGTGTGTGTGTAGTGTATGTGTGTGGTTTATGTGTGATGTGTGTGTATGGTGTGTGTGTGTGGTGTGTGTGCGCTTGGTGTATGTGTGTGTAGTGTATGTATGGTGTGTGTGTGGTGTGTGGTGTGGTGTAGTGTGTGTATCTTCTCAAGGGCTCACCATGGTCTATTACTATTCTCATTTTAGGAAGAGGAAACTGAGTCTGGCCTTGAGAACTAAAACATGAACTAAACCCAAAGATCACACCAGAATCTTAGAGACTTCAGAATGGAATTCAGGTGCCACTGACCTTCCTGGGAGGCAGCCACAGCTACTGGACGTAGACTAAGGCCACAGGAGTTAATTAGGAGCCTGGGGTAAATGTATGCAGCCTGCCCCTAAGACTGTTGAGTTGCCTAGCATTTGTGCAGTGATAAGGTGCCCAGACCACCAATATCGGGGGGCCCTGCCTGCCACAAGGACTGTGGGCTTTGATAACCCCAAGGTGCAGATAACACCAATACATTTTATGTGGCTTTCATAAGCGTTGTAATTGTTTTTCAAGTTTGGTAATGACGTGAAAAAATAAGAAGCTTCCCGAAAGTTCATTTTGTTTATTCTGAAGTTTCGGGTGATTGGGGTTCCCTGACAGCAGAGCCAGGCAGAGGAAGGCCCTAGTCCAATAGCCAGGTTTCTGGGCCACAGATGTGTAGCCAACTCCAGCCAGGACCCAGGAGGCTGGTGTACAGCAGGGGCACAGGGCAGGGTACTCCAGCTGCTAAAGGCTTAGGCAGGGTTTCCTGGAGGAAGCACCAGCACAGAGCAGCTAGGAACCCCAGGTGTGGCACAGTGGGCACAGCAGGGGAGAGAGAGTGGGTGCAGAGGGGAGGGAGCCACGTGCACAGGATCTGCAGGTGACAGGAGGACCTTGCAGTTCATCCAGGAGCAGAGCTGGGGAGACAGGAAAAATGTGTCACTTTTTAGGAGTTTTTTTATCTGTGAACGATGACATTCATTGAAGGATTTTGAGGGTTGTGGGGATGTACCCCAGTAACTCATGGCATAGTTTAGGGATTCGAGAGTTTGTGGCTACAGAATCTCCCTGTAGCCCTCTGCCCCTTCCAGAGAGCTCGGTCCATAGATCATGTGTCTTCTGACCTGCCAGACCAGGCTGCCAGCTCCAGGGCTCCAGAGGATTTGTATTTGAAGGGTGGTGGAGCAAGGCAGGGTGCAGGAGAACCAGGGTCCAGTCCTGGGTCTACCTTGGCCTGAGATGCAGAAGAAGCACCCCTCATATTTTCTTGGGTTCAGAGGCTTGCCCAATAATTATGAAGCTATAGAATCTGGTTCCGGGTTTGGCCTATTCCAAATAATTGCTATGCTGCATAAATGAATGTTTGTTTGTGTGGTGAATGCATTCGAGTGTGACCATGTTACAGAGTTTAGGAGCGCCGCTTCTCATTGGGCATTGTAGCACATGACTGAAATCTCAATTTCTCAGGAAGCTGAGGCAGGAGGATGGCTTGGAAAACTGTAAGTTTCAGGTCATCCCAGGCAACATAATGAGAGTTTGATCAAAACAAAACAAAAAAACCCAAGAAGAAAGAATACAGATTCTGGAGCCAGTCAGTCCTCTCTTGGACTTTAGCTAACTTCATGGCCGCATTGCTTTGTTTGCAACCTGTCCGAACCCTTTTCTTCCCATGGGAAACATGGAGACGATGATAATCGTTCCGACCTCACAGGTTACTGTGAGACTCCAGTGGATAATGTAGGCAAAACACAGAGCTCAGAACCTGCCCTGAGTGAAAGCTCTAGTTGGTGTTATCATTATTACTTTTCCTGGGCTCCATTTCTCACCTGCAAGTACCTGGGCATGACCCCAGTTCCCAACATTTTCCAAGCAGATCACTCTTTGAACCTTCCATGGGATTGAACCCTCTGGAGAAGGGGCGGAGCCCGCAGATCCCCTTCCAAGCAGGCTGAGGTCGAGCCTCGTGAAGTTCCTGGCCTTCTTGTCTCAAAGGGTAGTGTCTATCTGTGACCCTGTCTTGGTGCTGTGACCACCGAGAAGCCTGTGACTTGCCTGGGACTTACTTTCCTCCCTGATAGTCTCCAAGAACAAGGTCCAGGCAACAATCCCTCGCCACCTACTCTAGTCTGCCCAGTGCTTGCTATGTGCCCAGCCTGTGGTCAAGGATACAGGGAGAGAATAAAACTGAGCCACTCACAGGCCAAAATCCCTGTAATTGAGTGATGGAATTAGCAACGTTGTGCGGAGAATGGGAAGTTGTGGGAACAGGAAGACAGTCACTGATTGTGGGAAGAAAGGGACTGGAGGGCTACACTTGGAGCTCACTTGTTATAACGCTTGTCTAGCCTACAGACACACACACACAATTCAAAACAATTGTTTTAAAGCTCAAGGTCATCCTGGCCTATATAGTACGTTTGAAGCTAGCCTGGGCTACATGAAGACATTGTTTAAAAAAAAAAAGAAAGAAAGGAAGGAAGAAATAAAAAGAAATAAAGAAAAGATATATCTATGTATAGCTACAAAACAGAGCCAAGGGCACCAGAGAGTGTGACACATGCAAAGGCCTAAAGGCCACAGGCATGAGCTGACAGGCCGAGTGGGGGTGGTACTGACTCTACTGACCTTTGGCCTCCTTTGTCAGCTCCTGGCACAAAGAGGTGGCTTTCCCGTTCATCCCCACATGGCCTCAGAACCCTCAGGTTTCCTGTGCGTGGGTGGCAGATGAGTGGTGGCAGCCAAGAACCCCAGGGAAGTGGCAGTTGGGATGTGTGTCTCTGTCTGTCTCTCTCATGTGTGTGTGTGTGTTGAGGAAGTCTGTAGACAAACCTGGGGTTACTGAGCAGGGTCCCCAAAGGACAGCCTGGAGCCTGGATTCCAGGAGACAGGAACAGGCCTAGTGTCCCAGCGATTCCCAGCAGGCTGCTACACTGCTCTGCTGTTCAGATCTGGGCAGCCGAGAGTGGTTGGCTGCTGACTCACTCCTGGGCAAATTCAGGGAGCTCCTTCCTAAAGATTGGACTGGGTGATAGTGGCGCACGCCTTTAACCCAGCACTCAGGGGGGCAGAGGCAGGTGGATCTCTGTGAGTTCCAGGACAGCCAGGGCTGTTACAGAGAAACCCTATCTTGAAAAACAAAGACTGGAGTCAGCCAGGCTCTGACTTATGCCTAGGCAGAGAGAGTAGGCAGAGCGACTGAGGCAGAGAGCGCAGGACCCTCCAACAGTCTTTTTCAGACTGTCACGGGAGAATGTGAGGGGCTACAGAAGGCAGGGTGGTGGCCCGCAATGAGCAGCCTTGTTCTTATCCCTTCTCCGCAATGGGAAACATGCAGCACTGAAGGAGTATACCTGGAGTTCCTCTCTTACATCCAGGACCCCTGAGTTTCCCATACAGTTGTCCCCAAGCCTGTTCTGCAGGCTGCAGGGGAGTGACTTGTTATAGCTGGCCTGATGTGAGTTCTTCTGTACCTGAAGAGCAGCAGAGTGGGCTTGGGGGAGACACAAGACAGAGTTGGGGCTTCCAGGCTGGTGTCATGAGCACCCTTGCCTGCTATCAGAGCGGGATAGAGACTGGGGACTCAGAGACTCGAGCTGCCTTTGTGTCCTTGTCTTGGGCCTTACAGATGGTGAGCAGGTTAGGGACAGTCAGAGCTACATAGTGAGTCCCTGTCTTGAAAAACCAAAACCCACCAACAATAAAGTATAGCGTCCCTTTCTACCTCTTTAACAGGTTTGGTTTGAGGTGTGCTTTGTCTGCTGTCGGGACTGGCTTCCGTTTGCTTGTCTGTTTGTTTTCCGTGCTTTGATGTGAAGGTTTTGAACATCTTTGCTGGCTGTGTTTCTTGGAGACAGTGTATAGCTAGTTCTTGTTTTTTATACACCTCTTAGTTTGTGTTACTGAACTTAAGGTGGTTCCTGTGCCTTCCGAGTACCAGGATTACAGGCATGAACCTAGTTCAAGCACAACTTCTTTAAAAATATTTTCAGAGCCTGGAATGACGGTGCACATCTTTCATCCCAGCACTCGGAGGCAGAGGCAGACAGATCTCTGTGAGTTCAAGGCCAGCCTGGTCTGCAGAACTAGTTCCAGGACAGCCAGAGGTACACACACACAAAAAAAAAAATAACAAAAACCAAAACAATACAAAATTTCAGCTGGGACATGGTGGTACATGCTTTCAGCCCCAGCACTTGGGAGGCAGAAGCAGGCAGATCTCTGTGAATTTGAGGCCAGCCTGGTCTACAGAATGGGTTACAGGCCAGCCAGAGCCACACAGAGAGATCCTGTCTCAAATCAAAACAAAAGGCTGACACCTGACAGTGGTAGCACACGCCTTTAATCCCAGCACTCAGGAGGCAGAGGCAGATGGATCTCTGTGAGTTCGAGGCCAGCCTGGTCTACAGAGCTAGTGCCAGGACAAGCTCCAAAGTCACACAGAGAAACCTGTCTAGAAGAAAAAAAAAAAGAAAAAAGGCTGGACAAGGTTTGATTCGAGTACAGTCAGAGACAGGTGGATCTTTGAGTTCAAGGCTAACCTGGGCGGTCAGTCAAGACTACATAGAGAGGGCTGGAGAGATGGCTCAGACGTTAAGAGCACTGACTGCTCTTCCAGAGGTCCTGAGTTCAATTCCCAGCAACCACATGGTGGCTCACAACCATCTGTAATGGGGTCTGGTGCCATCTTCTGGCCTGAAGGCGTACATGCAGGAAGAACCCTGTATACATTATTGCCGGGCGGTGGTGGCGCACGCCTTTAATCCCAGCACTCGGGAGGCAGAGGCAGGCGGATCTCTGTGAGTTCGAGACCAGCCTGGTCTACAAGAGCTAGTTCCAGGACAGGCTCCAAAGCCACAGAGAAACCCTGTCTCGAAAAACCAAAAAAAAAAAAAAAAAAAAAAAAAAAAAGACTACATAGAGAGATACCAGAATCAGAATAGGGCTGGAGAGCTGGCTCAGCCATCGAGAGTACTTCTGTTCTCGTAGAGGATGCCAGTTTGGTTCCCAGCGTCCATGTTAGGTGTCTTACAGCAACATATGACTCCAGCTCCAAGGGATCTGACCCGCCTCTTCTGGCACCTATACACACATGCACGTGTGCACACATACACACACGCATGCACACATGCACACATGTGCGCACATACACACCACACACTACACACACACACACCACACACTTCCTTCAGGAGGCAGGCATGATAGCACATATCCATGACCCCAGGACTCAAAGGCTGAGACTAGAGGTTATTTAGTTCAAGGCCAGAGCTACACACAATAAAATCCTGTCTCAAAACAATAATAATTTGGGCCAAGTATAGCACCACATTCCTGTTTCCCAGTTCCTCGGAAAGCTGAGGCAGGAGAATCACTTGAGTGCAGGGCAAGGCCCCATCTGGGATCACAGAATCTACCAATGGATCCGGGCACCACACAGCTTGCTGTGAGGCTAGATCACACTGTATTCTTTTTTTTTTTTTTTTTTTTTGGTTTTTCGAGACAGGGTTTCTCTGTAGCTTTGGTTCCTGTCCTGGAACTAGCTCTTGTAGACCAGGCTGGCCTCGAACTCACAGAGATCCGCCTGCCTCTGCCTCCCGAGTGCTGGGATTAAAGGCGTGCGCCACCACCGCCCGGCCACACTGTATTCTTACAAGTACGTGAGGGGTACATTGTCCAGCTCATCGTCCAGACCGGGAAACTGGGGTCCGAGGAGGAAGAGTGACTGTCTGGAGCCACCTAACCCACGTCTGAAGTCAGGTTTGTCTGGCTCTGATCTCTTTCCCTGCCAGTCTTCCTGTGTGTGCTGACTGAGTCTGCCGAGACAGGCCCAGGGCCTCCTCTGGGCTGGCCCTTAGAGGGTGGGGGCTGCAGGCAGACCCAAGGCTCCACTCCTAGAAGAATTGCTGGAAACGGCTTTCTATAAGTGGCTACTAGCACTCAGGGCCTCTTCACCGAAATCCCCCTTTCCCGACACCAACCACTGGGCTAACAATGGCATCTAAGGGACAGCTGGTACAAAAATAGCCACTGGTCTCCCATCCACCCACTCAGGGAGAGAATGGGGCAGGCCCATGCTGGCAGACCTGGGGGCAAGGAGCTGGCACGTATGTCATCCTGGCTGGGCCTCAAGATGCCCAGGAACCCATCCTGGACACGGGCAGCCCAAGCTGTGAGTTGGCAGGCTCCTTTCTTTACCTCTCAGGGGATGAGACAGGGAAACCAGCATGCGTGCAAATGGCCGCCATGGTGAGTCAGGGTGGAGGGGAAGGGACGTGTTTACTGTGGAAACCCTGGCTGAGTTTTTCTGGTAACTGGGAGTCATCAGCTAGGTCTGGGAGCACAGAGCCCCCGGGGAGCCCTGCTTTTCAGCCTTCTCGTATTCCCACAGTGCTCACTGTGACCCTGGTTGGTGACTGCCCTGCTTTGGGTCTTGGTTTCTCCACCCCACCCCACCCCTATAGGGAAGATTCTGGTGACAGCAGAGTGGAAGGTTTGCTTTATGCATTCTAGAAGAGTTGCTGAGACTTGTCCCAAACATCCCAGAGTCCCAGCCTCTTGACCCCTTGTCCCCCACAGATGACCGTGCTCTGACCCCTGCTTCCTTTTCTTCACTTCCTCTCTCCAGAGCCCCTCCTGATCTTGGCTTCCAGCCCTTTCCTGCTCCCATTTCACAGATGAGGAAAGTGAGACTCTGAGGGATAGGAGCTATCATCAGGCAGCTTCAGGTTTGATGCTCCCCCTGCTCACAGTTCCAGCTGCTGCAGCCCATGGGCGTCCTCCCAGGGATGTCATAACATCACCTCCTTGTCTGCGCATGTCTCTCAGTATAGTCTGCCAAACTACTGAGCCCATCTCCTTACTATACGTATATCCTGAAGTCTCCCCTCCCGAGGAGCATGGCTGGAGCTGGTGGTGGTCTGGGTTAGAGGGAGACAGAAGAGGATACACTCACTCTTGGGCTGCTGCTGGGTCAAGGGCCGTGGGCTCCACTCGAGCATAGGCTATCGATTCCACAGTCTGTCTGTGTGACTTCCATTCTGGAGCTCTGTTTCCACGTCCGTCAGCTGGGAGAATCCCTGTGCCTGCTTTGGTCAGCACAGAGTGTAGCATGAACTCAGTTGAGCTGTGGCACAATACCAGCACGCAGTTACTTACTGAGATGAAATCCACCAATTGGAAGTGTGTAGTCTGCTCAATGGCAAGCTTCAGGTTCAGTGAGAGACCCTGTCTCAAAAGAAAACGCAGATAGCCGGGCGGTGGTGGCGCACGCCTTTAATCCCAGCACTCGGGAGGCAGAGGCAGGCGGATCTCTGTGAGTTCGAGACCAGCCTGGTCTAGAGAGCTAGTTCCAGGACAGGCTCCAAAGCCACAGAGAAACCCTGTCTCGAAAAAACCAAAAAAAAAAAAGAAAACGCAGACACCTAAGTGTGTAACCGCCCGGCGCTGTTTGAGCTAACGGTACACAGCAATCAGAGCGAGGAGGCCGGGCTCAACACCAGCGTGGCTCATGTGCCTTCCCTCAGTAAACGTCATTCGTTCTTTTCACTTATGTATATATGGGAGGCCGAGGCGGGGAGATCTCCGTGAGCTTAAGGCCAGCCTAGTCTACTGTCCATACCAGCTAGAGCTACATAGTGAGACCCTGTCTCAAAAAAGAGGGGGGGGGGCGTGTGTCATGTGTATTTCTGTATGTGGATGTGTGCACCGGAGTGCAGGTGCCTGTGGAGGCCCGAGGTGTCAGATTCCCTGGAGCTGGGTGGAGTCACAGTCGGTTGTAAACTGCCTGATGTGGGTACTGGGAACCAAACTCGGGTTCTCAGGAAAAGCCATGAAAACTCTTAATTGCTGAGCTGACACACCTCTCCAGCCCCTCTAGCATTTGATTCTAATGTCTGAAACGCAATGTGTAGATGGGTGGAAGGTTGGATGGATGAATGGATGGATGGATGATAGATAGATAGATAGATAGATAGATAGATAGATAGATAGATGATAGATAGTAGATAGATAGAGATAGACAGTAGATAGATGATAGATAGATAGTAGATAGAGATAGATAGTAGATAGATAGATGATAGATAGTAGATAGATAGATAGATAGATAGGAGATAGATAGATGATAGATAGATGATAGATAATAGATAGATAGATAGATAGATAGATAGATAGATAGATAGATAGATAGATAGCATGTCCCTGGCAGCTGTCCTGGAACTCACTCTGTAACCAGGCTAGCCTTGAACTAACAGAGATCTGCCTGGAGTGCTGGGATTAAAGGTGTGGGCCACTACACCCAGCTTGAAATGCATAATATTTTTTAAGGTTAGTAAAACAAGCCTGGCAGTGGTAGCACACACCTTTAATCCCAGCACTCCGGACGCAGAGGCAGGCAGATCTCTGTGAGTTCAAGACCAGTTTGGTCTACAGAGCAGAGTGAGTTCCAGGACAACTAGGGCTGCACAGGGCCTGTCTCAAAAAACCAAAAACAAGAAAAAAAAATTAGTAAAACAAAATACTGGGCTGGAGAGATGGCTCAGTGGTTAAGAGCACTGCCTGCTCATCTAAAGGTTCTGAGTTCAATTCCCAGCAACCACATGATGGCTTACAACCATCTGTAATAAGATCTGGTGCCCTCTTCTGGCCTGCAGGCATGCATGTGGACAGAATACTGTAATACAATAAATAAATCTTTAAAAAAAAAAAAAAAAAAAAAAAGAGCTAGTTCCAGGACAGGCACCAAAGCTACAGAGAAACCCTGTCTCAAAAAACAAAACAAAACAAAACAAAACAAAACAAAACAAAAAAAAAAAAAAAAAAAAATCAAAACAAAATACTTATAGAGTCAAGATTTAAACTCATTAATAAGTATTAATACTGACTTGGGTACAGCTAAGGGTTAGAATGTTTACCGAGCATGCATAAGACAGATTTGCTTTCTATTATTGCAGATTATTATTTATTATTATTAATATGTCCACACATTTGAAATTTATCTTTTTATTCTACTATAAACTACCATGAGAATACTTATTTAAGAATAGTAACATAAGTCAGGTGGTGGTGGTGGACACCTTTAATCCCAGCACTGGGGAGGCAGAGGCAGGTGGATCTCTGTGAGTTCCAGGCCAGCCTGGTCTACAGAATGAGTTCCAGGACTGGCTCCAAAAAACTACACAGAAAAACCTGTCTCGAAAACAAACAAACAACAACAAAAGAGAGAGACTGACCTTGCCTCAAAAACCAAAGTGGAAAATGCCAGAGAAGTAGACCCCAAACTGAACTCTGGCCTCCTCTCCATGTGCACACGCAGGCAAGTGAGTCCATGCACACACATACCACACACACTTCTAAGAACTGAAATAATGGGGCTGGAGATATGGCTGGGTAGTTAAGAGCACTAACTGCTCTTCCAGAGGACCCAGGTTCAATTCCCAGGTCATGACAGCCTTTAACTCCAGTTCCAAGGGATCTGACGCCCTCTTCTGGACTCCACAGGCAGTGCATGCACATGGTACACAGAAGTCCACAAAGGCAAAACATGTAAAATAATAATGATTTTTGAAAAGAATTCAAATGAAAAAAAAGAAAAGAATTCAAATAAGAATAATAACTTTATTTGAATTATTAATTCAATAATGTTAACTAACATGACAAAAGCCACCGTCATACACTGAAAACAAAGTGATATTATTTGCTCTTTTTCTCTTGTTGTTTTAAAGAGTTAGGTTGAGCACAGTGTAATTAACAGGGTCATTTACGGAGTAGCGGAAATATTTCTGAGCAGATTTTTCCAGGGACTGAAAAGCTTGTCTCTGGCTTTGTGACATCAGTTGGGAAACAACAGGAGGCGATTAGCAGCCAGACCCGAAAACTTTCCACTGATATCTCTGGTAAACCAGTGCTCTCCTTTCTGATGGGGGAGACCTTGGAACCAGCCGTCTGGCTGCTCGCTGCTGGCAGGAACTGACAGAGACTGTGTCTGGAAAGATTTCCATTGTCTTTGTTCTCAGAGACGCCCTCCGTGCAACTTCTGAGGCCCTGAGTGGGGCCCTCCTCCCTTGTTCCTCTCCCCAATGCCACCCCATCCCAGGGGCTCAGAAAATACTCTGGATTAGTTTTGATCTGGCCATCTTTTCTTCCTTTTTACTCTTCTTGACAGAGAGGTGTGACATTCCCAGCCTTCCGTGTAATCATGGGCAGGTGACCTCACCTCTCTTGTGACTCAGTTTCCTCATTTGTGAGAATTTGAACAGTCTCTACCTCTTAGGTTGTTTACGTGGGCTCGTGTATAAACGTGGCTGGAACCAGGCCTGTGCATGTAACCTGCCATTGAGTCTCATGGCCAACTCTAGGGACAAGTGGGAACGCCTCAATGTGAGCTAGCATTGGAGTGGCCTCGCAGGGACAATCAGAGAAGGAGCGAGCACGCTAGAGGAGTCCCTGTTCCCACATATAGAATATTATTTAGAAGCCGGACGATGGTGGCGCACGCCTTTAATCCCAGCACTCTGGAGGCAGAGGCAGACGGATCTCTGTGAGTTCGAGACCAGCCTGGTCTACAGAGCTAGTTCCAGGACAGGCTCCAAAGCCACAGAGAAACCCTGTCTCGAAAAACCAAAAAAAGAAAAAAAAAAAAGAAAGAAAAAAGAATATTATTTAGATACTTATAGGCCTGGTTTACACCAGGTGCTCGATAGAAACCATCCTCAGTGGATGTGGATGTGATGGCACGTGCCTGAAATCCCAGCACTTGAGGAACTAAGGTAGGTGGGAATAATAAAAGCTCAAGAGCAAGAACTTGTCAGAAGGAGGCGGAGGAGGGAAGGGAGGACCGGTCTTGCAGTTCTGACTGTTGGACGAAGTTAAGACTCATATTAATTAGTTTTCCCTCCTCTTTGGTTGGTTGGGAGCAACCTCATCCATTCACTCAGTATGCCTTCTTTCTGGGTTAACTTTTATTCTTTAATTTGTACTCATTCTCTTATGTCTGTGCGCTTGTACAAGCTTGTGCGGCTGCACCAGTGCTGTGGGTGGCTGACAGGAGTCTACCCTTCCACCGTGTGGGTTCTGGGCATTGAACTCAGGGTGTTGGGCTTGGGGGCAGCGTTCACTGAACCATCTCGTCAGTCCCTCGTATGTTTCTAGGTGTGTGAATGGCCAGGTTTACACAGGTAACCGCCAAGTCAAGCCAAGCAGGGCCCATGGAATGACTGTCAACCACACGTCAAGCATCCCTGCCCCACCCCCCCACAAATCTGACCGACATATCTGTGTCCCTGGCTCTTTCCCAGATGTCAGAGGTGGAGCTGACTCTTCAGGCATCTAAGCAAAATGGCACTGGCACCCGAGAAGTGCTCCTGGTCCTTGTTTCCAACAATAGAGTCAATGTGAAATTCCAGGCCCCGGAAATCCCACTGCAACTGGCCTACGTAAGTGTGTGACCCTAACCCCAGCCCAGCTGTGGAAAGCCCCTGCCTGCCTGATGCCGCTCTGTGCTCGAGTCAGCGTCTGGTGTCCAGGTGTCCATAATTCAAAATGGCCATGCCTCAAGTTCCACAGCCCTGAGGTAGAGCACCCGGGGATGAATAGGACCCAGAACAAGAGTCTGGACCAGGAGGTAGATGAATGTAGCAACGTACCAGGATACCATAAAGGATGGATGGGGGGTAGGCACAGGATAGAAGGTATCCCAGAGAGGGGAAGATGGGCAGTAGAGGTGAGGACCCTCTCAGAGATGGGCACATAGACCAGCATGGTGGAAGAACCATGGACACACACCCGGCCAAGTCCAACTACAAAGGCCCAGCTTCCCTTCCCAGAATGCCCTTCCCCTTATCAAGTCAATCACTGAATGACACTTGAAACATGAACTCGCTGGCTGCAGGGTTGCTGCAATGGCCCCTTTGAGCTAGGTTGCATCTTTTTACTTGAACACTCGCAGCAAGAGCCTTGACCTCTGTGTGCAGATCACACACCCACAGGCCAGGAACCTGCCTTGTGTCAGGCCATGAGCCAGGAGACTGACAAAGGCCACCTTCTGCAGTCACTACTGTAACCCTGTTTTTATAGGCAGTGAGCTCCTTTATACCTCCTCTGGCTGTCGGGCAGTCCTCCTAAATACCTAGCCTGAAGCCCTTCTGCTGCTGTTACTTCAGCTCAAAGGAACTTGGAGTCAGTGGCCCTGCTTCCTCTAACCCCTTCCCTCCTCTGTCTCACCTCCTCCAGGAAGTCATTGCTTCCTTTCTTAGCCCACCAGAGCCCAGGGGAGTCTAAAGAGGCCATGAGGTCTTCGATTCACCCAGATCCCCTGTCCCCAGGCAGCCAGAGGACTGGTCTTGGTTTGGGGTTCTTTTAAAGTTTTATTTTATTTTATGTGTCTGGGTGTTTTGTGTGCATGTGTGCCTTGTGCCTGCGGAGGCCAGGAAGAGTGTTAGGTTCCTGAGGACTGAATTATAGACGGTTGTGAGCTACCATGTGGTGCTAGGAACTGAACCTGGGTCTTGGTGAAGAGCAGTCGAGGCTCTTCAACACTCAACCATATCTCCAGATCCTCCCCTTTGTTGTTGCTGCTGCTGCGGCTGCTATTTATTAGGTAAGGTTCTCTGCCTTCGATTCCTTCAAACAAGGATGTCCGTCTAGTTCCCGAGCGGTGAGGTTCCCAGGGCAGGTACCACCTCACTGGTCTTTCAACCATTCAGGATTTCTCATGCCTCTCTCCTTTCCCCCTTCCATTCCCTCCTTCTCCACGCAACAGGAGCACCTACCATGTGTGCAGATGGGCACCGAGATTTCCCTCACACACCCTCAGAGCGGGCAGGTTTATAGACGGCAGCTACACGATGCCATTACGTTTGTCTCGTGGTGAGGGGACAGCTGGGACAGATGAGCAAGCAGATGCGTGCCTCTGGGTAGCACTCATGTGCAGAAGGGAGGTGGGACAGATATGGCTATGCTGGAAGAGGTACCTGGGGGCCTCGGGGCTAATTGCTGACCTCTAAGCCTTGTCATTCTTGATTCTGACCTCTTTTCTGGCTGTCGACTGAGCTGACGCCCCAGACTGGTTCCTGACCCCTGACCCGCAGAATCAGGTGTGACTCAGCATTCTGTGTCTCCACAGAACCCCAACCTGACCACCTTCTCCAAGGAGCCGGAAGTCAGCACCACAGCATTGTCATCCGTTATGTCTAAGAAGCAGATCCTTGAGTGGGTAGCCAAAAAGAGCGCCATCACCTCCATAGCGACTCTGGATAACCCCAAAAGCATTGTCCTCCAGCTGGGCCAAGGTCAGCCTCCTTAGTGCCTCGGGGTTCAATTGCAGAGGAAACAGAGTAAGCTACCAGCCCACAGTGGCACGTGATTCGCCCAGAGTCTCACATGGCTGAATGGTACCCTTTGCAGCTAGTGACTGCTTCTTTATCAAGTATCAGTTGAGAAATGCGGGATTTTCTTCTTGACCCTGAAAATCCCAGCCCAAGGGGCTAGAGATGTAGCTCTCGGTAGAGCGCATAGCATTAAGCCCTGGATTCCACCTCCAACGATCCATGGCCTGAACATGGTGGCACAGACCTGTAATCCCAGCACTCAGGTGGAGATGGGAGAGTAAGGAATTCAAGATCATCCTCTGCAGCATAGCAAGTTCAAGGCTAACCTGGGCTACCTGAGACTGTGTCTTTAAAGGGGGAGGGCGGGGGGAGGGCTCAGTGTATAATGGTTGCCACACAAGCGTGAGCACCAAAACTGGGACCCCCATGCCCCAAATGAAAAGCTGTCATGGTGAAATACACTTGTATTCCAAAACTGGGGAAGCAGAGATAGGAGGGTCCCTAGCCAGCCAGTCCAGCTGAACTGAACCCCAGGGTCAGTAAGACACCGTGTCTCAAAAGAATAATACGGAGAACAACTAAGGAAGTCACCTGACGTGATGTGCCGGGTGGGGATGAGGGGCCCTACATCCTTGACATGTGCCCTGGGCTCACTCCTTACGTTAACCCCACGTTAACACACGGGAAACAAAGGCCTGTGTACCCAGCAGGTAAACGTTCCATATTTGCCCCACCTGTGAGGCTCTGTCCAAATGTTCCCACATTGCCTTTGGCTAAAGGTGGGGTAGGGCTCTCTGACATGCTTGTCTCTACAGTCCCAAAGGCACTACCCTACTGCTTGCCAGAAGCCAATCAGGACATGGGCCTCACACTCAAATGGCAACCTCAAGCCCCAACCCAAATCCAAGGCTGCCCCTTGGAAGGTGTGACTGGCCACAAGGAGGCATATATCCTCAGGATCCTGCCAGGCACTGGAACCAGGTAAGGGTGCCGGCCTCCTGGGGGAGGGCTCTCCCCAGTCCATCAGATCTAACCCTCCTCACAGAGCAGAGTTCCTTTTCTATGGCTGTGGTAAACCACCATGATCAAGGCAATGTGTAGAGTTTATTTGGGTTTATGGTTCCAGAGGGTCAGAGTTCATGACAGCAGAATGGGGGTTGCAGGCAGCTGAGAGTTCGTGTCTTGACTCACAAGTAGGAGGCAGGGAGCACACAAAGCCCGCTCGGTGTCCTACATTCTCCAGCAAAGCCATCCCTTTCACCTTCCCAAACAGCATCCCAAGTATTCAAATGCCCGAGACTTATATGCGACATCTCATTTAAACAGACACACCAGGTCTGTCCCCAAACTCACTCTTACACTCTATCCGCACTGATCCGGTTCTCTACCTGCTGCAGGCCCCAGACAGTGGACGTAAATGTGGAACTGAGTTGTGAATCTGGGGATCCCGACGCCATTCTTATCCTGCAGGGTCCTCCACATGTGTCCTGGCTCATCGATGCCAATCACAACATGCAGTTCTTGGTGAGCTTTGAACCCCACCCTGGCCCCCGAGCTGAGACTGTACACCATGGTCATTCCACCTCAACCAACCTCCTTCTTTCCTTTTCTTCTTCTTCTTCTTCTTCTTCTTCTTCTTCTTCTTCTTCTTCTTCTTCTTCTTCTTCTTCTTCTTCTTCTTCTTCTTCTCCTTCTCCTTCTCCTTCTCCTTCTCCTTCTCCTTCTCCTTCTCCTTCTTCTTCTTCTTCCTCTTCTTCTCTCCTCCTCCTCCTCCTCCTCCTCCTCCTCCTCCTCCTCCTCCTCCTCCTCCTCCTCTTCTTCCTCTCTCTCTCTCTCTGGTTTTTCGAGGCAGGGTTTCTCTGTGTTGTCCTGGCTGCCCTGGAATTCTCTCTGTAGACCAGGTTAACCTCAAACTCAGAGATCTGCCTGTGTCTGCCTCCCTGAGAGCTGGGATTAAAGGCGTGCGCCACCACCACCGGTTCATCCCAACTTTTTACCTCTGTCTAATACCTGTTTTCCTTCTCTGGTTAATTTAGAGGCTACTTCCTCCAGCAACCTTTTCTTAATGAGCCAGAGAGTCTTTTAACCTAGACTGCTGGGTCAAGGAAGGGCCCTGGAGAGACAAACTCTGAGCTGGGTTAGAGAACAAAGAGAAGAAAGGGCCCGAAGGGGGAAAGGTGGCCAGGCACAGGGAAGGGAAGGCAATGCCACAGCTGATGCCCTTGCTTCCTTCTCTGCCCTCAGACCACAGGTGAATACTCCATCAAGATCTTTCCAGAAAAGAAAATCAAAGGCTTCGATCTCCCAGATACACCCCAAGGCCTGATCGGGGAGGCCCGCAAGCTCAATGCCAGCACCATAGCCTCTTTTGTGGAACTCCCTCTGGCCAATGAGGTCTGGCTGAGGGCCTCCAGCTGTGGTGAGCCCAACCTCGTAGCCCTATCCTCCTCTCTGTCTCCCCTCAGATTGCTTGCTGCACTCTTCTTTAAGCTCAGGTGGCTTCTCTGTGCTCACTGGCCTTATCTGCCATCCAGCGCTCGCTCGGTGACTGTCCACTCTGCCCACCTCTGGTCCCACAGGTGTCAGGCTGCAGACCTCCCCTGCACCAGTTCTGACCACACCTCCCAAGGTGGAGTGCAACCCTGGGCTACTCCTGTCCCTGATCCAGCCAAAGTGTGGCAATGACTTAATGACTCTGGAACTCAGTAAAAAACTCGTGCAGGTAAGTGAATCCTGCCCCTCCTTCTGGGAGCGACATGGACAGCTAGGCCTCACCCAGGCAGCGGGGCAAGTCTCAGGTTCCTCGTTTGTGAAATGTGGTTTGAGCCTAGCACAGACCCATGCATGTGCATTCCCAGAACCCAGGAGGCTGAAGCAGGAGGATGTCTATCTTCTAGGATAGACATAGAAGGTTCATATAGGAAAACGGGGGGTGGGGGGGTGTCAAGGTTATCCTCAGCTAAACAGCGAGTGTGAGGATAGTCTAAGCTACATGAGCCCCAATCTCAAAGTACCAGTAATGATAATGCTAATGTAGGTAGTCATTATTAATGTCAATGCCGGCTGAGCTGGGTGGTCACAGAAGTTTGTACTGTGTGATCTTTGCCTGATCGATAAATACAGAAAACAATGCATGGGGTGGAGAGGTGTTTGGTGGCAGTGTCCATTGTGCAAGCATGAGGGCCTGGGTTTGGATCCCCAGCACCCATGGGAAACAACCCTTAGCACTGAGGGCCCTGGAGGCTCTCTGACCAGTCAGGCTAGCCGATTAGTGAGGTCCTGGGTCACTAAGAGACCCTCCCTGTCTTGCTAGGTATGGTAGCCCACACTTTTAATCTCAGCTCTTGGGAGGCAGAGGCAGGTGGATCTCTGTGAGTTCAAGGCCAGCCTAGTCTACAAGAGTGAGTTCCAGGCCAGTTAGGGCTATGCAGTGAGACCCTATTGATGGGGGCGGGGGGAGCATGGAGGTGTGTATCCTGTCTCAAAAAATAAGGTGGATGAATCCAATGAGAAGGCCCAGTGGATAAAACACTTGTCACATAAACTGCTAACCTGAGTTCAATCCCCGGAACCCACATAAAGTCGGAAGGAGAGGACCAACTCCACCTAGTGCTCTCTGACCTCCACATATGTACCCCACCCATGTCACAAACTTAATCGTAATTTAAATTTAAAAATAAAGTGACATGCAAGAGTGGAAGGTGCCTAGGGCCTGATTTCAGACTCTGGCCTCCACACACAATGCACCTATGTGTAGACGACCATGCAATGGGTGGACCATACACACACACACAGAATATAGATACATGCATAAAATTTAAATGCATACTTTTAAGAATATAACAAAAACAGGGAATAGATAGATAGATAGATAGATAGATAGATAGATAGATAGATAGAGAAAACGAGAGAGCTGCTAGACTTTTAGTATATATTCCTGATTGGACTGGAACTCAAATTCACAGACATCTGCCTGCCTGTCTCATCTGCCTGCCTGTCTACTGGGTGTGGGATTCAAGGTGTGCACAACCACTCCTGGCACAGAACAGAGAAAATCTTCATTTTCCCTTCTGATGACAACAGTTGCCAATATTGTGCTGTCTTCCTTCCCTTCCCTCCCTCCCTCCCTCCCTCCCTTTCTTCCTTCCTTCCTTCCTTCCTTTTTCTTTCTTTTCTTTGGTGTTTGTTGTTGTTTTCCTGGACGGGGGTCTCCTATAGCCCAGGCTAGCCTTGAGCTCACCACCTAATTGAGGATGACCTTGGACTTCTGACCCTGTCTTCACCTTGTACTGTGGGTTGCTCGGAAGCCTCTTCTCTGTTTCTTGCACAGGATAACTGCTGAAGACCAGCTTCGACATGACTCATATGCTTCAGGGCAGGGGAGTGAGGATTAGAACTTCTAAGCAAAAGGAACAGAAATAAGAGCAGAAACACAGAACAGCATTGGGAGGGACATTCAGTGACTATTGAATCCTCCTCGTTTATTTTCCACATACTTACAGATTTCACTCCAAAAGGGGAGGAGGGAGGCAACAGACTTCATTAACATGATATAAGGAAAAGACTTGAATTCTCCAACCTTTGGTCCACCTCTGTACCCAGAATCCTAATTGACCACACCCTAGGTCAGACTCTTGTTTGTAAGCACATCTGTTGTCAACAACTTTGAGAGAGCAAAAATAAACTCACACTCCCTGACCTCCAGTCCGGGTGGAACAGGCTCGCAGCTGTATAACCACACTGTGCTATCCTATGCTTCTGATCTTTGTACAACGCGGAAAACTGTCTTTAATGTCACAGTATCAGCTACTCTCCCCAGGGACTCGGCAGTAGGCTGCACCCAGTTCCACACTCAACACGCTCAAGGCGTCCCAGTGAGTCAAGCTCTGTGCGGATCATCTCTGGGTAGTCTTTCAGGGATTGTGGTTTGGAGCCTGATGTTTTTCATGCCAATCCGGAACAGGATTTAATCTTCAGATCTCTTTACGAGAGAGCTTGTCCACGTCTTTCTACTTCCACACTGAAAGAAAGCCCTCTGCTAGTGTGGGAGGGGAGCGTGCGTGTTCGGTTATTGCTTGAATTAAGATTCTTTCTTCGCAGCAAGCCAAGGCCTAGCTCTTTGTGAATATTAAGAACTCAGCTGTTTCTGGGGCTTGGTGTGTCTCTTGATTTCGGTATGATTTTTAAATTTTTTTTAGATTTATTTATTTGTTATATATGTAGCATGTATTCTGCAGGACAGAAGAAGGTACCAGATCTCATTACAGATGGTTGTGACCCACCATGTGGTTGCTGGGAATTGAACTCAGGACCTCTGGAAAAGCAGTCAGTACTCTTAACTTCTGAGCCATCTCTCCAGCCCTGATTTTTTTTAATTTTTATCTTTATTTTTATGCCAAGTGGTGGTGCATGACTTTAATCCCAGCACTTGGGAGACAGACCAAACAAAAACATGCCATGTGTACATTTTCCCTTTAGTTTCGTTTTCTGCATTTTAACTTGTTTCTTCTCCCCTACCCTCTTTCCATTTGGTGCTCTACTGCTGAGCTGTGTCCCCAGCCTCACTACAACGGGTTTAATGTGCTTTGTTTTGGGAGTCAGTGTCTGGCTTTGTATCCATGCTGGTGTGGAACTTGCTATGTGGACCAGACTAGCCTTGAACTCAACAGAGATCTGTCTGCCCCAGTCTTCCAAGAATTGAGATTAAAGACTCTTAGGGTTGAGGATTTAGCTTAGGGGAAGAGTGCTTATCTAGCAAGCGCAAGGTCCTTGGTTGGTCCTCAGCTCCCGGGGTTGAGGTAGAATGGATAACAAAAAGGACACTCCCCTCCCAAAAAAACCCCCAAGTAATGGGCACACACAATCTTTGTTGAGCAGGGTGGCGCACGCCCTTAATTCCATCACTTGAGAGGCAGAGGCAGTTGAATCTTTGTGAGTTTGAGGTCAGTCTGGACTACAGAGCAAGTTTGAAGACAGTCAAAGATACACAGAGAAACTCTTTCTCAAAAAACCCAAAACAACAATAACAAAAAGATTAAAAACATGCACCATAATGCCCCAGCATCTTTTAATTTTTTTAAACAAATTTTTTGAGAATTAAAAAAAAAGTATATGGGTGTTTTGCCTACATAGAAATTTGTGCACCACATGTGTGCAGTGCCTGTGGAGGCCAGGAGAGGGCACTAGATCCCCTGGAACAAGAGTAACAGATGGATATGAACTGCCACGTGCATGCCAGGCAGTGAACCCAGGTTCTATGTAAGGGTAGCCAGTGCTCTTAATCACTGAGCCATTTCTCCAACTCCACTCCCTTCTTTCAACTTTTGAACATTAAAAAAAAAAAGTTTAAATTAAGATGGAGCTTGAGAGATGGCTCAGAAGTTAAAAGCATTTGCTGTTCTTTCAGAAAACCTGGGTTTGATCCCCAGCACCACACAATGGCTTACAACTATCTGTGATTCCAGTTCCACAGGGTTTAACTGCTGGGCCTCTGGATGAACTACATAAATGTGGTGTACAGACATACATTCAGGCAAAATACTGCGTGCGTGCATGCATACACACACACTCATGAGTGCACGCGACATGGGTTCAATTCTCGAACAACAGGAAAAGCAAAGAGGACTCCTAGTTGCCTATTCTCCACTGAGTCATTTCTTCCCTTGCCTTTCTGAAGTCTCTCTCAGAACTTTGATAAATCATCCAATGTCCCCTCAAAGAGTTTAAATAAGGATTTGTTTTTCTTCTTTTTTTGAAATTTATTTAGTTTTATTTTATTTTTTGTTTTTTTTTAATCCTTCTAAATGGGATATCTTTTTTTTTATTTTTATTCTTTTTTAATTAAAATTTCCACCTGCTCCCCGTTTCCCATTTCCCTCCCCTCCTCCCAAATATTGCCCCCTCCCCCCTATCCCCACTCCTCTTCTCCTCCCCCCACACCATTCCCCCTCCCTCTCGATACTGAAGAGCAGTCCAAATTCCCTGCCCTGCTATTTTTGGTTTTTTAAGACAGGGTTTTTCTTTAGCTTTGGAGCCTGTCCTGGAACTAGCTCTTGTAGACCAGATTGGCCTCGAACTCACAGAGATCCACCTGCCTCTGCCTGCCAAGTGCTGGGATTAAAGGTGTGCGCCACCACTGCCCGGCTTTATTTAGTTTTATTTTATGTGAATTGGTGTTTTGCTTGCATATATGTCTGTGTGAGGGCGTCAGATCTTGGAGTTCTAGACAGTTGTGAGCTGCCATGTGGTTTCTGGGAAATGAACCCAGGTCCTTTGGAAGAACAGTCAGTGCTCTTAACTGCTGAGCCATCTCTCCAGACCATATTTTACTTCTTTTTAACTTATGTGTAGGGTGGGTATCTGCAGGGGATATGGAAGGAATTGTTCATCAGAACTGGAGTTACAGGCAGTTGTGAGCATTCTGACACGGGTTGGGTGCTGGGAACTGAACTTGGGTCTTTTGCAAGAACCCAGTGCTCTTAACCACTGAGCTATTTCTCCAGCCTCGGTTGGCAGTTCTTCTAGTGTATTGGTAGTGACAGCAAGGCCCGAGGAAATGCAGGGCCTCCTAACGGCACCCGTCTCCCCTGAGTCAGACAATGCAGTGCACCATCACAGGCCTGACTTTCTGGGACCGCAGCTGCCAGGCTGAAGAAAGCGACAGCCACCTTGTCCTACGTAGCACCTACTCCAGCTGTGGCATAAAAGTGACAGAGTATGAGATCAGCAACGAGGTACGGCCTGGGCCAGGAAGGTGTTGGGACCAGCCTCGTCAGGGGTCTCACTGATCCTCAGGGCTGAGGGATGTTTGGGGGAGCGGAGAAGAGTGTTCAGTAGGAGCCAAAGTGTGGATCTTGCTTTGCTTGGTCTTCTGACTCGCCAGATGGGTTTGGGAGGCGGGACATCCTCTGGGGCCTGTCTGGCTCTCACCAGCTTCTTGCCTCTGTCTTTGCAGGTGATCATCAGTTTGCTGTCAGGCTCCCCACCGCTTCGGGTAAGATGGACAGCCCTACCATGCTCTCCAACTGGTTCAGGGAGTACTGTTGGGGCTGGGGCCCTGTTCTGGTCTAGCAGGGAGCTGGCCTCAGGAAACTTGGGTCTGGATCCTAACAAGCCCTGTGTTTCCAGTACGCCTCAGTCTCCCCTTCTGTACTAGGGCCGTAGTGCTGCAGAGGGTCACACTTTCCATTTCTGAAATCCATCAAGTAATGGCTGTGTGGCTTTAGCTGTTAACTGTGGCTTGAGAAAAGAACTCAGCCCATAGGGGTCTCAGGAGCAGTCACTGAGATACGTGGATTTTTTTCCATTAGCCAAGTGAGTTCTTGATAAACATGAATTTATTTACAAGGTGAGGATGGGGTCAGGCAGTTCCTGCGGCCACCCTTCCAAACTGTCCTCCTCACGCCTCTCACAGAAAAAGGTGCAGTGCGTCAACATAGACAGCTTCTCCGTCCAGCTGGGCTTCTACCTCAGCCCGCACTTCCTCCAGGAATCCAGCACCATCAAGCTGGGCCAACAAGGCTTCGTGCAGGTATGGGGCACCCAACTTGACTCCTCAAGTCTGGGTTCTTTTGTTCCCAACACTGTTAGAGGAAAGATGGAATTTAATCTTCCAGAGGAAGGTGAGGGTCAGCCTAGGTGTGTGGAAGGGGCAGATTGAAAAGGCTAGGTGACGGTGGCGCACACCTTTAATCCCAGCACTCAGGAGGCAGAGGCAGGTTGATCTCTGTGAGTTTGAGGCCAGCCTGGGCTACAGAGCAATTTCAGGACAGGTTCCAAATGCAAATAGGAATGTCACACTGTCCTTCCTGTTTGCTCTGTCAGTGAAGGGTCAAGGATTTCTGCACATACTGTATCCCCCTTCCCTCTCTGTGCAGGTGAGGATATCCCCATCCACCTCTGAGGTCACAGTCCAGCTAGACAGCTGCCATCTGGATTTGGGACCTGAAAGGGACATGGTGGAACTCATCCAGAGCCGAGCAGCCATGGGCAGCTATGTAGGCTTGCTGTCTCCAAGCCCTTACGGTGACCCACGCTTTAGTTTCCTCTTCCATGTCTACATGGTGCCCACACCCACGGTTGGCACCCTCAGCTGCAAAGTAGCCCTGCAGTCCAACACCTTGTTGAAGGTGAGTGGGGCTCACCCAGGTCTAGTTTCAAGGTGGCTTCTGGGTCTGGGGTTTGCAGATGAAGAGGTGACGGGTGCAGTGAGATCTAGACAGCTGGTGGCCAGCAGAGCAAGAGCCTGGCATGGGGCTGGACGGCCTGGCTATTGGGAGCAGTCACTGCTACCTTATGAATAAATCTGTGGCATTAGAATATATGTACAGCTGCAACTACAGCTGTCCATCCATCCGTTTATTCTTGGCATATTTAACCATCCTGTCATTCACCCACCCACCCACCAGGAGTGTGAGCATTCATCCGTATGCCCACCCATGTACCCAACCATCCACTCACCCACCCAAACAACCCACACTCCCACTCATCCACCTACCCACTCACCCACCCACCCACCAGGAGTGTGACCACTCATCCGTATGCCCACCCATGCACCCAACCATTCATTCACCCATGCAAACAACCCACACTTCCACTCACCCACCTATCCGTCCACCCACCTAGCCATCCATCAGCCCACCCAGCCATCCTTTCACCAATCTACCTAGCTATCCATGTACTCTACCCAACCACACATCTATCTACCTACCCATCCCTTTACCCACCCATCCCTCCCCCACCCTCCCGTATCCACCTACCTTCCCTTCCCTCTACTCATCCACCCACCCTATACATCCACCATTCTCAGTACTTCCCACCAAGACACTTACTTCCAGCATCCTGCCCACCCAAGCGGTGATCGCCTGTGAGCAATCTCAATGAACCAGATAGCTTCGTAAAGAACACAGGCAAAGCCTGCCATTCTGCTTGCATGTGCAGCGAGTCTCTGTTCTCAGGCCCTCGGTCCTGACAGTCACAAGAACACTCCAAGTGTCTGCACAGAGATTTCCAGGCCTCAAGACCTCCCGAAACTGGGGCCACCAGAAGGCCACACCTTCCAAGCCCTGAGCCTCCAGCCTCTAAAACAGGCATCTGGGATGGCCTGGCGTGTGGCTTGTGGCTTGCACAGGGTAACAGATATGGGGATCCCACTAAACACATGGGCATCAGAGGCCTCCAGTTCACAGCAGCCTCAGACTCTCACACAGCTCACCCCTCCCTAGGACTTGCCCACAGCAAGTCCTAGGTGGGCATAGGACTCAGCCAAGGCTTGGAACGGTGGCAGGCCAGAGCTGCAGAGACCCACACGCTGCCAGCTGAAGGCTGGACCACTTAGCTATCACTCTCCTCCCCCCTCAGGAAGTCTCCAAAACCATCTCCGTGCGCCTGAACATCGAAAGCCCTGACCTGTCTTGTAAGTCGGGAACGGTGGACAGTGGGATGGAGCAGACACTGGTGGGAAGCCCTTGGCAGGAGAGGAGGGTTTCTCAGGCCCAGCAGCCAGAGGAACTCACAGCCAGATGCCCCTTACTAGAGGAAGGAGGACTGTTGAATGCCATGGGCCAGCTCTCTTGACCTCAGGCCCCTCCCAAGCCTCATCTCTATTCCCTTAGTCCCCGGTACTCCTTGCTGAACTTCCTGGATGGAACATGAGGCACCCAAGGTGTGGTATAGGCCTTACA
Organism: Chionomys nivalis; assembly: GCF_950005125.1. NCBI lineage: Eukaryota > Metazoa > Chordata > Mammalia > Rodentia > Cricetidae > Chionomys > Chionomys nivalis. Next base: position 47,675,512 of record NC_080107.1, read on the forward strand.
TTCCTTGACACCCCAAGGGTGGAGGAGACCCCTTCGGCCTGGCACCCTGTGGTCTCTTTGTTCCCCCTTGCGCCCAGGCACCACCAAGCAAGGCAGTACCTGCTGCTAGGGGCAGATATATGCCGTGTAGGTTAGGATGGCTTGCGCTCACCCCCAGTCAGGATCAAGAAAGAATGCAGGACTCTTAAATCCCCTGCATAGACAGGGAGCCAGAGACCGGGGCCCGGGACCATGTAGAAGACAGGGCTGTGGAAGGAGTGGGGGCTGCAGTAACCTCTGGTTACTAGTCTCAAAAGATGCTCTGGACCATCTGAACCCCGCATAAGGCTCAGAGATGAGCGGGGGCTCACCTAAGGTTACACAGTGTGGCAGAGCAGCCCCTTTCATTCTTTGCACCTATGAGACCATCCATAGAGATGTTTCTCTGCTAGCCTTCAGAGACAGAAAGGTGGCCCAAGAGGCCTGGCTAGCTGGGCCCTCAGCTTAGTACTGCACTGAGCCCACGTGCTAAATGAAAAGATGAGTTTGGAGAACTCAGAGGTCGCTGGCTGAACTAAAGTGAGCTAGCCTAACACGACAGGGGAGGGGCAGGCCCAAGGCCAGAGTACAGCAGCAACACTCACTCCCACTGGCTCTTCTCTCACACAGGCAAAGGCCTCGACCTGTCCTCTGTACTGGGTATCACCTTTGGTGCCTTCCTCATTGGGGCCCTGCTTACAGCTGCACTCTGGTACATCTATTCTCACACACGTGAGTACCCCAATCCTCCACCCCATCCCTACCGTGAGCACTCAGGGCCGCTCCACACAGCCCTGGGGCATGCTCAGTGAAGCCTCTGGGGGAGCGGGGAGTCCTAACTGGGACCCTGACCTCCACCCCGCCCACGCCCCTCAGGTGCCCCCAGCAAGCGGGAGCCCGTGGTGGCAGTGGCTGCCCCGGCCTCCTCTGAGAGCAGCAGTACCAACCACAGCATCGGGAGCACCCAGAGCACCCCCTGCTCCACCAGCAGCATGGCGTAGTGCCCAGCCTGAAGCCTCGGGACACCCCCCCCCCAAGCCAGTCCTCACCCTGCAGCAGAGACTGAGCAGCCGCAAGCTGGGAACCACTGGCCATGAACTTGTCCCAGAAACCAAACACCTCTGCTCAGCCGAGGATGGAGCATGCCCCCTGCACCTCACATCAGAGGCTTGTTGCCAGTGAAGACTCCAGCCTGGAACCCCACTTCACAGAACTATCCAAACCAGGGGCTCTAGGGTATGACTGCCCAGGACTACAGAGAGACACAGCACTGCCCTGTACATTGAGTAGAAACTAACATAGCTGCCTTCAAGCTGGATCCTGTGCTGGTTAACTGGGCAGGGTGGGAGGCAAGAACTCCAAACATGCTAGCCCAGGGCAGCCAGAGTCACCTGCATCTGGCCCTAGTGGCCTCTTCACCTGGACTGGCACAACTTTGGTGGGGAAACAGAAGCTGAGGGTTGCTCAGCTTGAGGAGGGGAACCTCAGAAGATGGCAAGAACAGTGGGGTGGGGGAGCCCAGTTCCTCCCAGAAATGCCAGAGACCTCCTCCCAGCCCATCCATTGGACGGGGGCAGCAGGAGGGGAGTGGCCAGGCTGCTGGTCCTGGGCCAAGCCCTGTATATTCACCAATAAATCAGACATGAAACCAGTGCCCCTTGGGGTCGTCCTGGGAAAGGGGAGGGCCATTATGACAGGACAGGGCTGCACATCCATTGGGATGGCCTGGTAGATGAGCGAGCACATGCTCAGAAGAAACCGGTCTCCTCTGCTGCTCATTTGGTGGCCTGACTCTGGGACAGGGGCTGCAGAACCAAACACTTAGCCCTGCCTACAGTTTCTGGAGTTTGGGACACAGCTACCCCTATAAAGCTCTGGATTCTAATCCTGAACATGTCTCTTCTCCACAATGGGCCTGTGGACAGCTCCATGGTTTCTGGAAGCCAGCCACCCTCCCTCGCCCATAAGATAGGCATACAGCTTGAACACACAGTGGGTGGGGGGGGGTTGCAAAGCACTTTCTTGGTGTGTGGCAGACAAACATTGGGCCAGTCTTTTCCTTTCTTTTGGTTTTCAGACTGGGTTTCTCTGTAGCTTTGGAGCCTATCCTAGAACTCACTCTGTAGACCAGGCTGGCCTCGAACTCACAGAGATCCGCCTGCCTCTGCCTCCCAAGTGCTGGGATTAAAGGTGTGAGGCACCACTGCCCAGACTGGTCCAGTCTTTTTGTGACACAGGCTACCTTATGCTGAGAAGAGCATGCTGGAAGATGCTCCTAGGCCATACAGCTAGGGCTCTCTTTACCCATCCAGCTCCTATACCTACAGATCCAACCCCAAACCCCCAAATGTCTGATGAGGGAGCTAGGAACTAGAGGTTAGGAGTCAATCAAAAGTTTGTCATTTATTTACAAAAAATAAAAAAAGGATTTAAAGCTTCAATTAGTTCTAGCAACCCACAGTCCCCAAATGCCCAAGCAAGGGCCCTTGCTCTCCCCAGAAGGTACCAGTAGGGGTAGGGAGGAGGAACCTACCCTCTGGCCTACCCTCAGGTCCTCAGGCTGGTCAGGCAGCCTGCACTTAAGCCAGGCCTGAGGCAGGAGGCAGCAGGGTAGGCAGGGAGATGGGATGGGCTGAAAGCCTGCTGCAGTGGTGGGGACTCTGGGAAGCTCCCCTGCTGTCTATGCTAAAGGAAGGTGAGGCCAAGGTGTAGGCCTCTCCCATCCCTACACTCTACCCTGGGCCGGTCTCGAAGGAATCTGAAAGCAGAAATCAAAAGGCACCGAGTGTGGCAGTCTGTGGAGAGACAGGCAGGTGTGGCGAGACCCCATCTCTGCGCCCACACCTTGGCTACTGGGACAGCGAGGGCTCTAGCAGCTTTAGCACTCCCCCCACCAAGTGCAGGCTCCCTGTAACCAGTACATGAATGGCAGCAGCCTCCCGGAGAATGCTTGCCCCACTGCTGGCCGTGGGGTGGCTGAGGAGGCTCCTTGGAGGGCTCGGGGGCTGAAAGATGGGATCCCGGCCTTGGCTGATCCACTGCAAGGCATGGGAGATGCAGCTAAAAACGAGGGAGTTTGTGCTAGCTGAGTGAGGCGGGTGCCGTGCCAGCAGCATGGAGCCTGGTCCCCCAGGCTCGGGGCTGGGGCTGCTCCAGAGGTCGGGGTCGGCTTGTTTCTCTCCCAGGCAGCTCCAATGTTGCTGGTGTTGGAGGCAGCGGAGCAGCACCTGATCCAGAGTCACCGTGAAGTTCTGCTGGTCTGCAGGGTCCAGGACAAGGCATGTCAGTGGAGGGGAAGGGGAAAGGGGCTGGCCCCCAGTGGACCCTTGCTTAGCTTAGCACCTGGCCCTTCATAAGCATCATGTCACCAGACTCTGCAGCTCCCGTGTGCATCTTTACAGAGTCCAGTTGGGGTCCCTCACTGGGTGGGCGTTAAGTATTTCCCAGGAAGCCAGTTAAAAATACAGATCTCAGAACTCTCCACACATGGTCCAGTGTGAGACCTGGACCTCTAACTATCTATGCACACTTCCCACTCCTTCAAAATTTTTTGAATACAGTGCAGCATAGTTCACAAAGATTTTAGGAGCTGGTGAGAAGGCTTAGTGTGAAGGCTCTGCCAAGCCTGGCAACTCACGTCTAATTCCCATGACCCTCATGGTGGAAGGAGAGAACTGAGTCTCCCAAGCTGCCCTCTGGCCTCCATCCATGTGTCCCCACCCCAACTAAATAAATAATAAGGGTAATTAAAAATAACTTTTAAATACATTTTACACTGCAACCAGGTACCTGCATTCTTCCATACATGCCCAGACCTGAATCTTGACCGGGCAGTAGTAAGAGCCCATCCTTCATGCTATACACACTGATATTTCCCATTCTCTTATATTCAGTAAATTCTAGCTGAGACCCACTAACTGACTCGAGCAGCCATCAGTGGACAGTAACCTGATAATTCTTTTACGGTGCTGCGCTACATATCACAAATTTTAAAATGTACTAAATGGATTTCTTTTTTTTTTTTTTTTTTTAAAATTTATTTATTTATTATGTATACAATATTCTGTCTGTGTGCATGTCTGCAGGCCAGAAGAGGGCACCAGACCTCTTTACAGATGGTTGTGAGCCACCATGTGGTTGCCGGGAATTGAACTCAGGACCTTTGGAAGAGCAGGCAATGCTCTTAACCACTGAGCCATCTCTCCAGCCCCCTAAATGGATTTCTATAATAAAATCTATACCCTGGGGCTGAAGAGATGATTCAGTTGTCAGCTGTTAAGTACCCTTGCTGTGGCTGGGTGGTAGCAGCGCTCGCCTTCAATCCCAGCACTCGGGAGGCAGAGGCAGGCGGATCTCTGTGGGTTCGAGGCCAGCCTGGTCTACAAGAGCTAATTCCAGGACAGGCTCCAAAACTACAGAAAAACCCTGTCTCAAAAAAAACAAAAACAAAAACAAAAACAAAACCACAACAAAACAACAAAAACCCTGGCTGCTCTTGCAGCAAACCAAGGCTCAGTTCCCAGCACCCACGTGATGACTCACAACTGTCTGTAACTCCAATCCCAGGGGATCTAATGACCTCTTCTGGCTTCCCCAGGAGCCAGGCACTCATATACATACCTGCAGGCTCTCTGACATACACATATAATAAAAATAAATCTTTCTAAAAATGCTATCTTCTAGCATGGTTTGAGCAGTCTGCCCCGGCCCTTGGCATCAGCCATCCACCCGACCCCTCACCTGCATCCCTCACTGAGCAGTCTGCCCCAGCCCTCAGCATCAGCCATCCACTTCTCTCCTCCCCTCCCCTGAATCCCTCACTGAGCAGTCTGCCCTGGCCCTCGGCATCAGCCATCCACTTCTCTCCTCCCCTCACCTGCATCCCTCACTGAGCAGTCTGCCCCGGCCCTCAGCATCAGCCATCCACCCGTCCCCTCACCTGCATTTTCTGTGGATGAGACTTCTGTCAGGTTGGGGCAGAAGACAGCGTAGTCAAACTGGCAGGGCTGGAGGCCAAGTGGAGACGTGGTGTCAGTCCTCCGAAAGGGTGCCCCACCCCCACCTGACTTTCGGGGGTGAACCAGTGATAACAGCACCCCCATCTGCCTCAGTGCACACCTGCAGGCTGGAAGCTACACAGCCCATTACACTAAGTACTGACACGCATGGACTGTTTTACTGAACGGAGATCTGAGTGGTACCTAGTTAAGGCAGTCTAGCTGGAGAGCAGGCCCCAAACCCAGGCTGGGGTACTTTCTATATATGAACCACTTCATTCTCCTGCTCTGAAATGCGACATGATCCCAGGAGCCACTTTGGCTCTGATAGCCTAGAACAGACTCAGTTTCCCCAAGCAAAGATGCCACAGGGAGTCAGACGTGGTGGTGCAGGTCTTTAAACCCAGCACTTGGAGACAGAAGCAGGTGGATCTCTATGAGTTCAAAGACGACCTGGTCTACAGAGGACAGCCAGAGCTACACAAAGCAAAAAACAAACCAAAAATAAATAAATAAATAAAAAAGATGCCACATGAAATGACTCCATTTTATAGCTGAAGACATTCAGGCCTGCAGTGCCCACACGGCCAGAACCAGTGCCACTGGCTGCCCACCCTCCACGTAGGTCCATTACCTGCAGCAATTTCAGCAGGACAGCAGGGTCCCTGTCACCAGTGGAGTTGAAGAGCAAGACATGCACTTGGGACCCACTGCACCAGGAAGAAAAGAGTGGGGTATGCCGACTGTCCCCCTTCCCAGCCCATTCCAGCTGTTTCCCCAGATTGCAGCCCTCCTTGAACTGGTCCAACCCCAAGGTCTCCTGGAACTAGAGTTACAGATGGTTGTGAACCACCATGTGGATGCTGGGAATTGAACTCAGGACCTCTGGAAGAGCAGGCAATGCTCTCAACCTCTGAGCCATCTCTCCAGCCCCCAAGATATAGATTTTATCACATCATTTAGTACATTTTAAAATTTGTGCCATGTAACTACAACAATGTAAAAGAATTATTAGTATAACACTTTTTAAAAGGGCAGGTTACAACCAACTAATACTATTGAAATCAGCCCCAATAGGATCATTACCCAGGCCCTCCGACCCTGCATGCCCAGCCCTGCAAGAGAGCTCACCCACTGGGGCGTTTGTTGCGCTGCAATGACTGGCAATACCACCGCACGCAGGCCTGCACACTGCTGGCGGTATGTGCGCCATCCAGGTACCAGGTGACAGGCCCCCGCCGCAACACCTGTGTCCGGCCAGGCCACTCCGTGTCCCGAAGCCCTAGCAAAGACAAGGGAGACTGCTCTGGGATCCACGAGGCCTGCAGCTCCCCAAAGCCTATGACTAATGCCAGTCCCGGTTCCCGGAATGTTTGCCTTGCTATGGAATCTTCCAGGTCAGCCTGAGAAGCCGCTGCTACCATACAATCATACAGGAGTCCCATGTGACAACCACAGTTTTGAGTTCACACAGCAAGTGAGGGCTGGGGCTAGAGTGTGACCTAAGATCTGCTCCCCGGCTGTCCCTGACAGCGACCCTGGCGCACTGGAACTATTCCAAAGAGGTCTAACTGAGAGCACCTATTGTAGGCTGAAGGCAGTTTTAGAGGGCTGGGAGGAGAGGCGGCCTCACAGCGGGATGACAGACAGCAGCTACTTCTGACTGTCACGGCTCCAGGCCCTCCGGGCTCGGGGCTCAGCATCTGAGTGAGGTCACATCATGACCCATCAAAGCAGCCCTTGACAGTGCGTGCTATCATTATCTCATTTGGCAGATAGGAAAACTGAGGCCCCAAAGGTTTGTTAACTCCAGGCCAGAGAGGAATGCTTACCTTGAGGAACAATCTAGAACTGCCCCAACCCCCAAACAGAAAACTAAAAGATACATCTTGAAGATCACAAAGATACAACGGGGTTAAATATGTATCCTAGGTGGAACAAAGACGTGTGTGGTCCTGGCTGGGCAGGAAGCTGGGGTTAAATGTACATCCTAGGTGGAACAAAGACGTGTGTGGTCCTGGCTGGGCAGGAAGCTCTAACTTACCATGTCGCATGTGGGAGGTGGGATGGAACACGGGTGCTAGAGGCAGCTGCCATCGTATTCTTGGCCTGGACACCTTCAGTTCCTGGATGTCTGTTGGGCATCAGTCTGTGTTTAGACCCTCCGAGGCGGGCTCCACGCACTGCCCACCTGCCTGCCCACACTGGCCCACCTACCCTGGTGGCCCTGCTGCTCCAGCCAACAGTGGGCCAGCTGCAAGGCCAACGCTGCATTGGACCGCTGGTGATCTCCCTCCAGGCCGAGGGTCAGTGGCAGCCCACCCTCTTCCAGGGCTTCTAATGGTGGACACAGGTACAGAGGACACTGTGGGGAAGAAGGGCAGCACCTGGTCAACAGACTGGTCACCACCATCACTTTGTTACAAAACCTTCTGACCATGCCCCACCCGACAGGGCCTACCAAGACTGTATTCTGGAGCATAATCAGTGCACACGCGTGTGCATACACAAGCACACACATGCATACAAACACACACACACACACACGGAACCCGAAGCCCAAAAGGAGACAGGGTCACTCAGGCCAGTGTGCCCCTCCACCCTCCACCACACCATCCAATCACTCACTGAGGTCTGCTGGGCTCGATCCCTCAGCACGGCCAGGGGACCTTCTGGTTGCAGCACAGTGAAGGCAGGGACACCAGGCTGCAAACAGGCCAGGGAGAAAGTGACGAGCGTTGCTGGGGTCCTCCATCTCCCCCCTTGCTCCATAGACCTTTGAATGGGTCTAATTTCAGCTGAGGCCATAGAGGGGCTCAAGTCATACAGGGAGAGCAATGCAAAGCCAGACTGCACAGATGGCTGGGACCTGGCCCTCGTGAACCTCTCTGCATGGCCTGCTGTTACCTTAAAGATGCCCCCTTTCTGCCATGCTATCTTCTCCACTGTGTCTCCTAGCAGGCTGGTGTGGTCAATGCCAAGCGAGGATACTCCACACACCACTGGCTTTCTGAAAGAGACAAGAAGGTCCGCATCTCCTAGTACTGAGCCACCGGGCACAGGCTTCCGGTTAGCCGCCCATCTCCAAGCAGCGGCCTCACCTGATGATGTTGGTACAGTCATAAGCCCCGCCTATGCCCACTTCCACCACGGCCAGGTCCACCTGCAGAAGACCAGATAGCATGGCAGAACTACACAGACACCACCTAGGAGCCGGACGCTCCCTCCACTCTATTTCGGTCCCCAAGGACTCAAATACAGGGTCTAGGAAAGATGTATACCTTCTCTTGGAGAAAGACATGGAAGGCCATGAGCGTGAGGAAGCGGAAGTAAGCAGGCATGGAAATTTGACTGTCATCCTGCACACAGAAACAAGTCAGAAGTCGTCCCATGGTCTGCTCCCCCGGCCCTCCACAGTTCCACAGCTCCCCACTCTGGGGAGATGGGCCCGCCCCAGCCCTCCATAGCTCCCTGCTCTGGGGAGATGGGCCCACCCCAGCCCTCCACAGTTCCACAGTTCCCCCGCTCTGGGGAGATGGGCCCGCCCCAGCCCCCAGCACCTTGAATTCCTCCAGCTGGTGGTAGAGACGCCAGAAGTGCTTGGTAAAGAGCTCAGGACTGATGGGCTTCCCATTGATGCGGATCCGTTCACGCACCTGCACCAGGTGGGGAGAGCTGCCGAGAGACCTGGGGTCATCGGGACTCCTGCCCGAGCCTCAGGGCCTTCCCTGCCCTAGTCAGACTTCTGTCAGAAACACACAACTGTGTCCCTCCCCTGGCTAGGGCCTCCCAGACCCTGCAGAGGCCAAATCTCAGAACTACCTTAGTCTCCAACCCCAGATTTCCCTGCCGTCTGTGGTTCATCCTACTTACTGTACCACTCTCAACTAAGACATATCCCTCCAGAAAGGGATATGTCCCTGGGATGGTCTAGCATCTTCTCTGTGTCTCCAAGGTACCATGCTTCCCCACAGCACACAGATCAGTGACTTGCTAACACATGCCTATCAGCCTCAAAGTAATAAATCCAGAGAGCCACTCTCCTGCCCAGTTTACATGTTGAGCTAGAAGGCCACACAGGCCCAGGCCAGTGGCTAGAGGTCCCGGTAGTGGTGGCACATGCCTTTAATCTCAGCAGAGAGGCAGAGGTAGGTGGATCTCTATGAGTTCGAGGCCAGCCTGGTCTATAAAGTGAGCTCCAGGACAGCTATGACTGTTATACAGAGAAACCCTGTCTCAAAAAAAACAAGAAAACAAGAAAACAAAAAAAAAAAAAAAAAAGAAAAAAAAGAAAAAAAAAAGAAAAAGAAAAAAGAAGACAGAACAAAGGTAAGGGCATTTGCTGCCACACTTGATGACTTGCGCTCCATGACAGAACTCAAATGGGAAGGGAGAGACTACTCCTAAAAGCTGCCCTCAGCCATGCTCCATAAGGCACATGCGCACATAAAAGCACACATACACTAAGAAAATTAATAAAGGTAAAACAAAAGCTATTAAATTTTCTCAAGTTTTTTTAAAAAAAAGTAGCTGGGCGGTGGTGGCCCATGCCTTTAATCCCAGTACTCAGGAGACAGACACAGGTGGATCTCTGTGAGTTCTAGGCCAGCCTAGTCTACAAGAGCTAGTTCCAGGACAGGCTCTAAAGCTACAGAGAAATTCTGTCTCAAAAAATAGAAAACAAAACAAAAAAAAGATTTATTCTTTTTAGTTTAGTTTGTTTGTTTTTAAGGGAGGGTCTCATGTAGCTAAGGCTGGCCTCCAACTAGCCTAGGATGACCCTAAATTCCTGATCCTCTTGCCTTTATCTCCCAATTAACAGATTTTACAGGCGTGTGCCACCACACTCCATTTCCAAAAGACTATTCTAGAAGATAGAGAGTTGCCTTATATAGTCATAAATCGTTTCACAACCTTTGGCCAGTGACAGACATATGATTATATATCACCTATGGATGCTTCAAGCACAGGACACAGTCTATCTCCAGATCTGGATGTCTGTGTGCCACCACAAGGGGGCGCTGCCTCCACAGGAAATGTAGCTTTCCTGGCAGGACTCTACTGCCTACCTGTGGAGACTTAATGTGACCGCCATAAAGAGCCTTGATCTGTGCGCCTTTCTGTTCCGCACTGCAAAGCCATCTCAACTAACAAACATTTCTATACTACTTACAAACTGCATGTGGAGAGCCTGGGAGAGGGCTCCGTCAGTAAAGAGCTTGCCATGAGGACCTGGGTTCAGATCCCAGCATTCCCACACTCCCACCAAAAAAGGCAAGATAGCGAGTGAGCCTATAATCACACTGCTGGAGAGGCAGAGAAAAGAGGATCCCCAGGGCTGGCTGCTAGTTAGTGAAAATGAAGAGGATCCCTGGGCTGGCTGCTAGTTAGTGAAGAGGATCCCCGGGGCTGTCTGCTAGTTAGTGAAAATGAGAGGATCCCCGGGGCTGTCTGCTAGTTAGTGAAGAGAATTCCCGGGGCTAGTTAGTGCTCAACCAGTCGAATCCAGGAGTTCCAGGTTCAATGAGAGACTCAGCCTCAAACACATATATACCACATATAGACACAGAGACACACACTATAAAATGAAGAGTATGCTTGTGAACCCATACATACATAAATCATATCAGAAGTAGGGTGGAGTGGCGCACGCCTTTAATCTCAACACTCAAGAGGCAGAGGCAGGTGGATCTCTGTGAGTTTGAGGCCAGCCTAATCTACATGGAGAGTTCTAGGCCAGACAGCCAGAGCTATATGGGGAGACCCCCCGCCACAAAACAAAAAATAAAAAAAGCAAGCAACAAGCAGCTGGGTGTGGTGGCTACCCGTGTAAATCCAGCAGGACCTCTAGGTCAGCCTGGGGTAAGGCCTGAGTTCTGGGCCAGCCTGGGCTCTAACCCAGCCCAACATGTGTCTCAGAACCCTCTGCAATTCCAGTTCTACTGGGCACACATGTAAAGCCTATACACATAAAATAAAAATATTAAAAAATTAAAAAAGCAAAAGTAAAAATTACATGTAAAATTAAATTAATAAAAGGTCATCTGATGCTTCCAGCCAGGTACTTAGGTCACCCCTTCAAGATACTGTCACTTTCTCTCCATTGCTTTCCTTATGAAGTTGGTGGCTGCTATTAGTGGGCCAACATGGGCCATGTAGATTTAATGCTGACTGAATGGATAAATCCTGGCAGAGAGACACACAGGCTGACCTTGGCTCTGGTACCGCACCCCTCCGCAGAGCTAAGAGACACATTCCCCGGCCCCAAGAGTGCAGGAGTACCTAAAGAAGCCTGTCTTCAGGCCGTAATTCCGCAGGATGCGTTCAGCAAAGGCACAGGTGGAGCCCTAGAAAGTGTTGGGTGGGGTGAAGTGAAGGTTAACGCTCATTGTCAACTTGGCAGCACTCAGTTGTTTATGGGCAGGTCTGTGAAGAAGTGTCTAGACAGGGTTGCTAAGGCAAGGCCAACACCAGCATCCATTACTTCCTGACTAAGGGTGCGATGCTATCTCCTGCCATGGCGGATCATATCCCCTAGGACTCACAGCCAAATAAACTTCTTCCCCTGGGTGCTAGGCAGTTTTATAGTTTTTATAATGTCACCTTCACATGAGCGAGTCATCTGAGAGGAGGGAGCCTCAACTGAGAAAAAATACTAAGACCAGGCTGTAGGTAAGCCTATGGGGCATTTTCTTAATTAGTGATTGATGGGGGAGGTCCAGCCCATTGTGGGTGGGGTCACCCCTGGACTGGTGGTCCTGGGTTAAGAAAGCAGGCTGAGCAGGCCATAAGGAGCAAGCCAGTAAACAGCACCCTCCATGGCCTCTGCATTGCTCCCGCCTCCAAGTCCCTGCCCTGCTTGAGTTCCGGTTCTCACGGCTTTTGACGATGAACTGTTATATGGAACTGGGAGCGAAATAAACCCTCTCCTCCCCAAGTTGCTTTTGGTCTTGGTGCTTCCTCACAGCAACAGTGACACTGACAAGACCCTAAGTCTCTACCTGTGGACGGCACCAGTCTGCCACATGGACTCCTCTTGGGTTACTTTCCTTACCTTTCCTTTGGTCCCCGTGACGTGGATAATGTTTAGCTGGTTCAAGTCCTCCACCTACAGCAGACAGAAAGGTCCCTGCCTCAGTCACAGGGCTGCCAAGCGATGGGGTAGAAGTGTCGCAGAATCTACTACCTTACCTGCAGCCCACTTCGCGCCAGGTACACCTCCATGGCTTCCAGCTGCGCCTGAGGGTCACCCCGTTGACGCTTTACCTGCTCCAGGTAGCTGGCATTGGTCTGCAGAGTGTTGAGCATGCGCACGGCATCCTGGCAACCATAGTCGTAGTTCAGTGAGGGTCCTTAACGACAGAGGTGCTCAGCCCACCAGAGGCAAAGTCAGGGCGATAGGCCTGTTACACCAGCCCCGTTACCTTGGTCTACACTTACTTGGTAGGGAGAGAACCTGGGCATGTTTCCAGTTCTGGCAAAGGCAGGAGCCTGGGGCAGGCTGGCCCCACCCAAGGAGTGCCAGGTAAAGCTGGCAAGATTAACGGACCTTCATTTCCTGGGCTGCCTTCCCAAGCCTCTATCCCCTCAGCCTTCACTCTCAAAACCCCTGGGCCTCTGCCCTTATTCATTCTACCACTACACTGGACATCCACTGGGCTGGAGCAAGGACCAGGGACATCTAGAGACTTGGAATTCTGGAATTCCGTAAGACTCTGGAGTTCCGCCTTCTAACCCCGAGACAAGATGAGGAAAGCAATTAGATCTGAAAGAGGAGGTACCAAGGGAGGGAAGATGTGCCCAGGTCATCAGCCAGAACTGGAGGTGGATACAGCCTCTGGAGAAATGGCTTTGGAGGACGGGAGTGGGGACAGAAAATAAATGGGGAGGTCTAAATGAGAAGTATGAAGATTTGAATCCAATCATGTGTATGTTCCAATTACATCTACATTCTGAGAAGCCTGTGCTTAGGTAGGTCCCCTCAGGCATCAGACCCGAGTGGCCTGCCCTCTTAGCCTTACCGCTTGGCTGGAAGCCTCAGCGCTCTCAAACCGGTGCCACCTGCCTGGCTAACATCAAGTTCTGGTCATTGACAATTGACCCTTGGCACAGCAATCTACAGACATTTTCTGTTTTCCGCCTCTTGGGTCTCTGTATTGTCTCTTTCCCTGCCTGTCCGCCAGCCAGTTCTGAACACTTGGATTCCCAGTCTTCGAGTCCTGGAGACTTCAACTCCAGATCCTCCTGGGTATTTCCACTCTGGACTGCAGAACTCCTCCCTTCCCCCGCATCTCGCACTGCCAGTGCAGACTCTGGGGTCACTGGAACTTCTAAAACTCAATTTAGACTCTGGGAGTCCCGGGGTAATCACCAGCGCCCCTTCCCTCTGCAATGCGCGACCCAGAATTTTCAGATCCGGCCACCTGAGCCTAACTTTCTGGTTCCCGTCACCTCCCCTGGACTCCGGGATGTCACCGCCTCCCGAACCCCGCAACTTCAAGCTCGGATGCCCCCAGCAGCTGGCGGAGCGCGGAACGCGGCTCGGGTCTAGCCCACGTGTCAGTACGCGACCGTACGCCCCACCGTGGGTCAGAAACCTGATACTCCATGCCGGGCTCCTGCGGCGCGGGCCACGCACTCAACCACCGCCGCGACGCGCCCTCGGTCGTTGCACCACGCGCAGAAACAGCTGCCAGGGACAGAGCCGAGAGCAGGTGGCTCCGCGCCCGCGACATAATCCCGATGCCTCTTGCAAGCTAGGCCCGGGCTGGTGCCGCCCCGCTTCGCCCCGCCCCACTCAGCCCCGCCCCGCCCAGCCCCGCCCTGACGCGCCTCTGAGATTCACCAATCAGAGACTCTCAGGGCCTCCGGACCAATGAGAATCTGTGCCTTATGCGGCCATATTGGTGAGGGGCAGATCGCCGGGCAGTGCGCCGCTTTCGCCATGCTTCTATGGGGCGCACCGCTTGGGAGGGTCGGGTAGAGTGGGGTGCGTAGAAGGCGACCTTAAAGGGACTGCGCGCTCTTTTCCGTCGCCATCCTCCAAAGTTCTGTGCGCAGGTCTTAAGGACTTTGCCACATATCCCAAAATAGCCGCTCCCAGCCAGCAGCCCTCAGCCCCTTCTCCAGGCCAGCCCAACTCTGAGCTGGGATAGAATTACAGAGTTGGCAGACGCCGGTGGTCATCAGTTCCCAGCACCGAAATGTCCCTGCTCAGGCACAGTGTGGCCTTTACAGTCAGGAATCTGACACCTCTCCCGGGGCCCTTAAGGCACTTTGAGAAACCTAGGAAGACTTCCGGGAGGAATGACACCCCTGCCGAAGCTTGCGGGGTACAGGGGGATCTCAGGCTAAGAAGGGGACCGTGGCTCACTGGATGCTCCGTCCTGCCGGGTCTTGGAACCCTGTATAGAATGTGTATTAGGGCTGGAGTGGTTAAGAGCACTGACTGCTTTTCCAGAGTCCCAAGGTTCGAGTTAAGTCAAGGCTCAAGTCCCAGGACCCACACTGCGGTTCACAGCTGGGGATCCGATGCCCACTTCTGGCCTCCAAAATCACCAGACACGGAGGCATACACTGTAGTGCACAGGCGGGTAAGCAGGCAAAGATTAAAAAAAAAAAAAAAAGTAAATTCTGCCGGCTAAAATTAAAATGGCTTCAGGGAGAGAATGATCGGATTAGCACTTGGTAAACTCCCTCACAATGGAGAGTAATTTCACCTAATTGTGGGTGTGGAGGCCCCTGTCTGATTGTGGAAGGCACTGGAGAGAAAGCTGCCCTTCGAAAGGCGATGGGTTTTCAATACCTTCCACTTTCCTCTATTGGGCACAGATTGTCTCTTGTTAAATAAACAAGGATGTTTGGGGAGGAGTCTGTACTAGGCTCTCTGAATGTGCTGCTGGCCTCAGCCTCACAGAGATCAGTTTGCACTGGTCTCCCGAGTGCTGGATTAGTGTTGAAGTTATTGGTCCACTTTTCCTCTCTATGCTTTTTTCTATGGGGTTTCAGTCTATAACTCCGGTGGACTTGAGATACCATAGCTGGGCCAGGCTAGTCTCAGATTCTTCATGCAGCAAAAGATAACTATAAACTCTTGATCTACCTGCCTCCACTTTCCAGGGGCTGAGATTCCAGTACTGGGCTGCCAGGCCTGTAGCACCACACCTGGTTTGACACCCATGGAATCTAATCCAGAGCCTCATGCACACTGGGCAAGCAACCTGCCACTGCCCAGTCCTCCAAGGGGTTATTTGGTTGTTTTAATAAAAGGTCTCAGCCAGGCGGTGGTAACACACGCCTTGAATCCCAGCATTCCAGACACAGAGACGGGTGAGATGAGTGGATCTCAGTGAGAGAAATCCTGTCTTGAAAACCCCCACCCAAGCCGGGCGGTGGTGGCGCACGCCTTTAATCCCAGCACTCGGGAGGCAGAGGCAGGCGGATCTCTGTGAGTTCGAGACCAGCCTGGTCTACAAGAGCTAGTTCCAGGACAGGCTCCAAAACCACAGAGAAACCCTGTCTCGAAAAACCAAAAAAAAAAAAAGCTCTTTGTGCCTTGGGAAATGTGATTAAGAGGCAGGACTCCAGCTGAATGGTGGTGGTGCACGCCTTTAATCCCAGCACTGGGGAGGCAGAGGCAGGTGGATCTCTGATATTGAGGACAGATTGCTCTACAGAGTTCCAGGACAGACATCAATATACTAAAAAAGAAAATTAATTAATTAAATAAATAATTAAAAGCCAGGCGCACGCCTTTAATCTCAGCACTGTACTCGAGAGGCAGAGGCAGGATCTCTGTGAGTTTGAGGCCAGCCTGGTCTACAGAGCGAGTTCCAGGACAGGCCCCAAAGCTACCGAGAAACCCTGTCTCGAAAAAACAAACAAAACAAAACAAAAACAACAGAGAAGTTTGCAGCACCCAAGGGAGGATGTCTTCTGTGGGGTGGGGTGGAAAGCCCTGCTCCCTGCTCGTCTACAAATCCTGCTTAGTGAGTTTCCTTTCCCTCTTGTTTTCTTTGTTTGGTCGACTGTTGTTTCGTCTGTTTCTTTGTTGTTGTTGTTTGTTTATGACAGGGTCTCACTAGATAGTCTACAGTGGACTGAAACTCCCTCTGTAGCTCAGGCTTGCCTCTATAACTCTCTGTAATTCTCCTACCTCAGTTTCCCAAGTGCTGGGAATACAGTTGTATGCCACTATGCTCAACTTTTCCCTTTATCTTTTAGCTCACTTTTATTTTGTGCAGGTGTTTGGCCTGTACTTGTGTCTGTGCCAGCAGAGGGCGGAAAGTGGCCGTGGCGGGAAGCAGATCCCTGGAGTGGAATTCCAGGTGGTTAAGAGCTGCCATGTGGGTGCAGCGTACCAAACCCAGGTCCTCTGGAAGAGCAGCCAGTGCTCTTAGCTGCCGAGGCATCTCTCCAGCCCCAGTTTCTATTGTGTTTGCCATGACAAAACAATAGAGGAGCTGGGATTAGAGCATTAGAGCATCTGCACTGTACATCAGCTCTAACTGGAAAACAGAAATGCCGACACGGAGGACAAAGCGCTGGCAATTCCGTGGATCTAAACTTCCCAGCATTATTCCAGTTGTAACAGGGAATTTTAAGTGGTATGCCTGGGCCTTGAGCATACCCCCTCTGCCTTGGACCTGTATACTCTGCTGTCCCCAAGGGCGGTTTTTATGACTTTCCATTTGTTTATTATTTGGGGATAGGTCTCATATATCCCATACTGGCCTATAAGTTTCCATGTATTAAAGCTGCCCTTGAACTCCTGTTCCTCCTCTTCCACCTAAAAAGTTCTGGGTTCACAGACATGCGCCACTATCATATCCAGTTTATCCAGTGCTAGAGATTATGCCCCCGAGGCTTCGTGCACACTAGGCAAGCACACTGCCAACTGAGCTTTACCCCCACAGCCTTTAACTTCAGGTTCACAGACAGCCATCAACCCGGTGCAGGCGACTCCATACCATACAGCTTCCTGACCTTCTCCTCCCTGGTGCTAGGGTTGGCACACACACTTGCACGCCATATGTCTGTGGAGGTCAGAGATCTTGCAGGAGGTGGCTCTCTCCTTCCACCCTGTGGGACCTGGGGATCGAACTCAGGTTCTTCGGCTTGGGGGGCCATCATGCTAGCCCATCTACAAGGCTTTCTACCAGGCTTTTCTTTCGGACTGCGCTGTTATGAAGATGTCCTGTGGCTGATTGGTTTTCTGAGCTGTGGAATACTCCAGGTGTGCAGACGCTGTTGCATCCTTGACTAGTTTCCTGTGGGCTGATGTTAGGGCCATTTCCTAGATTTTGCTGTCCCATGCAATGACGTAATGGCATCACTTACTTTCCCTATTTCTCCCACATGTGAGCAAACCTAAGACTAAGAAGTGCAATGGCTAAGTCAAACATACTGTGTTGTTGGGCCCAACGGGAGGCAGAACCAGTCCACTGACTCCAGGAGCCTCCTGGCATCCTCACGGCTCAGTACTGGCCCTTACCCCGTGGTTGACATCAGCTGCCTCAGAACCTCCTGTGAGCTAGAGACTGTCCTCATTCTATAGGGGGAGAAGTTGAGGCTCAGAGACATTAACGAGCACACCCAGAACACAGACTCACTCCTCCCACCATCCACCTGTCTGCTCCCCAGGCTCTCCCTGGAGTTCCTGGGCTTGCTGTGAGACTCTAGGAAAGTAGCCCTGTCTCTGATCAGTTTCCTCCACAGCAGGATGAGGTCTACGGGAGGAGGTCCAGCCACCCCTTCCTCACCGGGGTCTCTACACCTGGGCTGCTACAAAGAACAGGGACATCCAAACTTATCAGCCGGTGGTGCAGAAGCCTAGCATTCCGAAGTGGGGTGCATCTCTGTACCCCCTGGCACAGAGAAGGATCCTCCATGTTCCAACATCTCCACCAATGACCTACAGAGACCCCATCCTTAAAGAGCTCCACTGGCAGGCCCCCCTCTAAGGGTCAGAGCCTAACTTTGCCATGACCAGGAGTTAACTGGTTTGCTATTGTTCTGTTATGAGCCGGGGTCCCATGTAGCCCAGGCTGGCCTCCATCTCCAATACTTAGATGATAGGGAGGTTCCACACCTGATTCAGTTTGTTTCAGAGGAGGGCAAAGGGGCCTTTAAATAAAAAACAAGCCTTTTATTATCCTGTTAACTATACATAATGGGTTTCATTCTGACATCTCTAAACATGTATATAAGGTATTTTATCACCCCCTTTATCCTCTTGTCCCCCTCAA
Organism: Chionomys nivalis; assembly: GCF_950005125.1. Classification (NCBI taxonomy): domain Eukaryota; kingdom Metazoa; phylum Chordata; class Mammalia; order Rodentia; family Cricetidae; genus Chionomys; species Chionomys nivalis. Next base: position 47,693,774 of record NC_080107.1, read on the forward strand.
CTCCCCATTCTCCACCCCTCTTCCAACCTAAGCCCTTTCTACTCTCATCTCTTTAATTTTTGAATTATTATTTTATGTGTCTGGCTGTTTTGCCTGCATGTATGTCTATGTACTGTGCATGGACCTGGTGCCCAAGGAAGACAGAAGAGAGAACTCTCCTGTAGTCACAAATAATTGCAGGCTGCATGTGGTCCTCGGACTCAAACCCAGGGCCTCTGGAAGAGCAGCCAGCGCTCTCAACCAGTGAGACGTCTCTCCAGCCCTCACATCCTTACATTTTTATTTATGTATTTATTTATTTTGGTGACCAGAGAGTTTAACTAAGGTTATTTACGGGAACATGATGTTCCAGGAGCCATGGCTGCAGGGCTGAAGAAACCGCCTCCCCTCCCTCAGCAACCATTAACTGAAAAACGGACTTCTATTGGTCCTGCAATCAGGCCTTCTGGAACAACTGGAGGAGACAACTGGCACCCCTTTGTGCCTCATCTCAGAGAGCAGGTGACGTGAGTAAATACGCCACATGAAGCCCCCTTTTCTCTGGGCTTGCGGCCACCTGCTCACCTTCCTGTCCTAAGAGTCCAGTTTGCTGGCCTCACTCTGTTCTTTGGCATTTCAGGCCTCTCTGCCACATTGGTATCCTATGTCCCAGGTCTGTGATAACTTCACCATGCCACAGACATGACTGTCCATCAGCCTCCTGGCCTCTTACCCACAATAGCTGCAGTATTGTAAACTGGCCCTACTAATGGCCGCTGCCTTCTGGAACTGCAGAAGCATGGTCAAACTGGCCCAGGCCAACCCAGCTGAAAAGCCTCTTTCTGTGGAGCCAATCAGAGCCACAGCCAGGTCTCACCCTGGGTTCCTATGCCAAGCCCCACCCATCTCCAGGCTCCCTACTCCCTCAAAGACTCCAGAGTCCGTCCTTTCCCTCCCAGGTCTATCTGACAGTCCTCTTGCTGCTTGTCCTCTGCCCCCCGAAAGAAAGTTCTCATTCTCAGGGTAGTTCAGTTCTTGTAGGGTCACAGCCCTTAGGATAAACTCCAAGCTCTGCATCCTCCCGATTTGGACCATTCCCCAGGCCCCTTTTGCTGATGGTCCCTCTCAGCGATCACTGGGCACCAATGGCTTAATCCTTTAGCAACCCAGACAGCATGACGATCATCCTCACTACAGAGTAGCAAACTGGGGTACGAGAGGTACGGGCCCAGGCTCACACACGAAATGATGGATTCTGGGGTCTTCGCATTGGTCTGTCCCTCTGCCCTGGAACACTCAAAGGTGACACTGCAGGGCATTTGCTCCCTTTGATGTCAACCGTTTGTACCTTTGGGATTTTGAAACATGTGGTTGTATTACCATTTCAAAAGAAATACTTCTCTGGGCCAGGGGAAATGATTCAGCGGTTTCAGTACCTGCACTGAAGACTACTTAACCCCACAGCACTAGGGAGGTAGAGGCAGGCCCGCCCATCTCTGTGAGTTCAGGCCAGCCTGGTTGGCAGAGTGAGTTCCGGGGAGGGGAGGGGGGCTGGGAAGCAAAGTACCATCCCCGAATCTCTGGCCTGCGCCATTTTTTTTTTAACTTTTATTGATTCTTTATGGATTTTTCATCATACTTTCCAATCCCATTTATCTTCCAGATCCTCACATCTGCCCTCTGTTCTTGCCATCTCCCCCTGCCCCAAACGAAACGAAATTTAAAAGAAAAACTAAAAGACAAACCAAACCAAACAGAAGCAAACAGAGAGAAGAACCTTGTTGTAGAAGCTGTAGTGTGGCCTGTTTGGTCAGTTTACCCTGCACTGGCCTGCAATTTGTTTTTTGAGACAGGGGGTTTCTTTCTTTCTTTTCTTTCTTTCTTTCTTTCTTTCTTTCTTTCTTTCTTTCTTTCTTTCTTTTTTTTTTTTTCTTTCTCTGTGGTTTTGGAGCCTGTCCTGGAACTAGCTCTTGTAGACCGGGCTGGTCTCAAACTCACAGAGATCTGCCTGCCTCTGCCTCCCAAGTGCTGGGATTAAAGGCGTGCGCCACCACCACCCGGCCATTGAGACAGGGTTTCTCTGTGTAGCCCTGGCTGTCCTGGAACTCCCTCTCTAGACCAGGCTGGCCTTGAACTCACAGAGATCCACCTGCCTCTGCCTCCCGAGTGCTGGGGTTAAAGGTGTGTGCCACCACCGCCTGGCTGCAAGCTCTTTCTAGACCTGGCCCTCTCTGGATGAGTGCGTGTATCTCATTTAGCCCATATGATTGTTCCTGTTCTGAACCCCATTATCCAGGGAAGATGACAAAGGCCTAAAGCAGCAGGGACTTAGTCACTTACAGGGAGTTAACCAGGCTACACTCCGGGCCCTACCCGATTTCTGCCCCACCTGCTCCGTGCTGTTAGGTCACAGCAGTCACCTGTTCAGTGGGGATCTGGCCTTGGGTGTCTTAAAACAGGTGTTACTAGTCTGCTCCCAAGGCCCTGAGACCCCGAGACCCCAGTTTCACCTGGTGATACACTGGGCAGGGTTTCTGAGGGTCTCTGGTGTGGTGTGCGGGTTTCCTAACAACATGGGCTTAGGAGAGAGCGCCTGGTGACTTGGCTTTTCCCTGGGGGCTGCAGTGATTACTATCCTCCAGCCTGAAGGCCTCTTTATCCACAAGCAAGCAAGACAAGGCAACCACAAGGTTCCTGGGATCTCCTACCTGGAAGGAAGCGGTTTTAGCTTCATGGGCATGAGCACTCCTAGGTGGACCTTTCCATGCCATGGTTGCTTCCCACCACTTCTCAGGTACAGGCCAGGGCAGGGATCTGGCAGCTTTCATCACTCGGTTCCCTGTTCCAGGTGATTCAGAGGGGCCTCTGGCCGAGCCAGCTCTACCCAGCTGTAGTGGGACTGCAGGCCCTTCTGGGAGATCCCGAGGCCTTAGTCTCTCCACCAGGGGTGGGTTCCTGCCTCCATCCTGAGCTCAGCCCAGTGACCTTCCTGGGCTGTCCTGGTTGGTGTCTCCACTGCAGATTGAACTGGACTCCCCTTGTGGGTTAAATAACAACTACGTGGAGGTTAAAGGTGAGCAGTAGGAGGGGTAGGCTGGGAGGGAGGGATATCTGGGAGAAGGCCAAGTGCTGGGGTTGGCCTTCCTGCCCAGATGAGACTGGCTCCACCTCCCCTCATAGGACCCATTTGGCTCTTGCCCTCCTTGTCAGAGATTAACGGAGGGAGACAAGGAAGTGCAGGTGCAGCACAGGAATGAACAACCTTGACCACTAGAGAAGAGGCCTTGTAAGTCCAGGACTCTCCTAGCGCATCCCTAACTCAGACTTCTATGTGCCACACTAGCACACGGGGCTGGCACAAAGACCCACGTTTCCCTCCACAGATAACACCCATATCACATGGGGCATAGGGGTGGATGATGGAGAAGGGGGAAGCTTGGAGCCACCTGCTTCAGGGATTTTACAAAAACTTCCATGTGTGCTTATGTTGTGTTATGTTGTGTGTCCATCATATAGCATTACCTGAAGGTCAGAGACAACCTGCAGCCTGCGGGAATCAGTTCTTCCATTGTGTGGGTTGCTGAGCTAGAACTCAGGGCACGAGCTATTTCAGCAGCCCAGCTCAGAGTTAAGGCCTGCTTTCTGCTTTACCATGTAGGAAAAACATTAAGCAAATGAGGAAACACAGACACACGGGTGGACAGAGATGACCATTACACGAGTTCAGAAGGCTGTGGCCCTGGCCATTGTGTCTGCCCCAGCCTCACCAGCATGAGGCTTTTGCTTCTACTCCGTGGCTCGACGCTTCCTCTCATTCTACATCTTGGGGACGTGTGTATAGTGGATATGTATGTTCACACTGAAGCTTGTGGGTGTGTGTGCCATTGCATTTACATGCGTGTGCTAGTATGTAGAGACCGGAGGCTGACAGGTAACCTCCTCAACTGTTTTTGTTTTGAGAAGTCTCTCACTGAACCTGGAAATTCCTGACTCAACTTGACTGCCAGCAAGCCGCAGAAACCCTCCCACCCTCACCTCAGGGCCTGGGTCATTGGTAAGAACTGTTTCATGTAGGAGGTGCTGGGTCTAACTCGGGCTCTCACACTTGATGGCTTCACGGACTGAGCCATCTCCCCGGCTCTTCACTTTTTTAAACTAGAACCCACTCTAGAGTAGTTTGAACCTACTGGAGCATGAGTTCCGGGGAGACGGAGGTCAGCCTTCCTGTGTTCCCAGACACGAAACAAGCCCTGTAACAACATCACTCCTCTGTCACTCCGGGGATTTAAAAGTCTGCAGTGTCTTGCTCATTGAGTCAAGTCTGAGAATTTATAGCCAAAGCAGCCCTGGCCCAGCTGCTCACAATCACTGTAGCTCACGGGACAATGGGGCACCATGAATCAGCCTTCTGGGGGGTGGGAGGTACTCAGGAGGGGAGAACAAGAATGATCTACAGAATCAAGACTGACAGTGTCCTGGGATAAGAGCTGAGGGCCTAAACGCAGAAAATACAGCCTCTTCGTGGAAAAAAAAAATCAACTTTTAATTTTAACCAATCAAACTGCATCCAGGAATGTCTCTGAACTGAACACACAAATAAAATTCTCCTTTTGAAGAAACTAATAGTTCTCAGCAGCCCCATGCTCCTGAGGTCTGTGCTAAAACTAGCCCATTTCTGAGGTGCCTCTGTCCCTCAAATTTCTCATCCCCAGGCAGGGCTGGGAATGGTGAGCGGCCTGTGTCCTCCTCCTATCGTGCAAGAAGTTCTTAGAAAGTCACAGTGGGTAAGCCTCTCCCACCTCACTTCTTGTCCACGCTGAGATCCTCCAGAGAGGCATGAGCAGGCTGGCCCTGGCACCCTCCAGGTCTCAAGGCCAATGCTCCACTCCGGTCCACTCCGGAAGCTGTTCCCAGTGCCCAGGGTGGGGAGTAAGTCCTGGAGGAGAAAAATCTCAAACGTCCTATCATGTCACATGTCCCATGCAAGTCATAATCCACCACCAACCTAAACACACTAGCACCCTCCTCAGAAGACACGCTCAAATTCTGTCTGGTTGGTAGTAGCTGGATTTCGACTCTGGTTGGTAGACTGCTGGGTGATCTGGCTGCCCTTTCGTCGTGGTGGTGCCAGGTACTCAAACATAGACGTCAGGTGGGTAGAGAGCATGCCCTTCAGGTCCGAGGGCATGGGGTCTGACCAGAAGAAGTCGTGGTTGAGGGCATCATCACTGTCAATCCGCTGTGCAGGGTCCAGCACCAGCAGCTTGTCAATGAGGTCCAGAGCGTAGGGGTCGCGCACATAGGCCTTCAGGCGGTCCTTCACCTTCCGCTTCTGGCCCTTGACCAGTTCCAACTTCTCAAAGAGTTCATACTTGTCCACATTCGGCCACACCTGAGAGGTGTCAAGGAGAGAACCGAGTTGGAGTAAGAATCATCTAAAACGCCAGAGGTATGGATTTGCTAAACCAGCTTCTTCCACATGCTCCCTGCCTACCCCCCAACGAAGAATCAGATGCCTTCAAGATGAAAACAGTTGTCAAACCAGACGTCACACACTCCTAGCATCTGGGCACTTATACAAGTCACCTGGAATAAATGTGCCAGCCCCTGCTAGGCACATTCCTGTCCAACAAGAAAAGCTTCAAACTGCCTCTGAAGGCTTGACCCCGAGCTGGTGGTGCAAACTTCAGGGAGGTGGAAACCAAATGGGAAAACGCCCTATGAGGCTCGCTGATTATCGTTTGGTGTTAAGCCAGTTTGCTGCTGCACTGGTCCCTGCTCTCCTGCTTCCTCACTGCCATGACCACACCTCTGATCTCCCGTGACCTCTCTGCTGTGACATTTAGCAGCATCTCAGCAGCAAAGCAAAGGCTACGGAACCATGGGCTAAAGTTCTTGAACAAAAGCAAATCTTTCTACTTTTGTTGCCCGGTACTGGGTACTGTGGAAGCAACAGGAAATGAACATGAAAAGCCCATAGAAAAGGCTAAGTAGAAAGATAAGGCCCACGAGGCCCGGAACAGCAGGTCCTCCAGCAACCAGCCTCTTCACAAAGGACTTTACTCTCCACCACTGGCCAGAGGGACCTGGAACCCTGCACTCCTAGGACCACAGCCTGGCTACGTACCTCTGGGGTGATGGAGCCACAGAGCTGGCTGATGAGGGCAAGCTGGTGCTGCTCCGTGTTGCCCTGCATGATAGGGCTGCGAGTCCACATCTCTGCCATGATGCACCCTGCACCCCACAGGTCAATGGGCGGGCCGTAGTCCCGCTCTCCTGAGAAGAAGAGTGTACCAGGAGGGTCCTTTAAGCCCGAGGGCTCCCTGAGACTCAATGTCCCAGGGCTTATGACTCAGGAGGCCCTGGCAATGGAGGCTGTGGCCAGGTAGGTACCCGGCCCCTGCCCCCCTCTGCCCGCTCGGGAGTCCTCACCGAGCAACAGCTCCGGGGGCCGGTACCACAATGTCACCACTCGGTTGGTATAGCGGTTAGGCTGGCTGTTCTTGGCTAGGCTGAATGCACGGGCCAGCCCAAAATCTGCCAATTTCAGGACCCCATCCCGGGTGATGAGCACGTTGGCAGCCTTCATATCTCTGTGCAGGATCTGCAGGGGGACACAGGACAGCCCGTCAGCACCATCCACAAGCAGTCAAGAGCAAAGCACAGGGGCAACCCCAGCCTACCACCCCCCAGCCCAACCTTGTTCCTGTGGATATAGTAGAGGCCATTCAGCAGCATCTGCATCACCCTCTTGATCTCAGACAGCGTGAACTTGACTAAGACGTTGCTCAGCAGTCCAGCAAGGTCATGCTCACAGAAGTCAAACACCAGATAGATACTGCCCTTGCATCGATTATAGGGGGAGGCTGACACAGAACGGACAGGGGGAAAAAGTTAAAGACCTATGCCCACCTCACTTTTCCAGTCAACTCCCAACCCTCCAGCCCAGACACCTATGAGTGCCCATGAAAAGCACCTACCCCAATGGGAAAAAAAAGAGAAAGCCGTGTGGTAAATCTGAGTTGGGAGGAGGCAATGTAAGCACATCCACTCCAGGGGTGCAAACAAAGCCCCCAGTGGCTTCCCCTGCTCCTAAGATCCAAACAACATACCTTTGGTTCGACAGATCTCAATTAGATTGACCACATTCTCATGTTTTAAGAGCTGTAGAATCTTGATTTCCCGCAAGGCTGTGATGGGGAACTAGGGAGAAGAAAGAAAAGGAAGTGGTCAAAACTGTGCAATATAGCAAGGAACTGGTCAACAGGGAGTCTACACTAGGGAACAGCGGTTGAAAGGCAGGTGAAGAGTATGGTCTCTGCTGTATGATGGTTCCTGTCTGTAATCCAACCCCATTACCCAGGAGTCACAGACAGCAGAACTGCCAAGTTCAAGACCAGTCAGGTTACATAGCTGAGATCCTGCCTCAAGAGGCAGGGAGAGAAAAGTTATACATATATATTACATACATACACACAATGTAAAGACCTGCAGTCAACCTCTGCAAAAGTACAAAGTGAAATAACGAGAACATCTCAAAGAGCTGCTAGATTTTACCACTTAGATCAGGCTGGCCTTGAACTTGTTTGTGAACGGTCCTTGTCCTTCAGCCTGAGTGCTGGGATCATGATCATAAGCTCTATCCATGCCCGGCTAGGAACTTATTTTAGACAGCCCAAACAGGGATAAGATCTTTGTCACTAACACTCGTGGGTTAAGATGAAGAATTTTCTGGAACTAGAGATAGCTGAATGGTTAAGAACCTCCAGATCCGTGAAGTCCCCCCAAAACCAACTAGGAGACTGAGTCCCATATATAAAAGCAAAGAGCCTTTATTCTACCCAAGTTTGCAAACTCGGACTCTCCGTGTGTCCAAAGCATTGGAGTGATCTGAGAGCCCAAGCTCAGTTAGAGTTGGGTTTTTCTAGTAGCAAAGGTGGGGGTGAGGGATTTCTAAGGTTCAGGACCTCTGGTTGGCTGACATTTGTCTGGTGGTGTCCTGGTGAAAAGTGATGGGTGTGTGCCGGCAGATGATCCTAGCTACAACGGTTAGAACGTTAGGAATTTCCTTTGGATGGTCTGTTCTTGGGTGGTGCTCGGGTAACCTCAGTTTATGGTTCTTCCTGCAACCAGGTATTGCTTCAGGGTAAACTACCGAGACTCAGGCCTCCAATAAACTTATCGATGGCTCAGTCCTACTCTGAGAGGTGATAATGGTTGGAAGTTAAGAACTTCCTTTGGGTGGTCTCTTCCTACTAAGCTCATCATGGCTGGCCGAGTCCTACACAGGCCTGATGGACCATGTCTTCTATCACAGCAGAGGCAGCTGGATCTCTCTAAGTATGAGGCCAGTTTGGTCCACATAGGAAGTTCAATAACGGGGCTTTGCAGAGATCCTACATCAAACAACACATATGTAATAACTGTTTAAAAAACAAAAAGGAAACCCTGGCTAGAGGACCCCGGTTTAATCTCAGCACCACATGGTGGCTCATAGCTTTTTAACTGTAGTCCCAAAGGATCCAACACAGCTTCCTGACCACCTCAGGCACGAGGCAAGCATGTGGTACACACAGGCACAAAAACAAAACACCCTTACACAGGAAATAAACTGAAAACTATTCTTTACTAATTAAGTGGTTGGGAATGGACAGCATGCGTTCCTCCAAGACAGCGTTTCTCAGTAGATGCGGTGCCTGTCCTGGAACTAGCTCTGTAGACCAGGCTGGCCTCGAATTCACAGAGATCTGCCTGCCTCTGCCTCCCAAGTGCTGGGATTAAAGGTGTGCGCCACCACTGCCGCCGGCTCTTTCAAAACATAGCTTGAACTTAATCACCTTTTAAAAGGCCTGTGCACGCATTGTTTCTTCACACAAAACAGAAAGCAAAGGCTAAGCTAAAGATGTTTTAAACGCTTGACTTTTAGAGCCAACGTGCACTGCATGCAATGCCTAGGCTCCCTCACTTGGGTCCCGCCAAACTCTGTCACTTAAAACTAAAAGTGGAAAGCTAAATTCCTTGTTACATGGAAAATCAGAAAATACTAGGCATAAACACAGTATCAGCACAAAAGCCTTTAGAGCAGCAGTCTATGCAAACCCGACCGAGTCTGGAAGGCGTGCCCAGTGGGCCACTCACCCCCTCCTTCTCATTCTCCATCAACACTTTCTTCAGAGCCACCTTCTGGCCTGTCTGACGGTGCTTGGCTTTAAACACTTCCCTGCAGGCACAGAGAACGACCCGAGAGCCCATCAGGCATTTCCGCAGGGCCCGCCCCTCCCCCACACGAAGAGGGGCAGCAGGAGACTAGACACCCGGCGGGGCGCGGCCTGCGGTTCCGGTACGCCGCTACTCTGCACCTCGTGTTTTCCGCCTCTTTCCCAGCCTCGGTGCTCGCCCCTCGGGCCCTGCTTCTCCCCCAGGAGTGATTCCGCTCACATTCTGAGCGCCTCTCGGGAATCCTACCCCACCCCCATCCCGGGCCTCAGGCTCCTCCCCGCTAGTCCGCTCGGTTAGGCTGGGACCGTCTGCGGTGCGGCCTAGCGGGACCAAGCAACAACTAGGGAAATAGAAGCTTCCGGGCCACCTCGACCCGGGCCCCGGACATTACGACGTCTGCCCTGGAAAGTATAGGTCCTGAGCTCCCGGCTCCACGCGGCCTAATCTTACCCGAATGTGCCTTGGCCGATCTTGGCAAGTTTCTCATATTTGGTGACCTCATCGCAAAACGGACATTCCACAGAGTCGTACTGCTTGGCCATGGCCGCCTCCAGCGCACCGCCGCCACCCCCAGTCGCAGCTCCCGCCGCTCCCGGTCCCGCCACACTCCAGGCCCCTCCGCGGCCGCGCCACTTCCGCCTCCAAGGCCACTTCCGGCCTCGAGGTGCCGAGCCCGCCTCTTCCGGTCTCCGCCCGCCGCCTGGCCCCCTGGGACTTGTAGTTCCCGAGAGGCCAGGGGGAGCCGGAGCTGCAGAGGAGCCTCCGCCGCCGCCACTGCCCCCGCCTCCTCCGCCGCCGCCAATGCTGTTGGCGGCTCCGATCGGGGGCGCAGGGAGCCGTGGCGCTGGGGCTGGGGCTCGCGGCGGTGCGTCCCGCTGCATTGGCCCGGGCCGCGCTGCTGCCGAAGCTGCTGCCGCTCTGGCTCCCGATCCGGGGCCAGCCGCAGTGCCCTGCTCCTCCTCCTCCGACGGCGCCGCCTCCGCCGGGCTGCGCGGGGCGGCGGGTGGGGGGAAGGAAGGCCTGGGGAGGGGAGAGGGCGGGGGCTCCCTAGCCAAGCCCGGCCCGGGGCAGCCGGGCAAGGGGGCGAGACGGGAAGAGACGATGAAGAGGCGGCCCGGCCCGAAAGCTCGGGACGGGGCGCGTTATAAAGGGGGAGGTGCCCGTCCTGGCCTCCCCTCCCCCCCCCTCTGCCCGCCCCCTCCCTCCTCCTCCCACCCTCCGCGGCCGCACCTGCCGCCGCTGCCTCCCGCCCACCCGCTTCCAGTCCAGCGTCCGCCCTCAGCGCGTCACTGCCAGCAGCCCCTCCTCTGCCTTTGGAGGTGGGGCCCTGCACTAAACACCTGCCAGCGTCGCTCTGCCGCGTGCCTCAGTTTACCCCCCAATGCCAGCTGCCACGGAATGCCCCTTCTTCCTGGGCTGAGTGTGCTCCCGGTGAGGCGAAGGCGGGAAGTGCTGAGGGAGCGGCCTGAGTCCCGGGGAAGAGAGAACTGCCCCCGCTGCCACCTTCCGTCGTCTCAGCCACCCGCCGTTGACATGGCAACTGATGGCCGCCAGGGGGCGCGGCGACACTGAAGGCGGAGAGCGAGGAACGCTCAGGCCTATACCCTGGATCTTGTGTTGTCAGGGAGGCAGGGATGAGGCCCAAGGTCCTCCTTCACGGAGCTGCGCCAGAACTTGTCTGTCTTGGGTTGGTCATCGCAAAAATAGTTAACATTGTTCCTGCACTCCCGCGTGCTTTAGAAATGCTGGGCGTAACCGGGCGGTGGTGGTGCAAGCCTTTAATCCCAGCACTCGGGAGGCAGAGGCAGGTGGATCTCTATGAGTTCGAGGCCAGCCTGGTCTACAAGAGCTAGTTCCAGGACAGGCTCCAAAGCTACAGAGAAACCCTGTCTCGAAAAATAAAGAGAGCGAGAGCGAGAGAGAGAGAGAAATAAATGCTGGTGTTCCAGTTGACTCCTGAACCAATCCTGTGACCAAGATTTACTAACCCATTACCAGAGGTTGTCTGCTGAAGCCCGCAGTGGCAAGGCTGGCTTTAGCTACAAAGAGGTTCTTATGCAGGCCGGTACCCACTGATCACCCTAGGACCCACCCAGTCCGACCCTCCTCCACCATCATCTTCTTGTTCTCAGGAGACTCCAGATGCAAGCCAGCAAAGCAGTGTTTTCTCCCTTCCTCCCAAAGATGGACCTCTAGTCCCGCTTCACCCAGCCTGGCTTCTCCACCTGCCCCGCTCCAACGTGCTCCAGATCATTCTGAAGTCTGTTATTGTCTCCTTCTACAGTCTCGAAATTCTGAGTGTGACATTCAGGATCCTTCCAGCTTTTACCTCCTGGGCTGTGGCCCTGGAAGCTGCTTTCTGTTCACCGGTTTCCCAAGCCCTCCTGCCTTCAGAGCTGTGGTTCCCCATAGCACCCCACTCCCCAGGGCTGGCTGCAGGAAGCCTTTCGGTTTGCTTCCACCTCTTGTTTTGTTTGATTGACACAGGGTCATGCTATACAGTCCTGGCTGGTCTGGTGCTCACTGAGTAGTCTGTGCTGACCCTTAGACTCTAGGCAACCCCCTTCCTACAGTCTCCAGACATCACTATGATGAGCATTGCTTTCCAGTTTTATCCGGCACTGGCTGGACTTGAAGCTTATCGGAAGAAGGAATGGTTTTGGTGACCCTGGTGTCCCAGGAGTACCTTTTGTGAGAAGGGTCCTGCCAGGGAGGCCTTTCAAGGCACTCCATCGGGCCAGCCGGGGCTTCAGGAAATCAAGCCGCGTGTCAGCGAATGACAAGGAGCCTTCCTTCGTGGCTCCATGGCTTACGTGAAGCAAGAAGTGGGGAGGGGAGAATTCTGGTGTGTGAGAGAGAGTAATTTCAGTAATTACAATTATAGAAAGAAAATAAGTGGCTAAGCCCCACACAGCCCTGTATGGGAGTTATTTCTGTTGTCAGTCGTAGGCAGAGGCCCCTACTCTTGCCTCCACTGTACACATGAGGACCCTGACACACAGAAGCCAGATTGCTAGGCCATGGTCACACAGCCCTAAGAGGCCAAGCTGGTTTTGAAACAGGTAAGTTTGGCATAAACTCAAAGCAGTTACTTATGTCAATGTCCCTCCCAACCTAGGTTCAGAGCGAAACCAGGGTAAAACTTGGGTACAGTCTCACTTGCCTTGGTAATCATGGGAGATGGTGGTAGGTAATGGTGGCTCTGAGGGAAAGGCTGTCATGGGTTCATGTGGGTGCTGCTATCAGATTTTCAGGCTGTAGGCTGGTGCCTGTTTGTCATGAACCCTCCCTAAGTCACATCCTGTGGGTAGAGAGGCTTCAGCAGGGTTTCCTGTGATGTTGTCACCTCTGCCCCCAACAAGAGCCCTAATGTCTTCCAGTCACTTCCCCCTCAGAATCGAGGGCCCTCAGCCCTCCTCGGGATGTAAGAATGGCCAGAGGCTCTGGAAGGCTGCCCAGGTCAGGAGCCTCGGCCCTTCACGACTGGGAAATACAGGAGGGCAGTGGGAGAAGCTAGCCATTTTCAATCCATCTTGACTTCTGATTTGCAGGCTTCAAATACTGCCTGTTTTCTGTGGATTGCCAGAACCACCATGCCCCATCATGTGACGCAACCTCATTGGAGACCTGCTGACTGACTGGGTGATGACAACCCAAGAGAGTCCCTTTTGCGGCCATTTAATAACTAAGGGAGCCAGGCCTGGTGGACTGGAATCCCAGCTACTAAAGACATTGAAACAGGAAGGTTGAAAGTTCAGGGCTTGTCTGGACTAAAGAGCAAGTTCAAGTCCAGTTTAGAACTCTGTGAGACCTTGTCTAAAAAATAAAAAAATAAAGCCACACAGTGACACACACCTTTAATCCCAGCACTCAGGAAGCAGAGGCAGGTGAATCTCTGAGTTTGAGGCCAGCCTGATCTACACAGTGAGTTCCAGGCCAGCCAGAGCTTCATAGCAAGAACGAAAAAAAAAAAAAAAAGCCAGGCAGTAGTGGTGAATATTTTTAATCCCAGCATTTGTGAGGTAGGGGCAGGTGGATCTTTGTGAGTTTGAGGCCAGTCTGGTCTACAAAGCGAGTTCCAAGACAGCCAGGACTGTTCCTCCGAGAAACCCTGTCTCTAAATAAATAAATAATAAAGAGCCTGTAATAAACACTTTTCCAGTCTGGCCTTGGATTCACTGAGGTCCACCTGCCTCTGCCTCCAGAATGCTGGGATTAGAGGCGTGGCCACTAGCTGAACTCCATTTTGACTTTACCAACCAGATGTAGTGGTTTGAATGAGAATGGCCTCCAAATATTTAAATACTTAATCACCAGAGAGTGTTTGAAAGGATTAGCAGGATTAGGAGGTGTGGCCTTAATGGGGTGGGCGTGGCCTTGTTGGAGGAAGTGTGTTACTGGGGGTGGGTTTTGCGGTTTTCAAAGTCCAAGCCAGGCCCAGTCCCTTTCCGTCTGCTGTCTACAGATCAGAACGTAGCTCTCAGCGCCTGCCCTAGTGCCGTGCGCTCCCTGCTATGATGATAACAGACTAAGCCTCAGAAAGTGTAGGCAAGCCCGTAACTACATGTTTTCTTTCTTAAGGATTGCTTTGGTCATGGCATCTCTTCACAGCAATAGCACACGGCCTAAAATGCCTGGACCCCGTTTTCCTCTCCCAAGCTCGGATAGGGCAAGGGTCTGAGGAGAGGCGTGAAAGCAGCCTCATGAGATGGGAGCTGCAAGCTGGGGTTTACTCACTCGTTGAGGATGCAGAACAGAGAGCAGTGTGATACCCAGGGCCCCATCCGACCGTGGAAGTTCTGCTCACACTGGTTTCGCTGTCTCTGCCTGGCCTTGTGTTGACACGCTATGACTGGATCCAGGTGATGAAGAAGGAGGCTCAGTAGCCTGGCTAGGGCCCCACAACTGAAGAGCTGTGAAGCTGGGGTTCAAACCTAGGTCTCTGCTACAGTGCTTTTGGCTTTGTTAATTCTGATTTTTCGCTTTGTTTGATTTTTTTTTTGTGACAGGATTTCTCTGTGTAGCTCTAGCTGTCCAGAAACTTACTCTGTAGACCAGGCTGGCCTCAAACTCAGAGAGATCTGCCTACCTCTGCCTCCCGAGTGCCAGGGGTGGGTTAAAGGTGTGCGCCTCTCCCACTGGCTGCTTTTTCTTTTTCTCATTTTCTTTCTTTTCAGTTTTACACTGCCTTTAGTATCTGGGAGGAACACACCAGACTGCACTAAGCAAGCATCTACAGTATAGCCCCAGAGCAGGGTCAGTATGGACCAGGAAGAACCGTTCCTTTTCCAAGAAGCAGTGGGGTAGCGTTAGCTCAGCCCTGCACTGGAGGGACTTGAAGGAATCAAAGGACTAAGGGATTGGAGGGAGAGAAGCATGGCCTGGCAGTGCAGGTCAAGCCTAGACCAAAGTCCTCACTCTGGAGGAGGGAAAGCACTAGGGTCTGTGGTCAGGGCTCCAGCAGAGGGCTGCCTGCTTGAACCTCCAGCACAGGCTGTGAAGGGACAGCAGGACAGCCGCCAGCCAGCAGGTCTCCGCGCCACACTACCAACGGCCACTTAAAGCAGCACAAAGGGGGCTCTGAGCACAGCTTCCTCACCACACTGAGCCCCATTCATTCCCAGGGACACCAGCAACTATCCTGGCGCCGGGGCCAACGGCAAGCCTGGCTCTGACGAGGCATCTATGCCATGGCAACAGACACTCCAAGATCCAGCTTCCCAGGTCTCTCTCATACCACAGGCCTACCGACCCACCGCTGTTGGCTGGCCTGGCCTGTTGTACTCCTTGTCCATGTGGCCACTCTTCAGCCACAGCGCCAGGGCTTGCTGAGGACCACCGTGTGCAGGCCAGAGATCTCTCCCATGAAGTAGGAGTTACTGTGACTCCCATTTCATAGGTAAGGAAACTGAGTCCCAGAGAAGCGCAATACACAGCAGTTGGAGAGCTGGTTTGGCCAGAAAGCCAGCACTGGTTTGGCCAACTGATGCCACAGCCTGGGTTGTAACTGTCTCCCAGGCAAGCAGCCAGGAGAGACTATTACTTTGCCTTCCACTGGAAGACTCTCAGCTCTTTCCGGGGTGTAGACCCCTCCCTATTTCCTGATGGTAACTTGGAGAGGAAAGGGGTCACCCCAGAAGTCTGCTCTGGAATCATGAGTCCCAATAAACTTTTGTTTGTTTTGTTTTGTTTTTCGAGACAGGGTTTCTCTGTGTACCCCTGGTTGTCCTGGAACTCCCTCTGTACACCAGGCTGGCCCTGGACTCACAGAGATCCACCTGACTTTGCCTCCCGATTGCTGGGATTAAAGGTGTGTGCCACCACTGTCTGGTAAATCCCAGTAAACTTTTCTAAGTACCTTGGTCATGGTGTTTGTCACAGCAACAGAAAGTAGCTGAGCCTGGGTGGTGGTGGAGCATGCCTTTAATTCCAGCACTCGGGAGGCAGAGGCAGGGGATCTCTGTGAGTTCGAGGCCAGCCTGGTCTACAGAGAGAGTTCCAGGACAGGCTCCATAACTACTGAGAAACCCTGTCTCAAAAAACAAAGAGAAAGAAAGAAAGAAAGAAAGAAAGAAAGAAAGAAAGAAAGAAAGAAAGAAAGAAAGAAACTGAGATAAAGGTCTAGAAATTTCCTCCTTGGCCGGTGAGCAGTGGTCTGTGTAGGCATCCATAAATAGGACCCTGCAGCCAGAACCTTGTAGGGCTGGATCTCTTTCTCTTTCAGGACTTTGGGGTCCTCCACCCCGTCAAGGATCAGACTGACCTCTGACCTCTCTTTCTGCAGCTGACAGGAAGCTGAGGAGCTGCAGGCCTGGAAGGCAGCTCCCAGGGCTCTGTTGTTGGACTGGCAACTTCCAGCCCCAAGTGACTTGACTTTGGGGACAAGACTTTGATGGAGGATGCAGGGTGGGACCCGCTGTCCTGGACTACATCTCACACAGATGGGGCCAGGCAGGCTGGTTGCACACATGTAATTTCAGGACTTGGAAGCTGAGATAGAAAGATCTCCAATTGGAGGGCAACCTGGGCTATGTCAGATTTATATCTCAAAGCAACAGCAAAAATGTCCACTCTGGACTGGTGGGAGAGCAGCTCAGTGAGGCTGCTCTGGCCTAGTGTGTGAAGGACAGAGTTCCCTCCCAAGCATAGAAGAAGAAAGAGCGAGGGAAGTGAAGTCTCCAGAGGATGGCTGCCTATCGTGCACTGTCTCTGTTGTCCAAAGGCTAGAGAGGCAATGTCACTCAGAAGTGGGTTAGACCTTGTGGCTCTCCAGTTCCAACATGGGCTACCACCCTTCTCTATAGCTATACATGGGGTTTCATTTCCTTATGTCTGTTCTGTATGGGCACAGAACACACAGACACACACACAGACCCACACTCATACATTTATACACTCATACACACAGAAACACACACATGACACACACTCATATATTTATACGCTCATACAACACTCATATACACATGTTCATATACATACACATACACTCATATATACATACATACACATATATATTTATACACTCATACACACATATTTATACACTCATATACACACACTCATATTTGTACTCTCATACAATACTCATACACACATTCACATACATACACACATACACACTCATATATGCATATACATACACACACGCACACACTCATATATAACACACATACACACATGCATTTGTGCTTGCAGGGCACCAGCCTGTATACTATTGGAAGGTCTAATGGCCCTGTCTTTGCCACCAGCTCTCTCTGTGACCTGTGAAATCCCCTTGCCTCTCTGTGCCTCAGTTCCTATCTCTGTCCAAAGGATATGGAAGGACCTGTCCTCACATGTCTTTGCTAGCTTGGACGGGGACAATCATGCCTGAGCAGGTGACTTCATGCTTGGCTCTGTCTGGTGTTCTGGCTGCCATGAGAAACCTGCTCACCGAGAGGAAAATGACGAAGCTCAAGCAGGTGAATCATCTCGCCTGTGATCACACAGTGACAAAGTAGCCAATCAGAAGTTGAATTTGGGCCTGGGTGACCCAAGCCCACGTCCAGCATTCTCCTCTCTATCACCGCCAGTCCATCTCCTAGGTACTGCGCTCAGTATAAGCTACCCAACCCTGGGCCTGTCTCCTTGCCTGGCATCCGGTGAGCCAGGCCCCGACAGCTGTGGGCAGGTCCCCTGTGGCCCCAGCCTAGTGGCTCTGTTCCCAGAGCCTGCGGTTTGTTCTCTGGCCTTCTGGGTCCCATGGGTTTGGTGGTGTGCCCCCTGCCCCTGCTGCTGGCTGAGGAGGCCCTCAGGGGCTGGACTGAGGAGGCCCACATCTCCAGCCCCCGCCCCCGTGGGGAGGGTGGGAGGGTGGGGCTGTGGGAGTTCGCTAGGTTTAAAAATACACAGAGGAAGCAAGTTGAGAGGGCAAGAGAAAGGGGAAGGGGTGTGGGGGAGGCCCTTCAACCTATATGTCTTGAGCCTGGAGTAGCCACATGCTAGCAAGCCAGGGGACTTTGCACAACTCGCCAACATGACGGAGATGCCCAAGAAAACCAGCAGAAAGTTCAGTGAGTACAGACTGTCTACCTTCCCGCAGTCCGTCCAGCTTGGCCTCTCTACATCTGCTTCTCACCATTGTCTACTTGTTTCTCTCTCTCTCTCTCTCTCTCTCCTCTCTCTCTCTCTCTCTCTCCCCCCCCCCCGGAGTGTTACTGCCCACCCATGGTGTGGTACAGGGTATCTGTCTGTATCTGCCTTTCCATCCCCCCTCCCCCCCCCCCCCCCCCCCCCCCGCTTCCCTCTTGCTACAACCAACCCCTCAGCATTTATATCTTCTGTGCCATCCTGGCCTCTCTCTGACCTTGAGACTCCCACAAACCCGTGTCTGGAGTCCAGCTCAACATAGATCCAGGGAGATCTCTGGGGAGCTAGTGGATCTGGGGACTACAGATGCTGTCATATGTCTCCACCAGCAGTGAGGCTGGGAGCTACTACAGCCAGGTTCCTGAGCGAACTACACCCTTGCACTGTGCACTGCCCGGGTCCATTCATTTCGGGGGGGGGGGGGCAAACTTCTCCTGTGTTCTGAAACCTCTGACCTTCCAGCGCTCTCCCTCCCTCCCTCCCTCCCTCCCTCCCTCCCTCCCTCCCTCCCTCCCTCCCTCCCTCTCTCTCTCTCTCTCTCTCTCTCTCTGTGTGTGGGGGAGTGCGCACATGCTGGGATGTATCTCACAGATGGACATACACACATCTGTAATCCTAGCACTCAGAAGACAAAGGCAGGAGGCTCATGAACAGACCAGACCAGGTTACAGAGAGGACAGTGTCTCATACAAACACACAAAACGAACAAAACCTGTAATACTGAGAAAGGAGGCAATCAGTGGACCATCTGCTAAATACTAGTGAAATCTCTGTCCCAGGTCCACCTTTTCTAGAAGCAGGGCACGAGCCAGCACTGTCTGAACTGGGACGGGGGTGGGGGGCGTGGGGGAATGGGCAGGAAAAAATTCTGAGGTCCTGAGCCCTGAGCTTCCTTCCACCCAGGCTCAGTCCCAGTCTTACTGTGTGACTGTAGGCAAACCCTGTCCCCTCTCTGGGTCACGGATTCTGTCCCTGTCAAATGTGGGCACGCTGCTTATATTCGGTCAGGGGTGTATGATGCAGAGAATGCAAAGTTGGCCAGGGAAATGGAACGGCAGTGTTTCCCCCTTGTGCTTACCTCATCGGGAGGAAGTCAGAAGGTGACACTGTGAGAAGGGACAGTCCCACAGCCTGGGGTAGATGCAGGGAGGAGGGATCTGGTGCATACACTTCCGACCCTGTTGGAAGATGCTAGCACGGAGCCCTGCCTGTGGAGTTTGGAACGTGGGCTCAGCCCACAGGGAGGAGAAAACACGCTCCCACAGACGGCCCAGCACTTCTCGGCTGGCTGACACACATCTCCTTTCTACCCAGGTGCCAGAGGCTGCCGAGGACACCGCTCCTTACACAGCTCTCTGTCTCTCTTTCTCTTTCTCATTCTCTCTCTCTGGTCCAGGCTCTGGGACATGCTATGGGATTGCACTCCTCTGAAAATGTGAGTTTTCACTAAGTGAAAAGCAGGATGTTATTCATATGCTAAGAATTCACACACTGTGTTTGACAAAGTGAGAAGCATTTTTGGTCATCATTGTCGTCTCAATTTTTGATATCTCTTCGAGGATATTTTGTATGCCAGACAGCACATGAAGCATATTATTTAAAAGGTCTGCATGTGTGTACATGAATATGTTCGGGTACAACATCAGGTGTCTTCTTTTATCCTTCTCTGTCTTATTTTTTAAAACAGATTTCTTTTTTTTTAAGATTTATTTATTTATTATGTATACAACATTCTGCCTCCATGTATGCCTGCAGGCCAGAAGAGGGCACCTGACCTCATTACAGATGGTTATGAGCTACCATGTGGTGCCTGGGAATTGAACTCAGGACCTTTGGAAAAGCAGCCAATAACTCTTAACCATTGAGCCATCTCTCCAGCCCTAAACAGATTTCTTTTTTTAAAAAAAATGTGTTAAAGCTGAGCGGTGGTGGCGCACGCCTTTAATCCTAGCACTTGGGAGGCAGAAGCAGGCAGATCTCTATGAGTTCGAGGCCAGTCTTGTCTACATAGTGAGTTCCAGGACAGGACAGTCAGGAGTGATGTACAGAGAAACCCTGTCTCAAAAAAGCAAAAGCAAACAAACAACAAAAAATTGTATTAAAAAATTATATCCTCAAACAGTGGTGGCACATGCCATCAATCACAGCACTCAAGAAGCAGACAGGTGGATCTCTGTGAGTTCAAGGCCAGCCTGGTCTACAAAGCGAGTTCCAGAACAGCCAGAGCTACACAGAGAAACCCTGCCTTGAAAAACAAGAACAAAAACAGAGGGGAAGGGCAGAGGGAAAGCGAGGGGGGGGGAGGGAGGGAGAGAGAGAGAGAGAGAGAGAGAGAGAGAGAGAGAGAGAGAGAGAGAGAGAGAGAGAATGAGTAGAGTGAGGAACTGGTCTTGACATGCTGAACTTTATTTATACCCTCACTTAGTGGACCTGTGTTGATTTTTATTGTTACTACATTCCTGTTGACATTGTCATTAATTCTTTTTCCTCTCTTCCTCTCTTGCCAGAGTTCTTCAAGTTCAAAGGCCTTGGGAGTCTTTCCAATCTCCCTCGGTCCTTTTCTCTGAGACGGTCTTCAGCCTCCATTAGTATCCGCTCTCATCTGGAGCCTGACACCTTTGAAGCCACACAGGATGACATGGTGACAGTCCCCAAGAGTCCTCCTGCTTATGCTCGTTCCAGTGATATGTACAGCCACATGGGTACCATGCCTCGCTCTAACATCAAGAAGGCTCAGAAGCAACAGGCTGCCCAGAAGGCCCAAGAGGTCAGCCTTGAGTCCCAACTGGTATCTCGAGGGCTGCCAGACCCACCCGGTTTAGAGGCAGCCAAAGAGGCAGTGGAGGAAACGGATGCCCCGCTGGAGGACACCCCAGGAGTGGGACCCACACCTTCAGTAGTAGAGGTAGACCCTATGAGGAAACCTAAGGACCCCACAGTAGACACAAAGGAGGAACAAATTCCTGGGGATGAGCATCCAGAAAGGTAGGTGCCAACAGGGGCAGGGAAGGCAGGACATGCTCTGATGGGTTTGTAGCCATCCCTAGCTGGTACAGCTCCAACACAAACTAGGGTGTAGGGAATGGTACATCCTGCAATTCCAGCAATGAGGTAGCTGAGACTGGAGGATTGCTGTGAGTTAGAGGTCAGCCTGGACTACAGAATGAAACCCTGTCTCAAAACAAAATGAACAAAATACAAAGCAAGCTAAAAAAAGAAATAAAGTGTGTAAGTGACCCAGCAGGTTAGTGTAGAGATCACTCGGGAGAGTGCTCACCTAGCACACAGGAAGCCCTGTGGCTGGCTGATCCCTGCCTTAGTCAGTCTATTGCCGGGATGAAACATTGTAACCAAAAAGCAAAGTGGGGAGGAAAGGGTTTATTGGGCTTACACTTCCACGTGGTTGTTCATCACCGAAGGAAGTCAGGAAGTCGGAACAGGAACTCACACGGGGCAGGAACCTGGAGGCAGGAGTTGATGGGGAGGCCATGGAGGGTGCTGCTTACTGACTTGCCCCTCATGTTTTGCCCAGTCTTTTTATAGAACCCAGGACCACCACCCAGGGGTGGCACCGCCCATAATGGGCTGGGCTCTGACACATCAGTCACTAATGAAGAAAATGCCCTCCAGGCTTGTGTTCATCCCGTTTTATTTATTTATGTAGTTAGTTTTGTTTTAGTTTTCTGTTGTTTGGGAGCAGGGTTTCTCTGTGAAGCCCTGGCTGTCCTGTAACTTGGTTGGGGACCAGGATGACTTCAAATGCAGTGAGATCTGCCTGTCTCTGCCTCCTGAGTGCCAGTATTAAAAGCTTGTGCCACCACTGCCCGGCTCAACATCGCCATTAGAGGAATCATTTTCTTTTTTTTTTTTTTTTTTTTTTTTTTTTTTTTTTTTTTTGGTTTTTCGAGACAAGGTTTCTCTGTGGTTTTGGAGCCTGTCCTGGAACTAGCTCTTGTAGACCAGGCTGGTCTCGAACTCACAGAGATCCGCCTGCCTCTGCCTCCCGAGTGCTGGGATTAAAGGCGTGCGCCACCACCGCCCGGCGAGGAATCATTTTCTTAAGTGAGTTTCCCTCCTCTCAGATGACTTTAGCTCAGGTCAAGTTGACATAAAAATATACAGCACAAGCCGGGCGGTGGTGGTGCACGCCTTTAATCCCAGCACTCGGGAGGCAGAGGCAGGCGGATCTCTGTGAGTTCGAGACCAGCCTGGTCTAAAAGAGCTAGTTCCAGGACAGGCTCCAAAACCACAGAGAAACCCTGTCTTGAAAAACCAATATATATATATATATATATATATATATATATATATATAGCACAATCCTCACTGCCACATAAATTGGTGTGGTGGAAGCCAGAGGATCAGAAGTTCAGGGTCATCCTTGGTTTTATGTGGAGTTGGGGACTGGGGGTGGGGCATAAACAGGCAGGAGACAGAACATCCAAGTGCTTACCACAGACTAGGAACTGTTGGTTAACATTTGTAACTAATTCTCAAAAGAAAACCAGCTAGAGATACACAGTTTCTATAGCAGATTAGGAAACTGATACAGGGAGGGGAAGTCGTCCGCTCCAGTCAGGTTTAACATGGTTCCTGTCAGCAAGGAAGCTGTGTTTGAACTCAGAGCCTAGGGCGAACTCCTGCATGAGCTTGGCAGACAGGTGGGCCCTGTGGCCAGGCACCGAATCCCATGCCCAGAGCCCTTCACCTTTAGTTCTGGGAACCAACATGGCAAGCCCTGCAGGGTCTAGAAAGTCACTTGTCAATGGATTTGCTTCTAGCACCCTGTAAATTGAGCTATATATAGCGCGTAAGGTGGCTCAGTAGGTAAAGACGCATATCACCAAGTGGACACAAGTCTGATCACCAGTACCCACATGGTGGAGGGAGAGAACAGGCATGTGGTGGCTTGTTCACCTGCCCTCCCCCCAAAACACAAATAGTGATAAGATCGACAATGACTCATTGAACATTTTATTGATTGATTGTTTTTTGTTTATTTGTTTTTGTTTTATTTACTCTTTTTGAGACAGGGTCTCTAGTCTGGGCTGTCCTGGAACTCACTATGTAGACCAGGCTGATCTGGAACTCAGATCCTTCTGCCTCTGCTTCCGGAGTGCACTCACGGAGCACTTTAAAAATTCCTGTTGCTGAGTGTTGTGGTGGGTGCCCTTAATCCCGGCCCTCTAGAGGTTGAGTCAGGAGAGACACCAGCTCAAAGGTAGCCTGGGCTACACAGCCCCACACAGTTTTGATAAGGAAACCGAGACTCTGTAAAGATAGTCAAACAGATGTAGGGTTTGCGCTCCACCTCTCTCCACTGGTTAGGCTTTCACACACTTGTGGTCACCTTCTAATCCCCAGGGTTGTGGACTTCACACCCTTCAACCCCAGCTTTGAAAACTTCAGCATCCTTGGTCAAACAAAACAAGCCAGATGTGTTGAACAAAAGTAACTCTGGAGCCAGTGTGAGGCCTTACTGGACAGACTTTCCCTGAGACCAAATCCAGCATCCCTGTGTGGAGGTGCAGCTAGGTTCAGACCCCCAGTTCAGTGGCAACAGAATTTTGTTTGCTTGTTTAGACAAGGTCTCATAGTATAGCCCTGGCTGGCTGTCCTGGAACTTGCTTTGTAGACCAGGCTGGCCTTAAACTCATAGAGATCCACCTGCCTCTGCCTCCATAGTGCTGAGATTAAAGGTGTGTGCCACCACACTGGGCAATTTTTAAAAAGATGTATTTTTATTTTATGTGTATGAATGTTTTGCCTACATGTATGTTTGTGCACCACATGCTTGCAGTGCCCACGGAGGCCAGAAGAGGGCGTCAGATCTCTGAGTCTGGTGTTTACAGTCGGTTGTGGGCCACCAAGTGGATCCTGGAAACGGAACCTGTTGTTGTTTTGGTTTGCTTTAGTTTTTGATTTTTCACCACAGGGTTTCTTTGTGTAGCCTTGACTGTCCTAGAAGAAGCTCTGTAGCCAGGCTGGCCTCGAACTCACAGAGATCCACCTGCCTCCTCCGCCTCCTCCTCCTCCCAAGTGCGGGGATTAAAGATGTGGGCCAAATTGACAAATATTCTAAACCGCTGAGCCACCTCCAAGCCTGGCAACAGAAGTTTGTAAATCTGCCCAATAGCACCAGATAACATTCTGGAAATGCTATTTTCATGATTAATAAAATTAAGACTTTCTACCATCTCTCGCTGCCTTAGGCTGTCTTCTCCAGCTACCCTCTCCAAAATTCGACTTCGTTCAGCAGTTAAGGTGCTAGGATCTTATTGGTGAGGAGAGCCAGCCAGATCCTTGAAGTTGTGAGCTTTCCGGGCTTGAGGGTTTACCGGTAGCTTGGCTCCGCCCACTCAGAGACGCTGATTGGTTCGCCGGAGCGGGGGGGCAGGACGCGGCAGAGGGGTGTGTTCGGTAGGGGGCGAGTTCTCCAGTCGGGACAGTGATTGACAGGGAGGGGAGGCGGAGCGAGATCGGAGCAAGTAGAGGGAGGGTGTGTTTTTGGTTGGATTGTAGCGGCCCAGGGGCGTGTCTGGGGCGTGGTCTTCAGGTTTAGCCCTGCCCCTAGGGTCCGACACTAAGCTCCGTAGCTCCAGCCTGACTCTTAGCGGGAGTGTCAGACTGAGACAGTTCCCGGGCTGCAGGAGGTGACAGGGGAAACGATGACTGCAGTGGGCCGAAGGTGCTCTGCGCTGGGGCCCCGAAGGTGAGTGACTGAACAGACTCTAGGGAGAGCCAGGGGACAAGCAGGAGTGGCCCAGTGGGGAGATGCTCGTCCCAGAGGCAGCTGACACACGCTGCCATGGGTTTAACATCTGGGGCTTTTCTTTCTTTTTCTTTATGAGGCAGGGTCTCATGTAGCACAGGCTGTGCTCAAACTTTTTTTTTTTTTTTTGAGACAGAGTCTGTGTAGCCCTGGCTAACCTGGAACTCAAAGAGATCTGCCTGTCCCTGCTTAGTACTGGGATTAAAGGCAAGTGCCAGGATGTCCAGCTATGCACAAACTCTTGATCATCCTGCACATGAAACAAAGGCAGGGCTTGCAGACCTGTGCCACCATACCTGGCAGCATCTGGATTGCTCTTGAGCTGTGACTGTTCTCTGCCTGTCCCTGAGTATACCTGGTCTCTCTCTCTCTCTCTCTCTCTCTCTCTCTCTCTCTCTCTCTCTCTCTCTCTCTCTCTCTCTCTCTCTCTCTCTCTCTCCTCTCTCTCCTCATCTTTGGGCAGCTCCTGGAGATAGAACCCATCTTGTAAATCAAGACAGAAAAGTTGGCCTGTTTGGTCTGCCTAGGTTTGACTCCACCTCCTGGCTCTTGCTAACAACCTCCAGGAACACATTCGCCTCAGGCAGGGCCAGGGCCCTGATGAAGGGTCTTCAGAAGCCTTGTGAAGGTCTAGACCTCCGCCCAAGCTGTTATGGCACAGGCTTGTCCCAGGGATGCCTTTGACATCAGGCTTCTCCCAGAACTGACAAACAGAAACATTTGAAACACTCTGCCTCCCATCTCCTGAAGTGTTCAGAGGTTCTCAGGATGGGGTTAGCAGGCCAGATCAAACCCTGTTCTGGTGCCCCAGGACACGGTGTCCCCACAACAGCCCCAATCTCTGGGGACTATTGAACATTTTGTTACAGGAGTCCCTTGGAGTCGGGAGAGCAGTGGGTGTCCGGGCTAGCTCTGCCCCAGCTGGACAGACAGCTAAAAGTGCCAGTGAGCAGGATGGGGCCTCCTTCCTGAGTGTCCCAAGGGGTCAATCTGGTGAATGTCAGAGTAGCCGAGGCTGGGGAGATGGTGCCCTCCCCCATCCTGGAAAGGCAGGGTGCACCTGGAGCAGGAGGAAGGAAGGGGAAGAGGTGAGGCTGCAGGGATTTCCTGGTGCCTATCTTTGCTGAGATCATGGAGGATGAGGTAGGAGTCAGAGGAGACTTTCAGCTGGCCTGCATCCTCCACACAGCCTTCTGCCGAAGGAAATGAGACAGTGGGCCAACTGCCCCTTACCCCTAAATCAGTGTGCCAGAGGATGAGGCCAGGCCTGGAGAAGGAGGGGACCCACACGTGCCCCAGGGTCCCATGACTTACCAACTAGCAAAGCTCAGAAAGTGAGTAGCTCTTTTGCTTTTTTTGCCCAGTGGTTAGACCAGAGCCTAGAGAAGACGGCTCTCCTGGGGTTCTGCGTTTGTGAGAACTGCAGTTAGTTTGCTCGCAGACCAATTCTCAGCTCAAGATCTTAACCACTAGGCCATACTTCCCTCCCTCACAGAAAGCCTCAGAGCCTTTTCTGCCACTGTTTCAAATGATTTTCCACAGTGCCCTGGTATCCGGGCGTATTTCCCAGAAGAGCACTTAGGGTTACACCAGTCAAGCCGAGTTAGCAGTTCGTTGATTTTATTTTATTTTATTTATTTATTTATTTTTTTGGTTTTTCGAGACAGGGTTTCTTTTTTTTTTTTTTTTTTTTGCTTTTTCGAGACAGGGTTTCTCTGTGGTTTTGGAGCCTGTCCTGGAACTAGCTCTGTAGACCAGGCTGGTCTCGAACTCACAGAGATCCGCCTGCCTCTGCCTCCCAAGTGCTGGGATTAAAGGCGTGCGCCACCACCGCCCGGCAGAGACAGGGTTTCTCTGTGGTTTTGGAGCCTGTCCTGGAACTAGCTCTTGTAGACCAGGCTGGTCTCGAACTCACAGAGATCCGCCTGCCTCTGCCTCCCAAGTGCTGGGATTAAAGGCATGCGCCACCACCGCCCGGCTGATTTTATTTTTTTTTATTTATTTTTTTTTTTTTTGGTTTTTCGAGACAGGGTTTCTCTGTGGTTTTGGAGCCTGTCCTGGAACTAGCTCTTGTAGACCAGGCTGGTCTCAAACTCACAGAGATCCGTCTGCCTCTGCCTCCCGAGTGCTGGGATTAAAGGCGTGCGCCACCACCGCCCGGCCTGATTTTATTTTTTTATATGTATTTTTACACTTGTATTTATCATTACGTTGGTGTGGGGCCTGTCCCAATGTGTGCATGTGTGGAGGCCCGAGTACGGCTTTGTGGCCATGGCTCTCTCCAGTGTGTGGGACGCAGGAACTGAGCTCCTGTCAGTCAGGCTGCATGGCGATCACAAGAACTTCACTCACTAGTGTCGTTCATTTTGCTATTTCCTGAGTTATACCCGAGCTTCACACTCATCCTAGGCTTTGAGCAGAGAGCAGCGAGCACAGACAGCTGAACCTATGGAGACCTCATCCCAGAGCCAGCGAGTAAACCAGACAGGTGAGTTCTAGGAAGAGCTAGAGAAGAACTAGCGAACAGATTTACTCTGAGGTGAGGGTCTCGGGGAGGTGATGAGTGGTGTCCATTTAGAAAGGTTAGGAAGAAGCCGGTGGTGGTGGTGCACACCTTTAATCCCAGCACTCCGGAGGCAGAGGCAGGCGGGTCTCTGAATCCGAGGCCAGCCTGGTCTACAGAGTTCCAGGACAGCTTACACAGAAAAGCCCCGATTTTGGGAAGAAAAAAAGAAAAAAGAAAGTTAGGGAGGAAAAAATAATTGAACAAAGAAAGAATGAATGTACTTACTGACTGGGGGAAAAGTGAGCTAAGAAGGAATAGTGGCATATGCAGAGGGCCTGAGATGGGGGCACCTTTGACCTATTTGATCTTTAGCAGAGATCAGAACGTCCAAGTGAGGATGGGAGAAGAAAACAGAGCAAATGAGTTTAGGGTGTCTTACTGACTTGTTTCAGGAGAATCTTTCTCCTTGCAGATATGGTCAACTTTTTATTTACCTTCTGTGTCAGGGTCTCATTTAGCTCAGGTTGGCCTTGAACTCACTACAGGACTGAGAATGACCTTGAACATCTGATCCTCCTATTTCTCAAGTGCTGGGATTACAGGGGCACAGTACACCCCTGGTCTTATGGGATGTGGGGATGGAGCCCAGGGCTTCCAGCATGCTAAGCAAGCATTCTACCCGCTGAGCTGCGTCCAGCCTGTTGACACTGTGACTGTGTTTGTTTGCAGTGCATGCTGGGCTGCAAGCATAGCTGTCCTCAGCCTCACTATAGCCCAGAGGCTGGGCACATCTGCAGCGGGGATCTAGACTCTGTCCTCTGTAGTGCCTCCCTTGAATGCCCTTTGCCATCTTCCCAGACAACCAGATCCAACCCCAAGAAGGCTAATTGGAAGGACACTGAGACTAGGGTAAATGACACCCTAAAAGAGAGCTAGAGCACCCTATGTTGTCCAAGCCACAGTGCCAGGCACGGCAAACAGGCCAGGACACCCCCCTTCCCCATTTCCTTCTGGAATGTTGATTCTGATTCAAGAATTTCCAAGTCTCCCCAGAGTCCCACGACCCTCTCGGCCCTGCAGAGTGACGTCAGCTGCCAGGCATCTGGTAGCTATTACCCGATTACCCATGGAGAGGGGGGTCACTGTGGGCCTAGCCTGCGCAGCCTCCCTGGGCTCAGGGTGGCTGGTCCATGTCTTGTGAAGGGGCCCAGCTGCTGCTGGCTCTCATTTCCTGTGGAGACTTTCTCACAGTCCCTGAGACCCCAGGATGCCTTGGGCTGTGGGAACCTGACTGTCTCAGGAAAGATGAGCTTTTCCCAATACTGACCTCCCCTCTGCTTCCAGCCCTTAAGGGACCCTTTATACAGGTAGCTGGACCTGTGTGGAGTGAAGGCTAAGCAGGACGGGGTTAGACACCCAGGGATGTGTGTCATTGAGTGAGTCCCCCTCCCTCTGACCCTTAGTTTTCCTGCGTGGTGACAACTAGATAGGAAGTAGGGACCTGGACCTGGACCAAGGGCCAGGTGCTCAGGTTAGAGGAGGGGAAACTGAGTCCCATAGCTTCCTACCTCCTGCTTAGGTGCCTTTCAGAATCCCCGAGGATCTTCTGCAAACCCTCCCCTCCCCATTTCCTCTCCCCAACCCTGTCTCTTGCCCATTTGGGTGAAATGCTATTTAGCCCCATCTCCTCCCCAGCTTCCTTCTGTTTCAGAGAGTACATCTGAGGCTGGCTTCCTCATTTTCAGAGAGTACATCATGTCTGTCCTGGAAGGCCAGGGAAGGGAAGGATTAGTCCCTCATTTCCAGGGGTGTCACTCCATATGAGAGGCACAACAGACACTGGGGCCGGCAGGCCACTTCAGCTGTGTAGTTTTGGCCACCACAGCCAGCCACTGCCCACACTCCTCCCTCTAGGGGCCTCGCTGTGCCTCTCTCCAGCAGATTCCCAACCACCCTTAGCAGCTCAGGCTCAGCATCCTTGACTCTGCCCATCCTCCTAGGCCAGTGCTTTTCCTGATGGCTCCCCACAGCCAGGAGGACATCAGGGATGTGGCTGACCCAGTGGCAGCCTGTGCTATGGGGTGGGGAAGGGAGTAAATCCCAGAGACTTCTTGGTAGAGACTCTGAGTCCCCACAGCTGTCACTGTCTCAGAAGAGACCTGGCTTTCTCTGCTTAGGACACTGAAACTGAAGGCACACACCAGAAACCATCACTGTCACTCCCTGAGGAGTGAGCAAAACTTAGAGGAAGATGGCTGAGGTGTTGCTCATCTGGAATCCCATCATTTGGGAAGAAGGGGGGGGGCGGAGATTATGGGTTCAAGGTCAGCCTGAATCAGAGTGAGACCCTGTCTCAAAATCTAAAGATAAAAGCTGGGCAGTGTAGCGCATGCCTTTAATCCCAGCACTTGGGAGCAGAGGTAGGTGAGTTCGAGACCAGCCTGGTCTACAAAGCAAGTTCCAGGACAGCCGGGGCTGTTACACAAAGAAACCCTGTCTCAGAAAACAAAACAAACAAACAAATATAAAGCAAGACAGCCACATGTGATAGCAAACACCTGCTGTAATCTGACCTAGTACTTGGGAAGTAGAGGCAGGAGGATCAAGAGTTCAAGGCCAGCCTTGGGTACATAGCAAGTTTGAGACCAGCCTAGGTTTTTATTGAGAAAAAATAAAAATTAGGGCTATGGA
The DNA here is from genome assembly GCF_950005125.1 of Chionomys nivalis. Classification (NCBI taxonomy): domain Eukaryota; kingdom Metazoa; phylum Chordata; class Mammalia; order Rodentia; family Cricetidae; genus Chionomys; species Chionomys nivalis. Next base: position 47,723,572 of record NC_080107.1, read on the forward strand.
AGGAAAGCTCTATCCCCCAGGAGAGCGGCATTGAAACCTGGAGCCCACATGGGCGAGGGGACCCGGCCCTCATCCTCATATGAGCACTGTGGCCTTCCAGGACAGACATGGTGTACTCTCTGAAAATGAGGAAGCCAGCCTCAGAGAGAGTGAGGCAGGTTGCAGAGCTGGACAGTTCTCTCCTCAGGTCACCTGACCAGACCCTGAGGACCAAAGGAACAAACCTGGGGACAGAGAGAGGGCAACCATGCCTGGTGGAGGGGTGGACAACCTCCCCCTCCCCTGGAAGTTCATCCTTCCTTCCACTCCTGGCCAGAGGTCCCTGAAGGTAAAGTTCCAGCATGCATTAGGGAAATAAAGGATAATGGGTACTAATTACTACTCATTAATGCAATTAGTTAAGCTGGTATATGCAACGCATGGTGTCAGTTATCAGAACAAATCAGTTAATACAGGCAATTAAAGGGGTTGGTTATTTAAATAATGAATGCTGCTGATGAATGGGCCTGATTTAGCTCAGTTGTCACTATTGCTTGTTAATTGATTTCACCGCTAATATTAAGAGGAAAGTGTCTTTGAAGTATATAATGTAAGAAATAATGAATTAATTCATGAAGCTGAGTTTTCACAAACACTTTGATTCCTGGATTGGATCGTTACAGTGAGAGGGAGCGAGTCTAGAAGTCTCCTAGCAAACTGACAGCTACAGGCCAAGGAAGAACCAGCCTGGCCCCTGGCTGGAAGTAGACAGGACGACTCTAGCAGAGGGAATGTCGTTTGTGCAAAAGCCGAGAGGTTTCAGACCCTGGGGTTCTTTGGAAATAGTTTATGGCAGCTGGAAAGCAAGGAAGGGCAAGGAAAGAGAGGAAGCATGTCCAGAGGAGGCGCTGAGCTCAGCGGTACAGGACTTGCTTCTCACACATGAGAGAAGCATTGGGTGCTGGGGCTGGCAAGATGGTTCCTGGCACTAAAGCATTTCCTTCCTGAGTCCAAACCTCTAGAATCCACGAGACAGCCAGACGCATAAGTATGAGGATCTGCAGTCTGTGTTCTTAATGGGAAGGTGGGAGATGGGGACAGGAGAATCCTTGGAGACTTGCTGCCAGCTAGCATGGCAAATGCAGTAGGAAGCCAACAGAGACCCCATCTCAAGGTGGAAGGCGGAGACTGGCACCCCGGGTTATCCTCTGATCCCCACATCAGTGCCGTGGTATGCATAGGCCTGCGTTCACACACACACACACACCAGGTGCTTGTCAGTTTCTCAGCATTGTTCTGAGCCAATGTCTGGAGGGGAAAGTACAGGAACAGAAAGAGCCTTGCCGGGCGGTGGTGGCGCACACCTATAATCCCAGCACTCTGGAGGCAGAGGCAGGTGGATCTCTGAGTTTGAGGCCAACCTGGTCTACATAAAGAGTTCTGGGACAGCCAAGGCTGTTACACAGAGAAACCCTGTCTCAAAATTGGAAAAGAAAAAAGAAAAAGAAAGGAAGAAAGAAAGAGCAACCCTGAGGAGTCGCTGCGGATTGGGTACTCGCTATCAGGCGTTGGCTGGAGCAGCAGCGGAGTGAGTGTGCCTGGGCCTGGCAGGGAGGAGCCCATCCCCAGCAACGTGTTAGGAACCTTGACTTCCAGGCTGATGGGGCTGGGCCCCTGCTGCCAGAGGGTGGGGCAAGGGAAGCTGTGCTCCAGTTTTTTTTTTTTTTTTTTTTTTTTTTTTTTTTTTTTTTTTTTTTTCCGAGACAGGGTTTCTCTGTGGTTTTGGAGCCTGTCCTGGAACTAGCTCTTGTAGACCAGGCTGGTCTCGAACTCACAGAGATCCGCCTGCCTCTGCCTCCCAAGTGCTGGGATTAAAGGCGTGCGCCACCGCCGCCCGGCATGTGCTCCAGTTTTTAACAGGGCCACCAGGGGTTGGCCTGTGTTACAGTCATGTCGGGTACTGGGGTGACAGGGTGCTGTGGCTGGCAAGGGAGGTTAAGGGATCATAGCTCCTTGGCCTGGGGCTCTGCCTTGGGTAACCCCCCTGGCTCTGGCCACCTACGTAAGCTGATCCCTAGGGCAGCACCCCATCCTTGAGGCTGTGTTCCTGCCCTGGAACCGAGAGGAAGTGGACAGGAAGCAGGAGGAAGCACCGGGCTGATCCCAATATGTCCCTGACAATTTGTTCCCAGTGGGAGGATTTCCGGACCTGAATGGCCGGAAACGTTGGGATGGGACACCTCACCCGGGAAGAGGGGACAGAGCAGACAGAGGAGGGGCTCCCTCCTGGCAGTGTCATTGACTGGGGAACATTCAAAAGGCTTTGGAAACCTGTGCTGATGCAGGCTGCAGCTTAAGAGACAGGTTAGAGCCAGGAAGGACATTCTAGGAGGAGAAGTCTAAAGGACTTCAGAATGTTAGAATGGGGCCCTTGCTCTCAGGAGATGGGGGGGTCATTCTTTTCTTTCTTTCTTCTTCTTTTTCTTTCAGCTCATCTTTTGTTTGGAATGTTAAGCTCTTGTGTTTAAGCAAACATTTCTTTCCCATTTTGCAGGTGGGAAACCCAAGGCCATTGTCTGGGAGCAAGTGTTCAGCCTAAGAGAATGGCTGAACGCCATGGCTGCTGGCAGGGGCTGCTTACTGTTCATGTGTGCCACTGAGCTGCAGCCTCGCTGGGGACTGGGATTCACTGGTGAATGACAGTCACCCCCTCATAGGGTCTCTGTTGATTTTTACTTGAGAGACAAATTCAAAATGGTTGCTACAGGTGGGGGTTGGCGAGATTAGGGGAGTGGAGGCAGATGGGAGGTGGAGGGTGAGGAGGATGGCTGTAAGTGGGGTGTCCCCCGGGAGGCTTCTCTGAGGACTTTAAACTGAACCCTGAAGAAAGAGGAGGAGAGAAAAGCCTTGTGAAAATCTGGGAAAAGGGAGGTCCAGGCAGTTTCTCCCAAGTAAGTACCAAGGCCCTGAGGTGGGAAGGAGCTGGCAAGGTCAATGCATTGGGGCTGAATGAGGGGCAGGATGGCTGAGGAGTGTTGGTGCGGTAGGCAGTCGGGCACCACCAGCACACACAGCCACAGAGGTGGGGCTCACGGCCATTTGCTAGCATAATAACAGCCCCCTTTATTCTCAAGGAGACAGAGAGTTTGGGGATGATAAATCGCACTGCTGTGGAGAGAGAATACGTTTTATTCTTTAGCAGATAGGGCTAAGGACGCGGTTCAGCTGTAGTGTGCTTGCTAGAGCATGCAGAGCCAGGCCTCTCCTCCCCAGCACTGGAGAAGAGGGAAGGGATTTTAGACAGGTCTGCAGTTGTCACCTAATCTTGGCTACTCCAGAGTCTGAGGCAGTCTTGAGTCTAGGAATTCAGACCAGACTAAGCAGCTGAGTGAGGCTTGGTGATTGAGGGGAACTCCTGGAGAGTGGGGTCACCTGCTTTGGCTACTTAGTCGCTGTCTAAGTCGCTGGTATCAGAACTGAAACAGTCAGGGGTGGCCTGGCTTCAGGAGAGACTTGGTCATATTCTGTTCTAAGGGAGGATTTCCTGCTTGGTGGGGTGTGGCCTGTGGCGTGGATCAAGGGCTGCTGAACGGGCCATAGCCTGCTGGTGGGCCAAGGGTGGGAAGTGGGCCTGAGCCTTTGGCCGTCACAGCAGGAAGGAGGGAGCTGGGACCCTAAGAAGGGAAGGCAGTGGAGGACAAGCAGCTGCTTGTGGGCGGCAAAATGGAGATGCCTCAGACATGGAGAGGACTGAAGGGAACACGAGGGCCCTGGGTGAGGAATGGGCCTGCGTTAGAGGAAGGTTTACTTTCTTTAGGCCACGCTGGGCTGAGTGTGGTGGTGCGCCTCTGTAATCCCAGCATTCAGGTGGGGGCAGGAGGAGCAAATTCAAAGCCTGTCACGCCTACCTAGCACATTTGAGTTCAGTCTGGGCTACATGAGACCCCCATCTCAGTCAAATGCAAAATAAAAAAGCGTATGTGCATGTGTGTACGTGTGCACACACGTGCACACACACACACACACACGAAGCTGTGTCTGGGGAAAGTGACTCACATAGGGGAAGGTTGTTTGCTCAATATCCTGGAAAAATAGCCGCCAAGAATAAGTGTGTATGGGCTATAACCAGCCGTGGCTAGGTTTGTACAGGGACTAGCTAATATGCTGGCAACATAGACCAAGGAGTGAAGGGCTAGGAGAGGGGTTGAGCCTCAGCCTAGGCCCCAGGGTAGGGATCAGGTTGGGGAAACAGGGAGAAGCAGCAGACATCAGGAAAGTAGAAGTCATGAGCTGGATGCTCACCCTGAGTCCTCCAGACAACTCCCTTAAACACTGGCTGTCTTTGTTCCTGATCTATGGAGAAGAAACCCAGGATCAGAGAGGTGAAAGAACCTCCGCAGGGTTGCACAGCCTGCAGGGTGGAGCAGCCACGGATCCTCCTGCCCTATATAAGCATTCTGGGCTCCCCAAACAGGGCCAGGCCCCAGACCAACAGGCAGGCAGACACTTAAGAGATCTGAGAAGGGGCTGGAGAGATGGCTCAGTGGTTAAGAGCATTACCTGCTCTTCCAAAGGTCCCGAGTTCAATTCCCAGCAACCACATGATGGCTCACAACCATCTGTAATGAGGTCTGGCGCCCTCTTCTGGCCTGCAGACATGCACACAGACAGAATATTGCATACATAATAAATAAATATTTAAAAAAAAAAAAAAAAGAGATCTGAGAAGGCCGGGCGGTGGTGGCGCATGCCTTTAATCCCAGCACTTGGGAGGCAGAGGCAGGCGGATCTGGGAGTTCGAGGCCAGTCTGGTCTACAAGAGCTAGTTCCGGGATAGGCACCAAAGCTACAGAGAAACCCTGTCTCAAAAAACAAAAACAAAAACAAACAAACAAACAAAAGAGATCTGAGAAACACTGAGAATATTCACTTCTTTTCCCTTCTTCCAGGGCTGCTGGAGAACTGGAGGCTGCTGGCGACTATGTGAAGGTAAGAGGGCAGGCTGGGGTTGGCTGTGGACCGATGATAGCGCACCCAGTGCCTGTTAGGAACCTGACTTCCTCCTGGGAGAAGGTCGGGGGTGGGCAGCCCTCAGGGACAGGGGATCATTCTGGGCAGCTATTTCCCAAACTTCCTGTCATTCTGCTGGCCTCAGACCCACCAGCTGGACAGCGTCCCAAGGATGTCCCCATGCAGTGGCCCCCACAGTGAGATCCCACCCAGTCTCGGGGCATCTACTGAGCGCTGGTGCTGGAGGGGGGAAGAGGAGGAGTAGCTCAACTTTTCAGCATAGACCGGGCACAATTCACAAACGTCAAGAGCCTAGTTCGGGAGCTGGGGCTATGGCTCAGTTGGTAGAGTGCTTGCCTAGTCTGTGGAGGCCTTGGGGGTCAATCCCCAGCACCACATACAATGAGTGGTCTTGTGTGTTTGTAACCCCAGCACTCAAGGGGCAGAAGGATAAATTTGAGGTCATCCTCTACTACAAAGTGAGTTTGAGGCCAGCCTAGGTGAAAGAAACAAGCAAAAAGCCACATAGTGGTGGCGCACGCCTTTAATCCCAGCACTCCAGAGCGGGAGGTAGAGACAGGCCAATCTCTGTGAGTTAAAAGGAAACAAGCAAAAAGCCTAACATCGTAAATACTGGCAGTGTTTACAATGCAGTTTGTGTGTATGTGAGTACACGCTTGTATCTGTGTGTGTGTGTGTGCGTGTGTATGTAGTTGCTCCTGTCCACTGTGGGTGTCGCTGTGACCTGGGGTTTCACTGACAGGCCCATGGCCCCCCAGGATCTTCCTGTGTTCACTACCAGTGCTGAGATTACAAACCAGAGCCACTACACCTGTTTTTGTTTTTGTTTGGTTGGTTCGGTTTTTAATTACGGCTGTTGGATGTTGGACGCATGTCCTCATGCTTGTGTGCCCAGCACTTCACAGAGTGAGCCCATCACACAGTGCAGGGTGTCGTCGTTGTTGTTTGTTGAGCACAATGGCACAGGATTGCCGTGCACAATTTGGGAGGTTGAGGTAGGAGGACGCTGGGTAGTGGCGGCTTCAGGTCACAGTGGACTGTCTACAGCGTAGACCCTGTCTCAGCAGGAAAACATGGGTAGTAGTAACAGTAGTAATAACAGAGACTAAGTAGCATTTTGAAAGCCTATTCTCTGGAAATTAACGCAGGCTGCTGAGAACAGCAGGGGCTGTTTGCTCTTCTGCAAACTTAGAAAACTTTTTATTTGTTTATTTGTTTGTTTGTGTTTGTTTGTTCATTGTGAACGTACCAGGGTGTGCGTGCTGGCATCAGAGAACAGACTGTGGGAGTCAGCTCTCTCCATCTGCCATGTGGATTCTGGGGACTGAACTCAGGTCGCCGGCCTTGGCAGCAGGTGTCCTTATTCACTAAGCCGTCTCCTGAATCCCAATTCATATTGGGTTTTCCATTTGCAGGTTAGAAACTTAGGACTTGGGGCTGGAGAGATGGCTCAGTGGATAAGAGCACTGGTTGCTCTTCCTGAGGTTCTGAGTTCAATTCCCAGCAACCACATGTTGGCTCATAGCCATCCATAATGAGATCTGGTGCCAATTCTAGACTGCAGGGACACATGCAGACAGAACATTGTATACATAATAAATAAATAAATATTTAAAAAAAAAAGAAAAAAAAAGAAACTTAGGACTTTCTCACATTCATGAGCGATTCTGTGGGGCGGAGCTGGTACTGTGCCCCAAGCTTGATGCTCAGACTCAAGACAATGTCCTTGGCCCTTCCACCATCAGGAGCTTTTCCTGAGCCAGGCCTTGGATGAACATCAAATACTGCAGAGGGCAAGGAAAAGTGCCATGGTTACAAAGGGCTCTCGGGCCAGGCAGGAGCCTGAGAATTAGTCAGGGTTTGGGCAGGTTTTCTAATCCATCAGACTTATGACTGACTGATTTATTCGTTTTTTGTTTGTTTGTTTGTTTGAGACAGGGTTTCTCTGTATAATAGCTCTAGCTGTCCTGGAACTAGCTCTGTAGACCAGGCTGGCCGCGAACTCACAGAGATCCATGTGCCTGTGCCTTCTGAGTGCTGGGATTAAAAGTGTGAGCCACCCCCTCCTGGCAGATTGATTTATTTTAAGACATTCTCATAGTGTAGTCCTGGAATTCACTATATAGAACAACTTGGTCTCAAACACCAGCTTCTACCTCTGCAGTGCTGGGATTAAAGATATGTGTCAACAGCAGGTGTATGCGCGTGCACGCATACTTATGTGTGTGTGTGTGCGTGTGTGTGTATGTATGTATGACAGGGTCTCATGCAGCACAGGGTAGCTTCAATCTTACTACGTAGTCAAAGATGACCTTGAAATTTTTATCCTCCCACCTCTACTTCCAGAGTGCTGGGATTTCAGCCATCCACCACCATGCTTGGTTTACATGCTGCTGAGCATCAGATCCAAGGCTTCCTACAGGCAGGGCCAGCACCCTACAGATTTTGGTCCCACGTTTGGCAGTGACTTGCTTCTCTGAGACTTAGCTTTTGGTTCCTGTCCTGGAACTAGCTCTTGTAGACCAGGCTGGCCTCGAACTCACAGAGATCAGCCTGCCTCTGCCTCCCGAGTGCTGGGATTAAAGGCGTGCGCCACCGCCGCCCGGCTCTCTCTCTCTCTCTTTTTAAAAATTTATTTGTTTGTTTGTTTATTTATTTATTTATTTATTTATTATGTATGCAATATTCTGCCTGCAGGCCAGAAGAGGGCACCAGACCTCATTACAGATGGTTGTGAGCCCACTATATGGTTGCTGGGAATTGAACTCAGGACCTTTGGAAGAGCAGGCAATGCTCCTAACCGCTGAGCCATCTCTCCAGCACCCTCTCTTTTCTCTTTATGGAGTTAAAATATATAGGGTTGAGGCCATAGCTGGGGTACAGCCTTTGTCTACCTTTTTGAGGCCCTGGGTTCCATCTCCATTACAGAGGGAAAAGACTGAAAAACCCTCAGAGGAGGAACACCTGCTTGCTGGAACTGCTGGGCAATCCTCAAAGCAAGTTTAGCTTTGTTTTAAAGTCTCTACTGGTGAGGGTTGGAATTAGTTGTTTCCAAACTTTGTTCCTGCCCTGAACGATTCAGCAATGAAGAGTGCCCAGAACTCCAAAGTCCCCAGAAAATGACAGGGACCCTGGACTCTCAGGATTTCAAAATACCAAGCCCATAAGGTTTCACACTCCATGCTCAGAGCTTCAGGTATATCTATAGAAAATAATCATCTAGGGTCCAGAGAGGTGGACTCACCTGCTTGAGGTCACACAGCCTGTGGGAAGGAAGAGTTTGGATGCCCTATCTTGTTCTTGTTGTTAGGTATCAGAACAGGTCTCCACTTAGCCCAGACTGGCCTTGAGTTTACCGTGTAGCCAGAGATGACCTTGAACTTGTGACACTCCACCTCCTGAGTGCTGAGATTACAGAAGTGTGCCACCACCTCCAGTTTTACGTAGTGCTGGGGATTGCATGCTGGGCAAGCGAGCACTCTACCAGCTAAACCACATCCAAGCCTGCAAGTCCAGACTTTGTGTGATTCCTTCTGTGCTGGCATGGGACTCAGTGCCTAACCCTTGGCAGGCATGCACTCTAGGCGAGCTCTTACCTCAAACTCAGGTTTTGTGATATCCACTTAATAGGGCGTCTTTATGGATAGCTATCTTTACCAGGCAAGTTTTTTGATTGAGCTTGGTGACACTCACAAAGTTCTACACGTCTTCGCCTTGTATTCCAGACGTCTCCACACAAGCCAGTCCGGGCTAAAAGAGAAGGACCCCAGGGTGGGGAGCCTGGGGAGTTAAGAGAGGCAGGTGGGCTGCGCTTGGCGCTCCAACAGCCTCCGGACTGTGGCACTGCCAGAATCAGCTGTTCTCAATCAGAGATGAGAAACCAGAAGCCACAAAGGATTGGGTTAAACATGAGGATTTTTGTAGCTTTAGATTGAATTGAATTCAGGGTCCCTGTTGGCTCCGGGTCTGAGAGACCAGGAGGGGCGCGAGAGTAACGAAAAGCGGGAGCCTTATTGCCCGCCTCGGGGTCCCCACTCCACACCGCTGCCCTGGGTGTCATCCCTCTTTGCAGGTCCTGGAGAACCCACATAGAGGAATGGGGTGGTGGAGGAGGGAGGAACAATGGTCCCCTCCTCTCCCTCTCCTCGCTCCCCTCCCTCCCCAGCTGGCTGGAGGGTGGGGTCTCCCCGCCCCGCCTCCCCGCTCCTCCTCCGACCAGGCGATGAGGTAATCGCGCCGCTGAGAGGCACGCGCAGCCGGTGCCCAGCCCGGTCGGTCCCCGCGCCCCTTCCCGCACCCCTGACACGCTCGGGGTACCTGGGTCTCCCGGTTGCACCATGACGGAGCGCTGCAGCCTGTGGAGTGCGCTGTCCGCTGCTGCCTGCTGTTTCTACCGTGGCTCACTGGTGCAGGTGCAGGTGAGGGGGCGGCGCGGGGACCCGGTCACTGCGCCCGGCCGGCTGTGATGGGTACCGCAGTCCGAGAGCATCCCCGCAGGGTTGTGCGGGCCGGGCCAGGGTCAAAGGGAGGGGGCGGGGTCGCTCCAAGCTCACCTCGGGGTACCCAGGGCGCTCCGCGAGGTGCGGGTCCAGGGGGTCATTCCTGAGACTCTGGACTGCAAGAGACGTGGGAGCGAGTTGGAACTGGGACTCGGCTGGGAGGTGGGCTTCCTCCAGTCTGCTATGGGTTCCCTGCTGCTGACCCTGAGCCACCTGGGTCCCCATTGTACCAGGGACGCAGGGCTGGGATCTAGAAGCTGAGTTAAGGGGAGTATCCTACAGGGCACGCGGCGGAGACTACAGTGTCGCTACCCTCCAGCCATCTGGGTGGGTTCAGGGTGCTGGGGGTGCAGGTCTCCCAGGCCAGTTGGCCCAGCAGTGCAGGAGCGCGCAGCGGCGGTGCTAGGGTTAAACGGAAGGGGGTGGAGGGGAGGACCCGGACCCCGCCTCTCTGCGGAGCATCCTCTGGGGTGGTTGTGTCAGGGGTTGGGATACCTAAGGGAGCTGGGGGAATAGTGCTGGGCATTGGCTGGTGGGAAGAGGTTAAGACCCTGACAGAGGTTCTCCCCACTGCTGCCTCTCGGGCTTCCTGAGAGACGCGGGGCACCTCACCTCTGAGCTCCCCCAACCTCATACACACACTTGCTCCGAGCCCGCCTGAATGACGGCCCCGCCGGCGGCGGAGCGCAGCATCCCCGCACGGGCCAATCAGGCGTGCGCAGGCCGGGAGGCGGTGAGATCATCTCTGGCCAATCGCATTGCTCCGAGCGCAGGGATGCTGCATTCGCACCTACCCCCCCCCCCAACTCTTGGGAGCTGAGGACCCTGAGGCCCAGGGTGAGGAGGAGGTCACAGGGGTTCTAGGGCTTCCTGCCCCTAGGTGTGTGGAAGGTTGGGATCTTCACCCCCAACTCTAACCTTTGATTAGGGCTGGAAATGAGGTACCATTCTCCAGAACCCCTTTACAGATGAAGCTACACAAGCCCAGCCGGGGAAGTGACTGGTCCAAGGTCACACAGTGTCATGTCTACGTTCTTTGGGACTCAGTCTGTCCCTAATTTATTCCAAAATTGGGAGGGGAGTTCCAGTGTGTGCTGTTAGGAGCAGAGAGTGGTGTGTGTGTGTGTGTGTGTGTGTGTGTATGGCTGGGTACAGGATCCATTTCATGTGCTTCTCACCTTTCTTTCCCAGAATCCTATGTGGTTTGAAGGGGTGCGTGGGGGGAAGGCTTGCACTGGTGTGGGCACTTCAGAATGGAAGGGAGGAGGCTAGGGCTGGAGAGATGGCTCAGTGGTGAAGAGCGCTGGCTGCTCTTCCAGAGGACCCGGGTTCGAGTCCCAGCATCCACCTGGCAGCTCACACCTGTCTATAATTCCAAGATTAGGGACAGAAACACAAGCAGGCAAAGCACCAGTGCACACAAAATAAAAATGAGTTATTAAGAAAAAGGGAGGAGGCTAATGATCTTAAGGAATAAGGGGACCTCTTGGAGAAATGTCGTGGACTGAAAAGGCCCAAATCTCAGCTTCACCAAGACTTCTCTGCCCTGCTAGGGCATTGATTTCTGCCATGTTGCGGGCAGTCCCTGTCTTTCCCCTTGCACGACCAGATGGTTCTCTGTCTCTAGAACTCGGGAGGTGCTCAGAGCCCCACGGGCATGTGTTTTTTGATTTTGCTTTAGCTGCCTTTTGAAGAATGACCCATCCTGCTCCCAGGATTCCCTCTGGTGTCCATCCTGTCTTCCCCTCGGCCTTCTTCCTTTCCACCCAACCATTGGCCACTAACACCCTTTCCTTGTTGCCTCCGGCTCCTCTGCCATGGATGGGAGTGAAGCTGGCACCACACTGCACTCTTCTTAGGCCTCTGGGTGATGTCCAAGCTCCCCAGGGAGCACCATACTCTGCCCAACTTGCCCACCATCCATAGACCCAAATCTGCCCACAGGGCCCCACCTTTGCCCCAGCTCTTCCCTGTCCACCTGCCTTCCATCCCATTTTTTTCCGTCTCTGACCGGGCAGGGGGCTCTGCAGCTCTGAAGATGTAGACCCCTGGAATTAAGTGTGGGGGTCTGCATGGGCACCTCTAGGACAGTGGGCTATCCTGGGCACCTCTAGGACAATGGGCTCTGCATGGGCACCTCTAGGACAGTGGGCTATCCTGGGCACCTCTAGGACAATGGGCTCTGCATGGGCACCTCTAGGACAGTGGGCTATCCTGGGCACCTTGGACTCCAGCCTCAGCATAGCACCCAAGTCAAGCCTGGTCCTGGTTGAGTGAATGCAGCTGGGGAGTCTCCCTGTTACTGGAGCTGGAATCTTGCTGTTAAGAAACAGTGGAGACAAGGATGGGGTCTGTGTGGAGTGTACACTTAGGTCTGGAAATGCTTGAGGACTGGCTTGCCAGACACTGGGGGCAGCCAGGAGAGACTCCGTTCCCCTGCTGTACCTGCCCATATACTTTTTTTTTTTTTTTTTTTTTTTTTTTTTTTTTTGGTTTTTCGAGACAGGGTTTCTCTGTGGCTTTGGAACCTGTCCTGGAACTAGCTCTGTAGACCAGGCTGGTCTCGAACTCACAGAGATCCGCCTGCCTCTGCCTCCCGAGTGCTGGGATTAAAGGCGTGCGCCACCACCGCCTGGCCTGCCCATATACTTCTGACCAGTTCTGGAGTATGTGTCCTGGGCAGCCATCTTTAGAGACTGACAAAGCCGCACAGGGGCAAGAGTAGCCGTTAGGTGAGGCAGATCCTGGAGTCCCACTTATTTCACTGAGGAAAGACTGCTCAAATGGGGTGGGCTTGCCTCTACGATGGGTGTCCTCTGATAATAGGATGCCTGGGGTTGGGTCACCTCTAAAACCAGGAATGCCCACCACGGGGAGCTGGGAAGGCAGAGCCCTTGGCATTAACTTCAGTGAGTGACTATAGACTTCCTTGCAGGGCTGCAGCTTCCAATCTGGGGATCACTTGAGATTGCAAGGGGGAGGAGCCTGGAGAATTGTAATGGGCAGTGAAGACAGCTGTGAGGGGCCCCTGCCCCTGTTGGCCCTCTGTCATGCAGTTCACATTCCCACATGTAGCCTCGTCTGTTTAGCTAGTTGGTCCAGGTCTCCCAGACTGACCTGTAGACAGCCTCCCTTTCAAGATGGCCCTGCAGACTCTAGAGGGTTTTTGTACCGAAGTCTCCTTCAGGATGTCTCTAGTCCCTCAGTCACAGACTTAATCTTCTGGTCAGGAGAGAGCAGGGACACTTTGGCGCTGTCCAGCACCGTGGTGCTGATGGCAGCTGCCTTGCTTGGCTAAGCTCGTGTCTCAGCTTGGGGAACAGGGCCTGACTTAGGCTTCACCGTATCCACCCCTTGCATAGGTACTTCTGGTAGAATAAATTGAGATTTTACTCTATCTGGGATAGGGACCCACGGTGAGGAGCCGCGGCAAGCGTTTTAGTGTCCTCAACAATCCTGGGATTAAAGATGAGCTGGGGAAGAATGGGTTGAGAGGAAAAAGGAAGGGCCGAGGAACTGACACCAATCTCACTTTCCCATGCAGTTCTCCAAGGAGAAGTACATTCTTGACTCCTCGCCGGAGAAGCTGCACAAGGAGTTGGAAGAGGAACTGAAGCTCAACAGCACAGACCTCCGCAGCCATGCCTGGTACCACGGACGCATCCCTCGGGAGGTGAGCGGGGCCCCAGGCAGGGATCTCAGCCCTGGACCCTTCCACCCACACCTTGGCCAACCTTGGCCCGGCTCCAGTCACCCCAGAGTCTCTGACCTGTCCATTGGTGAGGATGAAGTTTATATTACCATTTACTGTGTGACTTTGAGAGAGTGTCATCACCTCTCTGGGCCTGTCCTCCCTACGATGGAGAGATTGTCTCCTCCGAAAGCAATTGTGGACTCTCTAGTGAGACCCTGTCTCAAACGCAGGGACTATGGTCAAGGTGAGGCGAGCTAATGCGGGTCAGGTAGGACGTTCGGCTCGCTGAGTGTGAGCCCGACGAATGTTGTTCTTACTATGCTTTGTAATTTCTGGTTTATAGATCAGCCCCATGTGAGCTTGGTTAGAGAACAATCTTTGGCTTTTTGAGACAGGGTTTCTCTGTGTAGCTCTGGCTGTCCTGGGACTCACTCTGTAGACCAGGTTGGCCTCGCACTCAGAACCGTCTGCCTCTGCATCCCGAGTGCTGAGAACATTTATTTTTAGGTCTCAGTTTTGGCCACATGGAGTATCTGGGCGTAGGAGACTTTGTAAATCACAGACCTGGACTGATGGGTCACCTGGCCCAGTGCCCCAGCACAAGGGATCAAGTTTGTGGAGATGGATACATACGGTGGCAGCTTCCTTGGTGGCTGGTGGCCCTGATGTGCGCAGAGCACCAGGTCTTCACAGTGTACAAGTGAAGCGCTGGGCAGAAATACAGCAGGAAGGGCCCTGAGTGGAGCTGTGGGAGATGAACGGATTTGTCAGCTGTATTCTAGGCAGAGAGGGTATCTAGAGGGAGCAGACGTACCCAGAGATGCCCTGGGGTCCAGGGTGGGTGGAGGACGGTGTCTGGAACTCATTTGCCTCACAAGAACCCCGGAAGGGACTGGGTCTGAGACCTAGGTCTGTAATCACAGTGATTCCAACACTTGCAGTCATTGTGCCCTGTGCACATTCCAAGGGCCACCTCCTGCCTTTCCTGGGCCTCTGTGCATCTGACCCAGGGCCTCAGCTGAGGTGCCACCTTAGAACCTGGGTTCTAAGCTTCAGCTGTCCGATGTCTACGAAACTGTGCTCTGGATGCTGTCTTGGTGTCCCCATTTCAAAGTCCCCATGTCCCCCGACCCCGGCTCTGGTGTTCTGGTAAACTTAGTGTCTCCGTACCTTCTGTAGGTCTCTGAGACCCTGGTGCAGCGCAACGGCGACTTCCTCATCCGGGACTCACTCACCAGCCTGGGGGACTATGTGCTCACGTGCCGCTGGCACAACCAGGCCTTGCACTTCAAGATTAACAAGGTGGTGGTGAAGGCGGGTGAGAGCTACACCCACATCCAGTACCTCTTTGAGCAGGAGAGCTTCGACCATGTGCCAGCCCTTGTGCGTTACCATGTGGGCAGCCGTAAGGCTGTGTCCGAACAGAGTGGCGCTATTATCTACTGCCCTGTCAACCGCACCTTCCCACTGCGCTACCTCGAGGCCAGCTATGGCCTGAGCCAGGCCAGCAGCAAGGCTGCCAGCCCCGTCAGCCCCTCGGGCTCCAAGGGCAGCCACATGAAGAGACGAAGCGTTACCATGACCGACGGGCTCACCACTGACAAGGTCACCCGCAGCAATGGCTGCCCCAACAGGTCAGCCAGGTCCCCACTCTCCTGGTTTGTTAAATGGGGTGTCAGTAATGAGAAAACAGGTATGGAAGGGAGGCCCAGTTTCCCTGAGCTATGTGGGGCTCTGTGCAGGGGAGTGGGAGGCTGAGGGCACCGGTGAGAGGCTATCTATGGAGAGGATGGGTCTATGGTCTAATTTACAGGGACCATGGGGATAAGTTGGGCTCTGGCCTGCATGTCTCTTCCTGTCATTCCAGGAGAGACATAGAGGAGCCCAAGGAGCCTCAGCTTAGCCAGGTGTCCCCAAACTGTGTCTCTAAGCCTAGGAGAAGAGAATTTTGGGTAGGGATGGATAGGGAAAGCAGGGTAATTGAGGGAGGGAGGTGACTGGGAAGTAAGCCAGTGGAAGCAGATAGAGCTGTGCCACTGAAAGTCGGAGTCTGTGGGCGTCAGGCCCGCTGGGGACTGTGTCTGGGAGTCAGGACCTGCTGTGGGTCCGCTGAGGTCAAAGCCCACTGGGGCCAGGGCTGGGAGTCATCTGCTCCACCTGAGCTTTTGCGTCTCCAGCTTTCCCATTTGTCCATTGAGAAATTGAACGTGACAATCACTTTTTCTGCGTCTGAAGTTAAGGGGGTGGGGAGCAGGGTCCCCTGATTTCTGACCTCGGGGCTCATGGAATCCCTATTTACAGCACCTCACTGCCCCATCCTCGGGACGCCATCAGGAACTGTGCCCTCAGCATGGACCAGATCCCAGAACTTCACTCACCCCTGTCTCCTATCTCCGAGAGCCCCAGCTCCCCTGCCTATAGCACTGGTAAGCTAGCAGAGGGGGTGAGCAATGTCTGTGGCTTATTCCTGCATCAATAGTTCACAGAGTTCCCACAGGTGCCAGGCAGTGGGCATGAAATCAGTTCTCAGCATGAGCCCCAGGATGAAGGAAGCCGCTGGAGGTGCGGCATGGGCCAGGGCTCGAGGCTGTGGCATACACATGCCGCAGTGCTTGGCCTCCACAGGCAAAGCTCCCACTGTGGCTGCCTAGTAAGGACCCAGAAGTGCGTCCCTAGGCCCTAGTGTTAGTTTAGACCAGGCTAACCCAGGCCTGTATGCTTTGCTGTTTGTTGTTCCTTTGAGACGGTTTCTCTGTGTAGCCTCGGCTGTCCTGGAACTCTGTAGACCAGGCTGTCCTTGAACTCACAGAGATCCACCTGCCTCTGCCTCCCAAGTGCTGGGATTAAAAAGTGTCTAACAAACTGAAATCTAATCACCCAGCAAACATTTTACATTTTAGAGTAGTTTAAGGTTTATAACATAATCGAGATCACGGTACTCTGTGCTTATAAATTCAAAGAAAAGTCAACACATGCCCGCAGTTTATTTCTGAAAATATAAGCAAAACAAACCTCAAATGGTTAAACAAAATGTCTTATCCCCAAAGTGGTCAAAGCATTGTGACAGGCACTGTCTCCGGGAGCCTTGGCCTGGAGGAAGCATTCTCTGCCTCTAGAATGTCACCGTGTGCCCCACGGCTCCCCTTGAACTCAAGGCCACCAGCTTTGTCAGTGCACACACTTGCTTTCTTTTTTTGTTTGTTTGTCTGTGTGTTTTGTATTTTGAGTCAGAATTTCTTTGTAGCTTTAGGACCTGTCCTGAAACTCACTGTGGCCTCAAACTCACAGAGATTTACCTGCCTCTGCCTCCCAAGTGCTGGGAGTACACCACTGCCCAGCCACACTTGCTTTCAAAACAGCGCCTCCATGAGAAAACATTTATTTATTTTTACTTCTATTTATTTATTTATTTTGGGTTTTTTGAGACAGGGTTTTTCTGTGTAACAGCCATGGCTATTCTGGAACTCACTCTGTAGACCAGGCTGGCCTCGAACTCGCAGAGATTTAACTGCCTCTGCCTTCCACATGTTAGGATTAAAGGCGTGTGCCATCACTGCCCAGCTACTTTCATTTTTTTAGACAGAGACTCACTGTGTAGCCCTGGCTGACCTGGAACTCACTATGTAGACCAGGCTGGCCTCAAACGCACAGAACTGCCTGCTTCTGCCTCCTGAGTGCTGGGATTAAAGGGTTACACCGCCACACCTTGCTTGTCTCTGCCTCGTGAGGGCTAGGATTGCCGGCATGAGCCACCACACCTGATTTACTGTTTTGTTTTATAATTTATTTACATTTACTAACTCATTTGCATGTGTGGTATGGGGGGGCACAAATGGTCCACAGCACATGTGGGGAGGTCAGTAATAACAGAATGTTGTTGCTCTCTACCATGTGGGTTCCAGGGATCTAACTTAGGATGTTAGACTTGGTGATGTCTTCACTCACTGAGCCATCTAGCCCTTCCCCCTTTTTTGAGACAGGATCTCTCTAAGTACCTCAAGATGGTTTGGAACTCATGTGGCTCTGGCTGGTGTTGTGTACCACCATGCCTGGCAAGACAGGGTTTCTCTGCATAGCAGTCCTGGCTGTCCTGGAACTCACTTTGCAGACCAGGCTGGCCTCAAACTCATTGAGATCCACCTGCCTCTGCCTCCCAATTGCTGGGATTAAAGGCCTGCGCCACCACTGCCAGGTAGCATTCACCTCTTTTTGTTGATGGTTTTACTGTTGACGGTGAGTCTCCAGCTCTTTACCAGCACATACCCCACACCCCGTAAATCATTATTGCTATCTCGTTGGATGATAGACTCCAGCAGGCTTTGCTTCTCTGGACCACCTGTGGCTTTCTGATGTTGCAGCCTCTTCGGGACAGGGGCATGCAAGCAGCGTTGGTTCAGGGACTGCTGAGCATCACGGAGTGTCGCCCTCCACATACTGGGAGGTGGGGACACCACCTCCATACACAAGATGGGGAAGTGGAGAAAGGGGACCCCTTTTTAAAGGGCAGCCGAGATAACCAGTCTCCTTTCTCCTCTCTGCAGTGACCCGTGTCCATGCTGCCCCCAACACCCCGTCTACCACAGCACAGCCTGCCTCACCAGTAGCCCGCCGTTCCAGTGAACCTCAGCTATCTCATGGAAGTGCTCCAAAGCCTCCTGGGGAGTCAGAAAAGGGTCCCCACGGAAGCCCGTCTCACACCCTCTGTAAAGCCCCACCGTCCCCGTCCCTCAACAGTTACAGTGACCCGGACTCTGCCCATTACTGCCAGCTCCAGCCTCCTGTCCGTGGCGGCCGAGAGTGGGCCGCGGGAGAGGCCCCTCCGAAGACTCGGAGCTCTGGGGAGAGGCAAAAGGAACTGTCGGAAAATGGGGTCCCTGACGGGGAGTGGGGCAAGACCTTCACAGTCCCTGTAGTGGAAGCCACCTCGTCTTTCAACCTGGCTACCTTCCAGTCACAGCTGATCCCCAAGGAGAACCGGCCTCTGGAGGCGAGCCTTCTGCGCAAGGTCAAGGAGCTGCTGTCCGGGGTGGATGCCCGGACGCTGGCCCGGCACGTCACCAAGGTTGACTGCCTGGTAGGTGTTAGGAACGCACCTTCATTTTCTGTTTTTGCGGTCAGGAGTCAGATGGTGAGGGGCTGACTCCCAAGGACAGTGAAGCCATGGCCGGCTTCACGGGTGTCTTTCTAGGTGCTGGGACTCTGGGCTTATCTGTCGTCTGGCATGAGGACCTCCTTTCTCTTCTTTTACTTTGTTTTGTTAGGAACTCACTATGTAGCTGTGGCTGGCCTCGAACTCAGAGATCTGCCCGACTCTGCCTCAGAGTTCTGGGATCAAAGGTGTGCCATCGGCCCTGCCCATTTTCTCCTTTTAAAAAGCCAAAACCAAGCCGGGCGGTGGTGGCACACGCCTTTAATCCCAGCACTTGGGAGGCAGAGGCAGGCGGATCTCTGTGAGTTCGAGACCAGCCTGGTCTACAGAGCTAGTTCCAGGACAGGCTCCAAAGCCACAGAGAAACCCTGTCTCGAAAAACCAAAAAAAAATAAAGCCAAAACCAAGATGTTCCTACAGCCTCTAGAAGTTGGTTTGGAATGAGGGCTGACGTTTTGAGGGAACTTAGAGAATGTCCTGGTTCCAGCCTAAAGAAAGTTGGTGCCTGATTTAGGGAGAAGAGGAACCTGGCCCCCGCCCCCACGCCCCCTATTGGACAGCAAGCAAAAAAACATTCTCTCACCACTGTTAAGATCCCACAGTGCGATCCTGGTATGAACCCTAGTTCTTCCTGTACCTCAGTTCTCTCTCTGTAGTTTGAGATATATGCTGGTCTGAGAAACCAGGAAGTGAGAAAAGACACGGAAGGGTTGTTGCTAGTTGAGAAGAGGGGGAAACTGGGTTGCAGGCCCGAATGTGTGAACTTGGGCCTTGGGTTGGCAGTCTAGGATATTGGCATCCTGGCTCTTAATCTTAAGTGAGTATTTAACATGCCACATACCTCTGGACATTTTCCCGTCCCCCCATTTTTTTTTCTTTTAATTTTTCGAGACAGGGTTTCTCCGTAGCTTTTTTGGTTCCTGTCCTGGAACTAGCTCTTCTAGACCAGGCTGGCCTCGAACTCACAGAGATCCGCCTGCCTCTGCCTCCCGAGTGCTGGGATTAAAGGTGTGCGCCACCACTGCCCGTCCCGTCCCCCCATTTTACAGATGGGGAAACTGAGGCTCAATCAGAAAGGGGTAATCACTTGCTCCGTGTTCTCAGTGGCCTCGTAGTCAGGCGACCCTCTTAGTTGACGCTCTGACTCCCAGATGGCTTGGACCAACTCTGACAGGAAATTAATCAGCCCTTTGGGCGTCTTTGCAGGTTGCTAGGATACTGGGCGTTACCAAGGAGATGCAGACCCTAATGGGAGTCCGCTGGGGCATGGAGCTGCTCACCCTCCCCCACGGCCGGCAGCTAAGACTAGACCTGCTGGAAAGGTAAGGTGTGCACCAGCCAAGGGCTACCTTACCGCTGTCCCAGGGTTCTGTCCCCTCCGCCCATTCCATTAGCCAATCGCAACCCTTTGGTATTCGGCTCAAAGCCAGGCTGATTTCCCAAAGACAGCAGCTGATCGAACCGGCTTCCTTTCTCGCATCCCCACGTCCATCAACCTTGGTCCCGCCCACCGTTGCTGTCCACTGTGTTCATTCTAAAACTCCGCCCTCCGGATTTCGCCGATCAATTACAAGCCCCTCCTCCTGGCATCCCGATCCCGCCCCTGACTTGTATTGTCCAGTTGGGCTCCCTTCGCCTTTGCCTGTCACTCTGACTGCGCCCCTTAGTCCTTAACTCTGCTTTCGGCCCTTTAAGACCTACGCCTGGCCCCGCCGTGTGTCACTTCCCCTCTGACCCGACCTCTCCCACAGATTCCATACCATGTCCATCATGCTGGCGGTGGACATCCTGGGCTGTACGGGCTCCGCAGAGGAGCGGGCAGCGCTGCTGCATAAGACCATCCAGCTGGCCGCCGAGCTGCGGGGGACGATGGGCAACATGTTCAGCTTCGCTGCGGTCATGGGCGCCCTGGAGATGGCCCAGGTACTGCGGGGTCCGCGGGGCGTGGCCCGGGGCGCGTCCCTTGTGGGAGTGGGGTGGGGGAGGATAGAGGATAGAAGAGCTTCCTGAGTCTCTGGGTTCCTCTGTGAAAGACCCAGGAGAGTCCTCCCACGTTTTACCATCTGATCCCTTTTCTGGGCCTCTGTTGCCCTACCTGTAAGATGAATGAGAAACACTGAGGTTAAAGAATATACAGACAGGACTGGAGAGATGGCTCAGTGGTTAAGAGCACCACCTGCTCTTCCAAAGGTCCTGAGTTCAACTCCCAGCAACCACATGGTGGCTCACAACCATCTGTAATGAGATCTGGTCTGCAGGCAAAAGCACTGAGGATACTGTATATGTAATAAATAAATAAATCTTTAAAAAAAAAAAAGAATATACAGACAGTGTGTTGGTAGGCGGGCTGGAGAGATGGCTCAACCGAAGAGAGCGTCCTGTTCTTGCTAGAGGATGCAGGGTCTGTCCATTCCCAGTCTCCAAGTCACAACAGCCTACACCTCCCACTCCGCCTTCTAGTCTTGCGTGCCCATGGGGCACAAAAATACACTAAGGCACACACACGTACACATAAGATAAGAAAATCCTTAGAAAACAGAACATACGGTGGGAGCAGGTTCCGACTCGGTTATTAGAGTGCGTGTTGGGCACAGTTCGATTGCCTGCACCACATAAACCAGGCATGGTGGTGCATGCTTATAACCCCGGCACTGGGAAGTGGAGGTGGGGGACCAGAAATTCAGTACATAACACTCTGCTCCCAAACACCCAGGACACACAGCGTCTATGGTTTGAGGAGCTTTCTGTAGGCAAGGCACCACACAGCCCTTTACTGCCTCGTGAGAGAGACTCCGTGTTGTCCTATCTTACAGAGGCACAGCAGCAGCTGGGGATGTCACTCAGTCCAAAGCTGAGATTTAGGGTTGTGAATGTGTTGCCAAGGTTTCATGGATGACGTATGAAAAGCAACCTTCCCATTTCATGAGTGACAGCCAGGAAAATAATTATTGTCCCACATCTGGGTGTCCAGTCAGTGGGGTGGCGTGTGACCAGCTGCTCCTGGAGGGTCTTTTCCTAGCCTGTGTCTCATAGCCCGGTCTCCCCAGATCTCGCGGCTGGAACAGACGTGGGTGACCCTGCGGCAGCGGCACACGGAGGGTGCCATTCTGTATGAGAAGAAGCTGAAGCCTTTCCTCAAAAGTCTCAATGAGGGCAAAGGTACCTTCCTTCTGACTCTGCCTTCTCTGGCTTACCAGAGTCTCTCCTGGGGTGGCGAGGGTGTGAGTGTGACTGATTTCCTTTTCCCTGTGGGGTGGCCATGTCTGCCCTGTCCACGTCCAGGGTGGGCTCACCAGGGAAAGAGGGGACTGTCCCAGGTGACCGGTGCTCTCTGGGACTGTAGTGGGCGACAGGGTCTTCAGGTCTAACTGCCCGTCACCCCCTCTACAGAAAGCCCGCCCCTGAGCAACACCACCTTCCCACACGTGCTGCCCTTCATTACTCTTCTGGAATGTGACTCGGCCCCCGCCGAGGGCCCTGAACCCTGGGGCAGCACAGAACACGGCGTGGAGGTTGTGCTAGCCCACTTGGAGGCCGCCCGCACTGTGGCACAGCACGGGGGTCTCTATCACACCAACGCCGAGGTCAAGCTGCAGGGTGAGTAGTGGCCATGTCTCTAGGATCCTGCCCTCTACTGGCTTTCCTCATCTCCCTCTGTCCACGCTGCTTCCGTCTCCAGCTATGCACTGACATTTCCCGCTCCTCAGTCTTGCCTCCCGGCTCCCTTATCCCGTCAATCTTGTCACTCATTGGTTCCACAAGCGGTTGTCAGCCAGAGCATCAACTGCCGATGTGAGGTGGGTTGAGAGGCACTGACATCTTTCGAGTGTCTCGAACGAACGCACAAAGCTCCAGGTCCCACCCCCAGTGCCACCTGCACACACACGAACACAAATCACCACCTAGTCTTTACCAAATCCCAGGTTGCAAATAGTTGAAGGAAGACAAGGTGCCAACCGCAAGCCATATTCTCCGCTGTGTTTTGTTGGGTCCCTGCAGGGCTAGGGAAAGATTCCTATGAGCAGAGCCCCTGCCGTGTCTCCCCTCCTCCAGACCCCTGACGTGTCCTCTCCTCTCCCCCCTCCCCCACAGGGTTCCAGGCCCGGCCAGAGCTGCTGGAAGTGTTCAGCACGGAGTTCCAGATGCGTCTCCTCTGGGGCAGCCAGGGCGCCGGCAGCAGCCAGGCCCGGCGCTATGAGAAGTTTGAAAAAGTCCTCACTGCCTTGTCCCACAAGCTGGAACCTGCGATCCGCTCTAGCGAGCTGTGACCCCGGAGAACTTGCCTCTCTGCAGCTGCGGGCAGCATTGGGGGCAGAGGGGTTCAGGACTTTCCCCAGACACCACAGGAACACTGTGATCGGCCCAAGAATGTTCTGGGTTCAGCTCCAGGATCCCCCTTGCACTTCCAGGGTTCTGAATGGACTCGGGATTCCATCAAACACACACAGAGTCTCCCTTCCAGAAGGACAGGGACCTCTGTTCCTCCCACCGGCTTCGGCTGCTTCCCATCTCCGCCAAGGTGCCCTGTTTGTGAGCCATGCGAGGATCCCCGTCCCTCTACCTTCCTCCGGCTCTCCATCTTGCTGTAAATAAGTCCAACCTGTAAATATATGTACAGAAGCCGCGCCTTCTCTTTCATACAATAAACTTGAATGGCCTTCTTCTGTCCTGGCTAAAAGGAGGCACTTTCCTCATGTCAATGGTGAAAAACTTCAGCCAACTTTAGCACCACAGCCAACCATCATTACGGCAGACAATCTATCGATCACTCCCTGACTCCAGGACCTCAGGCATTAGCGGGGAGGCAGTCAGTCCAAGCCAGTGCAGGAAGTAGGAGCCCACTCCTCACTCTCCTCTGAGCTCAGGGCCTGTCCAGAGAAGCCATAAATAAGCAAGAAGCCCAGAGTTTGGGTTAGGAAGGCTCCTTGAAGTTAGGGTTCTGGAGAGATGGTTTAGAGGACACGAGTTCAATTCCCAGTAGCCACATGGTGGCTCATGAATGCTAACTACAGTCCCAGGAGATCTGGTGCCTTCTTGCTTTTGTGGGTACCACACACGCGTGATAATGCAGGCAAAACACCCATACACATTAAAAAAGACTTTCAACTGGGTGTGGTGATTACACCTTTAATCCTGTCATTTTGGAGACAGAGGTCAGGCTAGGCTGCATAAGACCCCTCACCTCAAAAAAATAATCTTCAGAAAAAGGATCCCTGTTTCCTGTAGAGACTGACACGTGGTGGGAGAAGGGACTTTTCCTGAGGCATAACAGAATAGGCAAGCAGATGAGGAAGTATGGGCTGACGGTGATCTTAGGTCAAGCCTCAGACCCCCGGAACCTGTTCACCTTTAATCCCAGCACTCGGGAGGTGGGGCCGGCAGATCTCCGTGAGTTCGAGGCCAGGCTGATCTACAGAGCAAGTTCCAGGACAGCCAGGGCTACACAGAGAAACCCTGTCTGGAAAAATATGAGAGACAGAAGGAAGAAAAAGGAAAGTTACATTTTTTAAAATTACCCAGACTTAGGAAATTGCTGCTTTTTAATTTACTTATTTATCCATTTAGTCTGTGTTTGCATGTACGTGTGGATATCAGAGGACAGTTTGCAGGAAATGGTTCTCTCTTTCCAGCAGGCAGGCTCTGGAGATTGACCTCAGGCTTGGTGACAAGCATCTTTAGCCACTGAGCCGTCTCGCGAGCCCTGCTGACTTTCTTCTGAGCAAAAGCACTTAACGTGACCGCATCTCACTGAATATCACTTCCCTGGATATAGCAGGTGTTGTTACATGATGTGTATGGCACCTGACAGGCAGAGTGACGCTCTCAGAAAACCTAAGCTAGCACGCTTTGTTACATAATTTTTTTTAAAGAGCTTGGAAAAGGCGCCCATCAAAGTGTAAGGTTCCGCACAAGTTTTTGTTATTATCGTTGCGTCACCCTCTTCACAATCCTTTATTCTTTCTGAGGTAGGGTGATGGGCCCTAGTTATCCTTGACCACGAAACGCGGGCTACAGCCTCAGATTAGGCGGTTCGCTGGCTCCCCCTGGCGGCCAATTTTTGGTACTAGACCACTCCGGGTTTTAGAGACGCGAGAAAGGAGAGCCGGGAGTTGTAGGCAGTGGGCGTGGCTGCTGCGGAGCGGTGCGCACCGGGAGCTGTAGTTTACAGGTCCAGGCGATGGGCGGCCTCAGGCCGAAATTGGGACTGAACCGGATGGCTGTTGCTAGGCGAGGCTGCTGGCCCCGGGGCTCGATCCTCGGGCTGCTCGGACTGGTCTTTGCCACCGCCACCGCCTGGGACGTGGCTTCTCTGTACTGCAGCTTCAGCTCGTTCTGCGAATGCGACTTCAGGCCGGACTTGCCGGGTGAGGGGTGGGAGCCAAGACGGAGGGGTGGGCAGCCGGGAGCTCGCATGGGGTCGAAGCGGCTGCAGCCGGGGCCGGCGGGGGGTGGATCAGAGAGCCTCCGGCACAGTCCTGAGGCAAGGGTTTGTGGGTGCCCTGTGGAGAGGGGCGCCTGGTGGCTTATGGTAGGCCTCCCTTGAGGGAACTTGTCGCCGGGGGAGAAACCTGCCGGCGGCCCGGATCTGGCCTGTACCTGAGGCTGGCACTCACTCGGGGCTGGTGCAATCCAGGGAACCCCCGCTAGGGGGCGCTGCCGCAAGGCTCTTGCTGAAGTGGCTTCTCGGTCTCTCCTTTGGACAAATATCCCAGAGGCCTCGGACATGCCTTTCCTCTTTGCCTTGATGGTTTTTTTTTTTTTTTTTTTTAAATTATTTTATTGGTGTTTTTAATCCTGTACGTATATCTGTGTGAGGGTGCTGTTGTAAGCTGCCATATGGGTGCTGGGAATTGAACCCTGGCCCTCTAGAAGAGCAGTCAGTGCTCTTAACCACTGAGCCATCTCTCTCCAGCCCCCGTTGTTTTGTTTTGTTTTTTGTTTGGTTTTTTTGCTGTTTTTTTTTCTTTTTAAAAAAAACTTTTTTTTTTTATTGAGCTCTACATTTTTCTCTGCTCCCCTCCTTCCTCTCCCCTCCCCTTCAACCCTCTCCTATAGTCCCCATGCTCACAATTTACTCAGGAGATCTTGTCTTTTTCTACTTCCCATGTAGATTAGATCTATGTATGTCTCTCTTAAGAGTCCTCGTTGTTGTCTAGGTTCTCTGGCATTGTGATTTGTAGGCTGGTTTTCTTTGCTTTATGTTTAAAAACCACTTATGAGTACATGTGACAATTGTCTTTCTGGGTTTGGGTTACCTCACTCAAAGTGATGTTTTCTAGTTCCATCGATTTGCCTGCAAAATTCAAAATGTTATTTTATTTTTTTTTTGCTGTGTAGTACTCCATTGTGTAAATGTATCACATTTTCCTTATCCATTCTTCGGTCGAGGGGAAATTTTTTTTTGTTTTTGAGACAGGGTTTTTCTACATAGTGCTGACTGTCTTGGAACTCTGTAGACCAGGCTGGCCTCAAACTCCCAGAGATCCACTTGGCTCTGCCTCCAGAGGGCTGGGATTAAGGGTTTGTGCCACCATGTCCAGCTGATTTTTCTTTTCCCTTTCCCTCCCTCCCTCCCTCCCTCCCTCCCTCCCTCCCTCCCTTCCTTCCTTTCTCTTTCTTCCTATCTTTATTTACCTTTTTTTGAGGCAGTATCTCACCATGTAAGTCTTCTTGGCTTGGAATTCATTGTATAATCCAAGCTGGCCTATACAGAGATTCCCTGCCTTTGCCTCCCAAGTGCTAGGATTAAAGGCGTGTTGGAACTCACCGGAAGCCCGGGCTAGCCTTTGATTAGCTGGACTGCTGCTGTTTCTGCCTCCCAAGTGTTGAGATTACAGACATGAGTCACCAGCCCTGCCATCTGCCTTGACATCTTGCCTTCTGTGGCCCTAGGTCTGGAGTGTGACCTGGCCCAGCACCTGGCTGGCCAGCACCTGGCCAAGGCCCTGGTGGGGAAGTCGCTGAAGGCCTTTATCCAGAACCCAGCCCCCAGCAAACCACTGGTCCTTTCCCTGCATGGCTGGACAGGCACCGGCAAGTCCTACGTCAGCTCCCTGCTGGCACAGTACCTCTTCCGGGGCGGCCTCCGCAGCCCTCATGTGCACCACTTCTCCCCCATCATCCACTTCCCACATCCCAGCCACACCGAGCAGTACAAGGTACGGTGGGTGTGTCTGGGCCCCTTTCCCAGCCCTAACCCGGAGAGGGCTCCAGACCACACAGGGCTCACTGTGGTGTCAAGGAGGAACTTGTTTTCTCTGATACTGGAGGGGAGGCATCAAGAGAGACTAGGGACCCACAGGGCACATAGTACAGAGTATCTGTGTCTGCATTCTTGGGGCCCCTTAGCTCTTAGCCCCGATTTGGTGCCAGCTCTGATTACTGCTGCTCCTGATCCATCTTAGCTGTCAACACTGTGGGGCAGGTTCAGCTTCCTTGTCATACAAATCAGTAGCTGTCACGAACTGGCAACTGGGTCACTGCTTGCCTGTTAATTGGCTGTGTGACCTTGGACAAGTCTTGGAGCCTCTCTGGGCTACGCTTTTACAATCTGTCTCAAGGGGTTGGTGTTCTCTGGAAACAGATCATCTCTCTGGGGAGTTTTTCTTGGTTTGGGGTTGGGGGCAAGTCTTGCATTTCTTTGGAACTCCTGTTTCTACCCCCACAGAAGGAACTTAAGAGCTGGGTCCAGGGGAACCTCACAGCCTGTGGCAGGTCTCTCTTCCTCTTTGATGAGGTGGACAAGCTGCCCCCTGGCCTGATGGAGGTCCTGCAGCCCTTCCTGGGCCCCTCCTGGGTTGTGTACGGGACCAACTATCGCAAAGCCATTTTCATCTTTATCAGGTGGGTTCAGCATGGGAGCAGGCACAGGGGACACTGGTCAGAGGGTTAGCTGTCCAACTTGGGCCTGTGGAGCCCCTCACACTGTCCCTGGCGACTGTCATCAGAGGTGGCTGACTTCCCTCAGACTTTTAGGTCCCTGCTGCTGTGCGGAACCCCTGCCTGGCCATCCCTCTTTGGTAGCTGAGAGGACACAGGCCTGGGAGAAAAGGACCAGTGGCCCCTCATCTTCTAACCCCAGCCCTGTTCCTAAGCCATGACTCCTTAGGCCAAACTGCTGAGCCTCTTTGAGTACCGCCTTCTGCTTCAGAAGCTCGATCAGTGCTAATGCCCCACTGGCCCCTTGGGGAAAGCTACTTAAAGGGGAAATACATAGACCAAAGGACGCTGTAGCCTGAGTGGGATGGCGCACACTTGTAATCCAGTCAGGAGGATGGCTTCAGTAGCCAGACACTGTCAACCCCACCTCCCATTTGGTCTGTGAATTGCAAAGTACGTGGCACATGCATGCTACAGAGACTTGGTTGTCATAGGAACTGGGAGGAGGAGGACAAGAACCACTCTGCTTACTGAGTCATGTTAGGTGTCACTCTCTAGCCCCTCAATGAGTCTCAGTCTGGTGCTTGTGATTTTAGCAACACTGGTGGCGAGCAGATCAACCAGGTTGCCCTGGAGGCATGGCGCAGCCACAGGGACAGGGAAGAAATCAGCCTGCAGGAGCTGGAGCCAGCAGTCTCCCGAGCTGTGTTGGACAACCCTCACTGTAAGTCAGCTCTGGGACATCCTCGTGGGCTAGACCTGAGTGTCTGAAGTGGTGTCATTGCACCATAGTTGTTCCCCCAGGCCTCTGCACACCCCGCTGTCACCTGAGCACCCCACTCACTCAGCTTGCCCCCCCACTCCATGGGGCATGAATTCCTGACTTGAAAAGCTCACCAGGCTTCCATGCCTACCTGCCCTTCCTGCAGATGGCTTCTGGCGGTCTGGCAACATGGAGGAACATCTGATCGATGCTGTGGTACCCTTCCTCCCACTCCAGCGGCATCACGTGCGCCACTGTATCCTCAATGAACTGGCTCAGCTGGGCCTGGAGCCCCAGGAGGCAGTGGTGCAGGCTGTGCTGGACAGCATCACCTACTTCCCGGAGGGCGAACAGCTCTTCTCCTCCAACGGCTGCAAGACAGTGGCCTCCCGAGTCACCTTTTTCCTCTGAGAACCCAGGTGGCATCACCGCCTCCTCTGTCTAGATGGACAAACAGGAAAGGCCTGGGTCTCCTGAAGGGGTTCTCTCCTAAGCCGACTGGCAAGCGGGACCTCGAGCACAGATGAAGATGAAGAAGGGTGTTGGCCAGGCCAAGGAAGAAAGGCCTAGAAGGCATCTTCACCAGGAAACTCCTGGGCACCCCAGAACCTCACAGCCTTGCCACTGCCCTGCAGCCTGAGCCTTCTCAATGTGAACCGCACCTCAGGGATGACGGCTTGTGGCTGCTCCCACCCACGGCTTTTACCTGCACACCTTGCCGGCCAGGTTCCACGCGAGATCTCAGCCTGTGGCTGGACCTGGAAATCTAGCAAGGCCGGACTGGAATCTCACAGTTGGACCAAATGGAGGGCTCGAGCTGCCACCTGGGCCTGGACTTCAGTTTTTAATTTTATACAAGAGAACAGGGTTAATAAACATAGCCATGGGATCGGAACATTGACGAGGGTTTCTTGTTGCCCTTGGAGGAGGCAGCTTTTCTGAAAGCTAGGGTGTTGAGAAAATCTGTCCTCCCCTCAGCAAGGCCTTCTCATTGGCCCGTTCAGGGGGCAGCAGATTGGCTAGGGGTGGGTGAAAGCTCCGCCTTGCTGGAGCTCAGATTCTGGTCCTGGGGATCCTGGGCTTTGTGGAGCTGCAGGCTCAGCTCCAGGAGGGGGTCAGTCTTGTTGGAGCTCAGGTTCCCGTCCTGGGGATCCTGGGCTTTGCGGAGCTGCAGGCTCGGCTCTGGGAGAGAGTCGGTCTTGCTGGAGCTTGATGTGCTCGTACTGGAGCTTGAGGTGTCCTCAGAGCTGCTGGGCCCTGGACTCTGGTCCTGGACCTCACTGGAACTACTGCTGCTTCCGCCATGGGAAACGGTCTCGCTGGAAGTCTTTGTTGACTTCTGGCTGTGGATCTGGGACCTGGGTTTCCAGCTCTGGGCACGAACAGCCTTGGCTCTTCTGAGCCTCTGCTTCGGGGTCAGGGCAGGCCTGTTCTTTCTAGGCTTTGGATCCACAGTGGCTTCTGTCACTCTGGATTTCTGCCTGGGGCGTTGTCTTCCTGGGCTTTGCATGGCTTCTGCCTTGCTGGATTGGCGTCTTTGACCATAGGCAGGTGTGGTCTCACGCAAGTTCTGGTCTGGGTTCTCAGAGGCCTGGGTGACGTTGGGGGCCCTGCTCAGGCCTAGTTTCTCCCTGTTCTTCCTGGGGTCTGAGGACTGAGGCCTTGAGTGTCCAGACAACATCACAGCTGTGTTGGAAGTGCTCCTATACTCCTGACTGTCTGATACCTCCATTCCCGAGGTGCTCAGGCTCAGGACTGGCAAAGAATGGAGAGCGGCTGTTAGGCCTGCCTGCCTTTCCAGACAGCTCCAGGAAAAGGGGCTTCCAGGCCACCTCCAGGCCGTAGCTGGAGTCTCCCACCTCCTCCCTGTGCCTGGGCTGTGCACAGGGTGAGCAGCTGCCTGCACACTGCTGACCCACCCAGCCGCTCTCCAGGCTCTCCCCAGCCCTGTTCTCCCACCAGACTCTGAACTCTGGTCCAGCAGTGCCCTGCTCATCCCCAGCCCTGCTTATACACAGCTATCTCCTGCCCTTCCTTCAGCTCCTTGAGGTCTACCTTGAGCTCTTGAAAGGTCTAATCACACCCCTGCCCGCTGAGCCCCAGTCCCATGCGCTTGGCTGGCTGTTCCCCTCACTGACTTGGACAAGGACTGGGCCACTTACCCGTTACCAGTTGTTAGGCACAAGCCTGTCTCCGGGCACTTGGAGCATCACAGAGCGGTTTGGAGAGGATAACCAAATGGAATAAAGGGGACTAATTCTACCACCCTGCACCAAGGAGCAGTGGGGACACCCTTTCTGCTGCTACCACCTCACACCAGGGCTCTTGGGAAGCGGCTTTCTTGCTTTGCCCTTTCATCCCCTCTTAGCTGGTGATAGGAAAATTGTTGGGTATACATGAGGTGTGTGGCTCAGTTCAGGGACACACTAAGGAGCAGAGAGGAAAAGGGGCAGGTTTTGGAGGGAGAAGGGGGAAATTGGCCTGAGGGTAACCGGTCCCTGCCCTGTGCCGGACACCATCCCACTGAGTCCTTACAGTGCTGCTTCTAACTGAAGAGTCACCGTACAGGGTCAGAGCTGTCCAGGGCAGAACCCAAGCTTCAGCACTTGACCTCTGACCTCTCTGCTGCTTTGGTCTATTAGGCTGAGCAGGAGCTTCAAGGACTTACTGCTGAAGACTGAGCCCGAGGAGGTCTGGTCCACGTAGCTGTCTGACAGGGATATCACCTTGCGGGGCTTCACCTATAACAAGAGTCAAGCTGGGGAGCTACAGATTGGGAGACCCTTGCTGCACCCACAGCTATGTGTCTGGAAGGTCACATGACAGTCCAGCCATCTCTCCCCCACCATCCCCAAATAGGGTTTCTCTGTGTAGCCTTGGCCTTGAACTCAAGAGAGCTACCTACCTCGGCGTCCACATTGCTGGGATTAAAAGCATGTGCCACCACTACCTGGCTTATTTTCTGCTTTTGAAAATGTGTATGCACGCCCTGCGGTGGTGGCACACACCTTTAATCCCAGCACTTGGGAGGCAGAGGCAGGTGGATCTCTGTGAGTTTGAGACCAGCCTGGTCTACAAGAGCTAGTTCCAGGACAGGCTCCAAAACCACAGAGAACCCTGTCTGGGGTGGGGAGAGGGGGGAAGAGTATGCACAAGTGATTGTGTGTACACAAGAGTGGCAGGTGCCCACAGAGGCCAGGAGAGGGCATCAGATAACCTGGAGCTGGATTTCCAGGCAGCTGTGAGCTGCCCACTGGGTGCTGGAACCCACACTCAAGTCCTCTACAAAAGCAGTATTGACTTTAACCACCCAGCCATATCTCCAGCTTTTTTTCCACTCCAGCACTCTGTCTCCCTGGCTTAGAGTTCCTCACAGACTCTGGGATGGATGGGAGCACCCAGGGGCTAAGACTGCAGGCGGGAGAGTAGAACATCGGTTCACATGGGGCCAGGCTTCTGCAAACTGAGCCCCGCGGAGTGCGTGTGGGAGCTGAGGAGCCTCTGTTTCTCATATTCCATTCTTCCATCCACCCAGGAGGTGCTTCTACTACAACTATTTCTCTTTTCTTAACATTATTTAATGATTTATTTATTCTTATTTTATGTGCACTGGTGTTTTGCCTGCATGTATGTCTGTATGAAGGTATCAGATCCCCTGGAGTTACAGACAATTGTGAGCTGCTATGTGGGTGTTGGGAATTGAACCCGGGTCCTCTGGAAGAGCAGCCAGTGTTATTAGCCACTGAGCCATCCCTCCAGCTCCACGACTATTTCATAGTTGAGAGAACAGAACTCTGAGCACATAAGCAGCCTGCTGTGGCCACTTGTTGCTGCGGAGAAAGCAAGTTTTGTGTCTAGCAGGACCTATGGCCTCCTCCACCCACAGGGGTCACCTGTTGGCCATCCCTTGCCCCTGGGGCTCTCCACTGTGCCCCCGTGAGCATTTCCCACAGACGATGCCCACAATGACGAGTGGGTACATGAACGCACATCTCTTCTCCCTATTTGGGGAACTAGGAAGGACACTGGTGCCGCACTCACGATGGCTGCACAATGTAATTGACTACAATACAGCTGTACTTGATATTTGTGGGCAGCAAAATTGATTGATAGACCAAGTGAGCCATTCCTTAGGGGAACTGTATAAAAGGAACCAGAGATAGGACAGCAGGCCATACTTATTCATGAAAAAAAAAAAAAAAAAAAAAAGGATTTAGGAAGTGGAGCAGCCTTGTGCAGAAGTCGGGAGGGGGCAGGGGCCTAGGAAGATGCATGCACAAAGGGCCTTCTGGGAGCTGAGAATGTGTTTGTTCACCTTGTGATGAGGCCATGGCAGACTAGCCTTTCATTTAAGACTTGTATACTTGAAACTGGGTGTGATGGTTCATGCCTATAGTCCCAGCACTTTGGAAGCTAAGGTAGGAGGATTGCTGAAAGTTTGTGGCTAGCCTAAGCTACATAACGAGTTCTAAGCCAGCTGGGCTACATAGCAAGACACCGACTCTAAAACAGACTAGGGGCCAGGTGTGGCGGCACTCACCTTTAGTCTTAGCTCTAGAGAGGCAGAGGCAGGCCAGTCTCTGAGTTTGAAGGCAGCTTTGTCTATTAGTGAGTTCATGCTAGCTAGGGCTATGTAGTGAGAGCCTGTCTTGCAAAGCAATAACAACAACGGTAGGAGATGAGTGCTTGCTGTGCACGTGTGAGCCCTGAGCGGAGACCCCACACCTATGTGCAGTCTGGGGACGATGGCTGTGTGCGCCTGGAGCATCTGCACTGGAGGGAGTGGAGACGGGAGGGTTTCTGAGGCTATCTTATTCTCAGTAAGGTGAAACATGGTAGAGAAGGAAGGATACCTAACGTCCTCTGGCTTCCACGTGGGCATGTGTCCTGCACAGACAGCATAGATATAACACAAGACACACACACACACACACACACACACACACACACTTTGTATACTTGTCTATGCTACATTCAATGAAAAGACTTTTTTGTTTTGTTTTTTTGAGACAGGGTTTCTCTGCAGCTTTGGAGCCTGTCCTGGAGCTAGCTCTTGTAAACCAGGTTGGTCTCGAACTCACAGAGATCTGCCTGCCTCTGCCTCCCAAGTGCTGGGATTAAAGGCGTGCGCCACCACCGCCCGGCGGGAGGTTCTTATATATACTGAAGGGGCAGAACAAACTCCATTTTGAGAAAGATCTCCATTTTAGACAGGACCTAACCTTACAGTCTGAGTTAGCTAGCTTGTAATCAATAAACCCCAGTGTATTCGCATCGAATACCGGCTCTGTAGTGTGACACAGGCACATGAAGTTGCCTGTGCTCACAGGGCGCATACACCTCAGCCCTTATCACTCGAATTGCCTTTTGCACGGTAGTCCAGCCTTCTTGAGTGAGTACCCAAGAATTTCTGCAGTGAACCTAGCACCATTCCCCCTCCACCTGGCTCCTGCTGCATCCACCATCTCTATGGGGGAGGCCCACGGGCCAGAGCCACATCCTCAGCCCCATGGATGAAGTTCTAGAAGCAGTCCAGAGTAACCCCATAAAAAGCAAATCTGAGCCAGGTGTGGTGGCACACATGTTTAATTCCAGCACTCAGGAGGCAGAGACAGGCAGATCTATGAGTTTGAGGCCAACTTGGTTTCAGAGCAAGTTCTAGGACAGCCAGGGCTGCACAGAGAAACCTTGTGGGGTGGAGGGGTAGAGGGGAAGCAAGTCTGACCATATCGCCCTCCTGCTGCGAAAACCATCACAACCGTCGGGCGGTGGTGGCGCACGCCTTTAATCCCAGCACTCGGGAGGCAGAGGCAGGCGGATCTCTGTGAGTTCGAGACCAGCCTGGTCTACAAGAGCTAGTTCCAGGACAGGCTCCAAAACCACAGAGAAACCCTGTCTCGAAAAACCAAAAAAAAAAAAAAAAAAAAAAAAAAAAAGAAAAAAAAAAAGAAAAGAAAAAAGAAAACCATCACACATCACAACCACAGGGCACCCTTGCTGTGGCTCCCCATCTTAGGTGCGGTCAGCCACACTAGACTCCAGGGCATGGGCCCTAGAATAAGTTCCACTCACCTTTTTATCCTCTGCTCCTCTTCTCTCGAGTTCAGTCTTTCCTTGCAAGGTCGGAGGAGTAGCCAGTTCCTCTTCCAGGTTCCCCGTGAAAGTATATTCCCGATTCCAGGACTCCATCAAGGCTCGGGCTTTCTGACGTTCCATTAACCTCTGCCTGTCAAGTCATGGTCCCAGCCCTGGATCAGTCTCTGGAATTTAGCCTGCTGTCCTCAGGGACCAGACAGTGCAGGCCTTATGAGGCAACTAGACGAGAGGAGTTGTGTGTCCCCACCTGCCTCCCACGGCAAGCCAGAGGTCCCACAAGCTTACATCACAATGCTTTGTGGGTGGATGGCCTTCGGACCACTTTCTAGCATCCGACTTAGCTGGAGCTTGGCCAGTTGGGCCACTTGGCTCTTAAGCACGTCCTCCACAGTCATGCCAGGAAAGAGGTTGGTCATCAGTGGGGCCATCTGCCGGGGTGGCACAGTGAGCAGGGGGTTGGTGCTACCTTGCCCTCAAGGGACCAACAGGGAAGGCTTCTGCAAACTTTCTAGACTGGGGCCTTTTGCCCCTGAAGGAGCAGGTGATCCAGAGAAACAGACCGTTCTCTAATGGGGAGCAGGACCTAACCTCAGAGCAGCTGGGCCTGTATTGAGTCTCCCTCTGTACCTGTGGGTGGATGGAGGGAGGGGATGCCAGTGGGCAGGAGGGCGAGAAGGAGTAGCAGCTCATTGTCACTGATTTCTTTTAACAGTGGCCAGGGTGTGAACCTTCCTGGCCCAGTAGGAGCCCACCTTTGGATAGTTGGGGTTCAGGAGCAACACAGTGGCAACATCCTGGCGGGCCCCCAAAATGTTCTGCAGGAGCTGTCGGCTCTTGGCCCGGTGCAGGTAGTACTGGGCCTTCTCAGGGTTGTGCTTGATGGCTGTTGAGAAGTGGTCCTCTGCTGTCTGGAACTGCCTGAGGGACATGCCCAAGGCTGCCATGAGCTGGGCCACCCGTAAGAGATGGGCACCGAGGAGGTGAAGGAAAAGTAGGGGCCTCTGCTCCTGCCCACCATGCTCCTCCCTCCCATTCCTGTCAGCCACTCTCTTGAAGAACCTGACACTTGCATACTATGACTTTGGTGGACCTAATATCGTTCTCTCGTTCTCTCTCTCCCTCTC
The DNA here is from genome assembly GCF_950005125.1 of Chionomys nivalis. Taxonomy (NCBI): domain Eukaryota; kingdom Metazoa; phylum Chordata; class Mammalia; order Rodentia; family Cricetidae; genus Chionomys; species Chionomys nivalis. Next base: position 47,758,787 of record NC_080107.1, read on the forward strand.
CCTCTCTCTCTCCTTTTCTCTGTAGCTTTGGAGCCTGTCTTGGAACTAGCTTGTAGACCAGGCTGGCCTTGAACTGGGATTAAAGGCAGGCACCACCACTGCCTGGCTTTGTTTTGTTTCTCAAGACAGGTAAAACAGGGTCGCACTGTGCAGTCTTGGCTTTACTGGAATTTGATATGTAGACCAGGCTGGCCTAAACTCTCAGATGCACCTGTCTCTGCCTCCCAAGCACTAGTATTAAATAAAGATGTGGGTCACTACATCCAGTGCTAACATTTTCAAAATGTGTATGGGTGTTTTGCCTGCATGTATGTTTGGGAACCATTTACATGCCTGATCACTTGGGACTGGGGTAACAGATGGCTGTGAGTTGCTACGTGGGTGCTGGAAATCAACCTAAGTCCTGGAGGAATCTAGAGGGAGGCTCATGGGCAGGTAGACAGGCCTTTGAAATACATTCTAAGGCTAATGGTGGTGGCACACGCCTTTAATCCCAGTATTCAGGAGGCAGAGGTAGAAAGAGCTCTGTGAGTTCAAGGCTAGCCTGATCGACAGAGCTAATTCCGGGACAGCCAGGGCTACACAAAGAAACTGTCTCAAAACCAAACAAAAAAGTCATTCTGAATCATACATTATTGAATAATTTTTTCATTAAAAAGCTTAATTTCCAATATCATCAAATGAAACTATTTGTGGTGAAGATGTGAATAAAACCTCTGTCCAGAAGACAACTAGCAGGTGGCTTCTGGTGAACCCTGCCTGCCACCCTCCCTGGCCACACCCCTCCCCACCCCCAGACACCTGCGTGTCTGCTCACAGAATCCCATCTTCTCCTGCAGCACACCCATGCGTAGGTTGGCTCCCTCATCCTGCGGGCTCAGTGCCAGTGCCTGCTTGTAGTCCGCCTCCGCGAAGGCCAGGTTGCCCAGCTGGAAGAAGCAGTCTAGGACCCGAGGGCAAGGGCTGAGTGCATCCCCAACTCCTGGAGCTAAACCAGGACCCAATCTGGCCACCTCGGACGTTCTCAGGGGCCTGACCACCCAGCTCACCCCCACGGTTGATGTACAGGCTCTTCTCGTTCTGCTCGTCCCTGATCGCCTTGTTCAGCAGCAGCACGCCCTCCTGATAGGAGCCCTGGGTGTAGCAGTGCACAGCAAAGTCGTTGTAGGTCAGCAGCAGCTGGCGCTGTGCCTTCTGCACCAGGCTGTCCTGGCTGTCAGTCACCATGTCCAGCGCCTTCAGGAAGTCTTCCACAGCTGGGTCAAATTGCTGGAGCCGTCTGTACATGGTCCCCCTATGGTGGTGGACATGGCAGGTAGCAGGCAGACACAAGAACCAAAGCATCCCACTTGACTAGAAAGCCACTGCCCACCCTGGGCCTTCAATCCATGACCTTTGACTATAGCTATGAATTCTGCCTCAAGCCCCAGGTCTGATTTGGTGCTGGCCGAGTTGCTGCCAGGATAACCCAGGATAACCTATTAGTCACCAGCATCTTTTACTTCTTAAGCACAGTTTCCCATTTTGGGAAGAGCTATGTGCAAGCCTCTATGTTCAGGACAACTTTGTGGTCAGTTCTCTCCGCCCACATTTATACAGGTCCTGGGACTTGAACTCAGGTCGACAGGCTTGTTTTGCAACCTACTACTCTACACACTGAACCATCTCATGTGCCCTGTTCAGGCCTTTGTACACACACACTTTAGCCAAGTGTTTAGATGAGAAAACACAGAATTAGGGAGATTGAATGGTACCAAATTCTTGAGGGACCAGATACAACCAACCCCTAATCTCATGCCCTCTGAGCAGGAACTACTCAGCAGGCCTGGCTGGGGTACTGGGAGACCACCTCGATGGTGCCAGGACCCCAGCTGAAGGCAGGTGAAGGTTCTTGGCACTAGAGAGAAACTGAAGCCTGGGGAGGGCCAGAGACTCTTTGGAGACCACACGACAGATTTGCAGGAGGAGCAGCCCCTCTCCACCCTAGTACCGGAAGAGGAAGAGGTTGGGGTCCAGGGGGTTGTTCTCAATGGCACAGCAGATACGCTTCAGTGCACGGTGCAGCTTGCCCTGCACGGCCAGGATGCTAGCGTCTTGAAAGGACTGCTTGGCCTGGTTCACCATCATCTGGAGTAGCCCTTTGGCCTGTGGGTGCTTGGGATCGAAGAGCAAGGCGCTTCGAAGGTCCTGATAGCAGAGCTTGGGCTGCAGGTGGAGGGGTGGCATGCTGGGGTGGTACTGTCCCAGTAGGGGGTAAAGAAGGGCAGGCCTCTAGGTGACAAGTTAGCACCACTCCATCCCTCCTGTCTCCCCTGCAGTATTGGTCTACATTTTTCGCCTCTTGAACGAGGCAGGAAGCACTGGGGGGAAAATCCACCCCCAGCCTCAACAATAACAGCTCCTTTCCAGGTGGAACCTCCTTGACCCCGGACTGGGTACAGGCAGAGCACATCCCTAGGCAGCCGCCTGCCTTCCACTGCTGTGCAGGTTGGCCAGTCGCTCCACATTCTTAGCAAGCACCCCATTCTCCTTTGGGTAACTGGTTGAAGGAGATACTGGGAGGACTGGGCAATGGTGGGAGGGAGTGGCTGATTGGACTCGGGCTGGAGATCTGGCTGTATGGCCTCGCTCAATCATTCACCTTCCTCCAAGGGTTCCCAGCAGTCTTGGGAATGAACCTGGACAAAGATCTGGGTTTGGAAGAGCCGCACACAGGACACGAGTGGAGGCATGAGTCAGCAATAAAGAGTGGTGATGAACACACTCGTGCCTTTGAGTCACCACCGGCACACTGAAGCCCAGCCCCTGACCACAGCCTGTCTGGGTAGCCTTAGTCAGCCATGCTCCCTCCTTGCCAGGCCCTCCCCACCTTGTTGCCAACACCCAACTCACCTGGAATGCTGCCCTGCTCCCTTTTCTCTCCCACTGTGTCAGCACTGCAGGACCCTCTCCTCAGCCCCTCTCCCCTCCTGTAGCACTCTGCCTCCTCGCAGCGGGAGCCATCCCCTAGGGGTTCCCTGCCCCAGGGAACACTCTCTCCCTGAAGACTGAAGGCCCCTCCTCTCTGCCTAGTTCTTCTTAACCTGTGACCCAGTATCCCTTGTCCCCAAGCTGTCCCCTATACTCTCTGTGCCCCTGCTGGGCCCAGCAGGGAATCACGGAGCTTTACAACTTTCCACTGTGCAAATAAGAAAAGAAAGCAGGATACCGGGCATAGTGACCCACGTCTTTAATCCCAGCAGAGGCAGAAGGATCTCTAAATTAGAGACCAGCCTGATCTACAGAGTGAGCTCCAAGACAGCCTTGTCTCAGAAAAAAACCAAAGACCCTCCTCCTTACCCCTCCCCCAGAAAAAAGAAAGAAGGCACAGAGAGCACGGAAGGAAGGACTCTACATCTCTAATGTGTACAGTGTCCTGGATGCCACACATCTGAGGGCTCAGTCAGTAGACGCTTCCTACACAGGCTTGAGGAGCACAGCTTGGATCCCCAGGACCCATGTCTCAGTCCAGAGCTCTGAAGACAACAGGGATAGTGTGACATACTCATTCCCCACCCCTTTTGTGGTTACCATGGAGACTAGTACAGTCTGGCACAGAGCCAGGCCTGAGTGATGAAGGACAGCTACCTTAGCAGGCAGGGTCCCCAGGGATAAGACTTCCAGCTGGCCTTGCCTCCTCTATAATCTTTGGGCACACTGGGGCCACACGTCTGCCCTGCCCACTGTGCACTACCTTCTGGAAGAAGTTGTAGATCCGAGCCCGGAGGATGTAGACATCGGCACTGGCCCTGCCCTGCTTCACCTCCCTGGTGACGAGTGAGAGGCAGTCCTGATGTCGATTGAGGGCCAGCAGGCAGGCTATGCTGGGGGCGGAGGGTAGGGGTGCACTCAGCCTGGGACAGTAAGAGGCTGCAGGGAGGGGGGGCAGTGCGCCACACTCACCAGCGGTAACTGAAGGAAGGGTTCTGGGGCTGGAGGTCAGAGGCTTGCAAGAAGACATACAGGGCTTCCTGGAAGTCACACAGCTCGTACAAGCACTGGCCCTGAGGAGACGGGCACTGTCAGTTCTGCTCCAGCTCTGGGGACTCCACCGCTGGCAGAGGACAGGGAGAGACCTGAACAGACTCCAAGAGACAAGGATGGAAAGAGATGCAGAGCTGAGCAGAGACAGAGCGGGACAGTGGGTGACAGCAGCGGGGCTCGCTCAGAGAGGCAAAGTGACTTTCCCCGAGCTCAGGCAGGAAGTGAGATGGCAGGACAGTTATCTGAGTGCCCGGAGGAGTCTCCCCTTCTTCTCAGGTGTGTTTGTTTGGTTAGCTAGTGTTTCCACACTGGAGTGTAGTACACTGACCTTGAACTCAGAACAAGCTTCCTGCCTGAAGCTGAAGTGCTGGGATTGCAAACCTGAGCCACCTCGTCAGGCCCAATGTCTCTTTTCTATTTTATCTATCTATCTATCTATCTATCTATCTATCTATCTATCTATCTATCTATCTAATCTATCTATTTACTTTTTTTGAGACAGGGTTTCTCCGTAGCTTTCTTCGGAGCCTGTCCTGGAACTAGCTCTGTAGACCAGGCTGGCCTTGAACTCACAGAGATCCACCTGCCTCTGCCTCCTAAATGCTGGGATTAAAGGCGTGCCACCACCGCCTGGCGCTTCTATTTATTTTGTAGAAGAGGGCAGGCCCCTGTTGCAGCACACTTATGGAAGGCCTAGATAACTTGCAGGAGTCAGTTCTCTTACCATGTAGGTCTCAGATATCAAATTTGAGTTGTTAGGCTTAGAGGCAAGCACCCTTACCCGCTGAGCCCTCTCACTGGCCCCAAAGCTTCTTTGTAAGAACTGAATGATCTGGTGTCTTGTGGTATTAGGGCTCTGACTCAGGCCCCTGCTGTACCAGGGAAAAGGTCTACCACTGCTATACTCCAACTCAACTTCTACCCAATATCTGCCCTTCAAAAAAAAAAAAAAAAACCAGACAATGCTGGGTGGAGGTGCACACCTTTAATCCTAGCACTCAGGAGGCAGAGGGAGGTGAATCTTGGCCTACAGAGCAAGTTCCAGGACAGTCAACACTACACAGAGAAAAACCTGTCAAAAAAAAAAAAAAAAAAGCCAAAAACAAAAAACAGATCTTGAGGGCTGAGGGTAGTGAGATGACTCACTGGGAAGATAACCTGAGTTTGATGCCCAGAGCCCACATGGGACAAAGAGACAACTGATTCAATAGTTGGATAAATAATTATAAATGTATAAATAAATGGGAAAGTAAATGTTGAGCAGTTAACCTTTTACTTGGTACTAGGATAGTGCCCAGGGCCCCTGTATGCAAGGCGGGTGTCCTGGCACCGAACAACACCCCTACCGATGCACATAAATTGAATCTAAAATTGAGTTGTAATACTTGCCACATTTTGATAACTCAACATTTCCGTGTGGCTGATGGCGACCCTACTGGCCAGAGGGCAGGCCTATGGCTGGTGTGTGGTGTGCACTCCTCTGTGGGCGGGAGCCGCCTAGGCACCTGTAGGTAGAGTATAAAGGCCAGCCGCTCCAGGTATTTGCTGTTCTCTGGCTGGTAGGTGTAGGCCCTGCGCAGGTTCTGCAGGGCGGAGGAGAAATCGCAGAGCTGGATGAAGGCCTCGGCTCGGAAAACATAGAAGTCTGCCTGAAAGCAGAGAGACCCAAGCTGCTGAGTCCTCTCCATCGTTTGCCCCTTGGCTTAAAACAATTTGCTGGGCGGTGGTGGTGCACGCCTTTAATCCTAGCACGTGAGAGGCAGATGCTGGCAGATCTCTGTGAGGTTCAGCTGGTCTACAGAGCTAGTTCCAGGATAGGGTACAAAGCTACACAGAGAAAGCCCATCTCGGGGGCGGGGAAGGGAATTTGAGGGGTCCAGGGAGGAAGGGTCTAGCAGGTATGTCGTGAGGGAGGGGCTTCCGGAGGCCGCGGTGACTCACCCTCCTCTTACCATGTTGGGGTTCAGGTGGAGAGCGCGGGAGAAGAAGAGCACGGCATTCTCCCAGTCCTCTTGTTCTAGGCACTGATGGCCTTGGTGATAGCTGTGAGGACAGGAGGGTTCAGGCAGTGGGGCTGGCCTTGATCTTGGACCAGCCCAGGATATTATCAGGGCTACACGGGGCAGGTGGGAGGGAGGGTTGAGGTAAAGAGGCTGGAGAAGCAAGCAGTGTTCCGGGGAGGGCAGGCTGGCCTTCTTGGAGCTCTTCAGGCTCTTTTTATCCTTTTATCCATTAGTGTCCGCTGAGGCCCAGAAGGGACAGCAGCCCAGCTGTACTCCATGTTAATGGTTGTGGAAGCAGAAACTGGGGCTGGGGACCTGGAAGTCACTCACTACTCTCTGACTTTGACAGGTACTGTTGATCCTCCTGTCCTTGGTTTCCTATCATTGCTGTAGAACACCTGGCTTGTCCCAAAGATACGTTGCAGGGTCTTCTCTCGGTCTTCAGGAGCATGAACACGTAGCTTTGGAATTTTCTTCGAGGGGGCATTGTCAGGCACCTAGGAACGAATCGGGCAGGAAGCTTGGAAGGCCTCAGGAGGCACCTTACATCACTTCCACTCTTTTCCCAGGGACTTTGCCTGGTGGAGGAGGTGTGGGAACGGCCCCTGGGAGAAGGAACACCCAGTCTGGGATTCAGCTGTGTTCCAGCATCTCTCTAGCCCTGCCTCTCTCAACCTCTCCTGTGGTCAAGCTCAGGGGGATGAGGGTCCTTGTAGCCCCTGCACCTGCACCCTCTGCTCTCTCCTTGTGCTGTATATAGATGTCCATTATTCTCAGCGCCCCAGCTCAGACCCTGGTCCACATCTGGGCTTTAAGGTTCCTTGTAAATCCCCTGGGACTCTCACACCCTGCAGGCCACACTGAGCAAACCCGTCCCCTGACCTCTCACTTCTGTGTGGTTACCCTTCCCATCATCACCAGAATCAGGGCTGGGTGGTGGTGGCACACACCTTTAATACCACTGTAGGTTGAAAAGGGCCTAGAGAACACACCCCGCCCCTGACCAGACCCTCAGTAGACCTGGGCCAAGGAAAAACATCCTGACCTGAACTTTACTCCAAAACCAGGGCTTGAAATCCCACCAATCGCTGAACATGAAATCCCACCAATCCCTGAGCTTGCTCCAGAACCAGGCTACAAAGATGCATCAATCCCAAGTCACCCTGGAAAGTTCTGCTCGCCCCCCAAGAAGCCTCATGTAAACTGTTCCCTGTTCAGTTTTGCGGCTGCCCCTCATCCTAAAGGGAGCCACTTCCCTGGATTTTCTCTTCCCACTCTTGAGTGAGGTTTGTAGTGAGGGGTGACATTTTTACCAGAGCAGAGCCCAGCTGTAACAGCTTTAGTCAGAGCTGGAGCAGAATTGTAACATTTTCGCTGGGGAAACTTCCCCTGACAGAGCAGAGTTGTTACATGGGGTTGGGGAAGGGGTGGGGTGTTACAGAAGGGAACCTGGACACCTAAGCTAAACAGAGCTAGAATACTTGGCTGCAGCAGAACTGTAACCCTTTCACTGCCGAAACTTCATTCGGAACAGCTGTTACACTTGCACTGGGAAAACCTGGAGCACAGCTGTGAACTGCTATGCTTTCCGTGACGTGGTATTCCTTGGCTCCCGACTCCCAGGATACTTTACCATTTGAGCTCCAACACTAACAACCCGAGTCAGAGGCAGGCAGATTTCTCTGAGTAATTGGCCAGCCTGGTCTATGGTCTACGTAATGAAACCCTGTCTATCAAAAACAAAACAAGCAGGGCGGTGGTGGCACACGCCCTTTATCCCAGCATTCAGGAGGCAGAGGCAGGCGGATCTCTGAGTTAGAAAGCCAGCCTGGTCTACAGAGCGAGTTCCACGGCAGCCAGGGCTACAAAGGGAAATCCTGTCTCGAAAATTCAAAACAACAATTAAAAGCCTCTCCGTCCTCTCCTTTGGGAGTAGGCGGCCACATTTCCCTGAAGGGCTTGACCGGCTTCACCCCAGCCCTCACCTGGCTGTGGTCAGTCATGACCGGCTGAGCTAACTCCCTGGTTCCTTGTCTCCGCTGTTGCTAGGCACCTGCTCCAGGATGCCCAGAGGCTCCGCCCATTTAGCTACGCCTCAAGAGTCTGTAGAAAATTAGTTGGGCGGGTCAAGGCCTACGTCAAGCGAAGAACGAGCCGGCGCTCGAGCCGAAGGCTGAGCAAAGGCTCGGGGTGGCCCGTGCCCCGCCTACTTCCGCCCCGCAGAAACATGGAGGCCGCCTAACTCGGTCCGGATTGGTCGTCGCTGGACAGGCTGCGATGCTATTGGCTTAGGGCTGCCCGACGTCAGGGGGCGGGGTCCTGGCCGTGAATTGGGGCGGCATGTTGCGGTCCGGCCTTTTTCGCTCCGGGATGCGGCGGAGTTGGGCTTTGAGACAGTGCGTTTCGGAGGCTCGGTTCCCCGGGAAGCGGTGGCTGGTGAGTGGGGCGTGGGTGACCCGGCTCCGATGCTGCCCCACTGTGTTCCTTGTCAGCCGCCCCCTTTTTTAACATTTAAAATTTCAGGTTACATTTATTTGTGCGTGCAAGTGCCGTATGGCTGTCAGAGGGCAACTTGGGAGTTGGGTCCCGGAGATCGAACCTAGGTTGTCAGGACAGCAAGTGCACTATCTTCTGAACCATCTTGCCGAACTTCTTGTCAGTTTTTCTACTTAGTTAAATAGGTGATCGGCAATATTGACTGACTCCAAACTTTTAGGAGTTCTGCCTCCGCACCAGGGGTGCGGCACCACCAGTTTTGTGGGGGCCTCCAGGAGTTCCCAGGCCCATAAACGCTCCTTCCCGACCCTGGCTCTCTTCTCTGTTTCCTGACCACTGTTTAGGGTCCTATGTGAGATTATCGGATCTGTTTTCTATGGTGTTGCCTGCAGGTGGCTGGCCTGGGGAACCATGGAATGCCTGGCACACGGCACAGCGTGGGCATGGCGGTGCTGGGGCAAATAGCGCGGCGACTAGGAGTGGCGGAGAGCTGGGCTCGTGACTCTCGCTGCGCTGCTGACCTCGCCCTGGCCCCGTTTGGAGATGCCCAGCTGGTACTGCTCCGGCCACGGCACCTCATGAATGTCAACGGGCGCAGTGTGGCCCAAGCTGGTGAGTTGTGGGCTTCATGGGTAAGAGGGCACAGGGAGCAGAGAGAGGTTTCAACTGTGACAAGTGCCTGGTGAGCCCCGCTTACTACGCTGAGGACTTGGAAGCCTGTTTCTCCGTGGGGGTCGTTGTAGTCCCTCTGAGCAGATAGGCAATAACTAGGATGTTTCCGTGTGCCAAGCGGAGCTGTTTGGACTGACTGCGGAGGAGATCTATCTGGTGCATGATGAACTTGACAAGCCCCTGGGAAAGCTGGCTCTGAAGCTAGGGGGCAGCGCAAGGTGAGGCTCACCTGTGCTCAGGTTTGGGTAAGGGATGCTGGCCTCTGTTGGGGTGGAGTAGGGTTGCTGAGCCTAACTCTGCTGGAGGCCTGGGCAAGGGAAGGGGGCTGCCTCAGCAGTACTAACGGTTCCTCACATTCCTCCAAGGGGCCACAATGGAGTCCGTTCCTGCATTAGCTGTCTGAACTCCAGTGTGAGTCTACCCCTCTGCCCTGCCCTGGGTGGGGGTGGCCAGCATGGGCTCCCCAGTTTATGTCACCAAGGCCCCCTCATTCCTCTGGCACCCCACAGGCAATGCTGAGACTTCGGGTAGGCATCGGGCGCCCCACACACCCTAGTATGGTGCAAGCCCATGTCCTGGGCTGCTTCTCCCCTGAGGAGCAGGAGCTACTGTCCCCCTTGCTGGATCAGGCCACTGACCTGCTTCTGGACCACATCCGTGCTCGAAGCCAGGGGCCACCATCGAGCCTCTGAGACCAGTGGACATGTCTGCCTGTTTGACTGCCTGCCGATGCCCCGAAGCCCAGACACAGCCACAGGACTGCTACGACACATGTGGTGGTACCCACTGTTTATATAATTTTTGGGTTGCCCCAGGTCACTTGCAGATTGAAAGAGGAACACTGGCCACCATAGTCTGTTTCTGCGGTGGCTTGGTCTCTCCGTGCACTACTTACGTTGTAGGAAAGGCTTAGGAATGGTCAACTTTCTGAATCTTTTGAGAGCGCCAGATGGATAGCTCTGTGAGATTAAAAGATGCTTGCTTGAAATCTGCAGTCTCCTGGGGGCCGGGGACTAAGCCCTTAACCCATTCCTTACCAATGGGGTGGGGACAGAAGGGTCTCACAAACCCTTTCCCAGTGGTAGCATAGGTATGCCTTAGCCCGTTTTCGTCAGGCCATTTTATAGGTGGGGAGGATCAGCAAGGTCCCACCATGTCCGTGAAGCCACCCAGCTACAGCATGGAAAAACTAGGGCCAGCTGTCCCTAGTTAGCTTGCTGTCCCCAGGGTCCCTGGCACTCCTACCTCATTAGTGTTCTGTAACTGGCAGATCCCCATTCTGGTGACATATGAGAGCAACCTGAGGTCCTGAGGGTTGGGTGGGATGTGGACCCGACGAGGCACTAGCCCTAGATCCCCAGGCTTGTAGGTTGTGATGGTGGAGAGCTTCTGTAGCAGGGACGTGGCCGCCTTCTTGGATACCTGGGTGCTGAGTTGGCTGTGGGAAGGAACTTGGGGTTATCACCTCCATCTCCACAAGAGGAGGCTGAGAATCTGAGAGATTGGAGAGCCGGGGTCTGCTAAGTCCCTAACAGGGCTATCTGCTCACCTCTCTTTGGGTGGGCCTTGGGGCTGCTGGTCCTGGTGGCGACCCACACTGAACTGTGCTTTTGAAAACACGGCTGAGCTGAGCAGAGCCAGCAATTGCTGCAGCATCTCCTTGCGCTGCAGTTGGAACACCACGTCAAAGTCACCGTCTTCTGCATCTGTTCGCATCTGTTGGCGTGATATAAGATGGTTAAAGACCAGTGGCCCAGATACCCACCCTCCCAAGTGCTAGATTAAGGGTGTGCACTGCCGTACCTGGCCTTGTTATTTTAGGACACTGAGTTGCCCAGGCTGGCCTTGAACTTAATCTGTAGCCCCAGTCAGGTCTTGAATTTGGAATTCTGCCTCAGCCTCCTCAGTATGATCAGACCAAACTTTTTTTTTTCTTTTTTTTTTTCTCTCGAGACAGGGTTTCTCTTTGTATCTTTGACTGTCCTGGAACTCAGTAGACCAGGCTTGCCTTGAACTCAGAGATCTGCCTGCCTCCAAGTGCTGGGATTAAAGGCGTGAACCACCACCGCCTGGTCAGAGCCACGTCTTGGATGGATCTTTGAGGTCCAGCATCAGAAAAAGAGTCAGTCCTTGAGTCTCTCAGGAAAGAGGCCCTCTAAGCTTAGACCCCGAGGCCAAATTTCTTGGGGTCAACTTCTGTCCTTGGTCCACTGGCCTCTTGGTGTCTCCTGCCACTTGCTCACCTGTACAATGTCCTGTAGGAGCGCGGTGGCCTGGGCCAGGACTGTTTCCAGGCTGGCCCGAACCTTCTTTTCCTCAGTCAGCTTCTCTTGTAGCAGATTCACCTCCGCCCGCTGGTCCCTCAGCTGCTGTTCTAGCTGGTCCTTGTCACTCCTGGTCCAGGACAAGAAAAAGCCCACAACTGGCCCCATCTGCTGGCAGTGGCCGGCACCACCTCTTCCCTGGGCCCTAAATCCGGTCTTCAGCTTGTCTGATATTCCCCGGCAGGCTTTCACCAAAGTCACCTCAGGGTCTGGTTGTCGTTCTGTAGCTGCTGGAAGTTCTGTTCCAGTTGGGACAGCAGGAGGCGCAGCTGCTCTGCCTCCTCTGTGCCCTGCTTCTGCTGGCGGCACTTCTCTGTCAGCATGAGGATGACCTGCAGCAGTGGGCAGGTGTCTAGCCCTAGATCCCCGGGCTTGTAGGTTGTGATGGCCTCCCCTCCCTCCCTCCTGGAGATACAGCAGGCCGGCACCACCTCTGGACAACAGCTAGGAGGTGGACTCCACTCAGTTATAGGGGATGTAAGACAAACAGATTCCAGAGCTAGGGCCAGCATCCTCACAAGGAAAGCCTGAGCCCTTGCTGCAAACCCTCCCCACCTCATGACTTGGCTCTGGCATGGGGTCCACCCTCATTTCATATGCGGGCATGGTGGTCATACCTTCTGATGGCCTTTGCTGTTTCTGGCCATGATCTCTTGGGTGTTCTCCAGCAGCTCCACCTGTTGGTACAGTTTATCCTTGATGCTCCTGAGCTGCTCATTCTCCTGAAGGAGTTGCACACCTTGCTGGGTCACCCAGGACAGCTGCAAAGTCACACTGTTGTTCTCTAGGATGGCCCGCCTGGTTGTCTCCCACATCTGGTTAGTGGCCACTTTGCGGAACTCAGTGGCCACCAGGTTTACACGTTGGATGATCTCTTTCCTTAGCCTGACCGGGAGGGTGGGATTGGAAGGAAGAGTCAAGCAGATGGGTATACGTCTTGTTACCCCCTTTTTGGGTGAGAATCTAAAAGTACCCAGGCATAGCCGGGTGTGGTGGTGCACACCTTTAATCCCAGCACTTAGGAAGCAGAGGCAGGTGGATCTCTGAGTTTCAGGATAGCCAAAGACATGCAGAGAAACCCTGTCTTTTCCTCAGGGAATCTCTGCACCTTTGGATTTGAACCATTGAAACACACTTATTAAATAAAGGCAATGAAAGCGACACGTGGCCAAGACTGCTCAGTGCTGGGGCCGGGAACTGGCTGGAAGCTCTTTCCTCCTCCATAAATCCCGGCCAGGGTTTTGAGGACAATCTGGGGAGTGTGTGATGCCCTTCTAGAGAGTGTGAGAGCTGGAGACTGCTGTGTGGGCCCCAGCAGGTCCCCAGCCTGCCCACCTGTCCTTATCCAGCACAGACTTCTTCTCCAGGTTGTACACATAGTCCTTGTATTCGCTCTCCTGCTTCCGCAGCTGCTCCTCCAGCACCAGGTACTTGTCTGTGAGCTCCTCTTTCTGCAGCCGAAATTCTTCCAGGGCAGCCAGCTTTCCCCCTACCCATCAAGGGCCACAGGCTGGTGAGGAGCAGCGTCTGAGCGCCATGAGTTACACCCTCCGAGGTCTCAACTTTGTCTGTGTCTTCCTGCCCACCCCTCCCCCCACCGTGCTTTCTGTTCCAACAGGACTAGGCTGCATGCACCGGAGCGGGCCCTGCACACACACAGCCTTTCTTTGGAGCGCCCCCCCCCCCCCCTTTGCTAGTCTCACCAAGCCTTGTTCAGCCCATCTCAAGATACCTCCCCACAGGAGAGTAATGTGGGCATGTAACCGCTGCAGCTGAACCTGGGCAGACAAGTCTCAGTGCCCTCCATCTTTTTGAAGTGCTTCCTCATCTACAGACTGGGGAAGGGACATTTCTGCCCTTGGGAATGTGCGGACAGTTAAGGCAGATAGTGTTTGAAGTAGCTGTAAGCTGTTATCCCCAATCCCCAGGTGAGGCCCCATCTCAGTGACAGCTGTGGCTTTGGGCCTTGCAACCCTCAGTGGCCAATTCACACAGGTGTGCTGGCTGGTCCCCTGGTCCCCTCACCAAGGGCGATGTTCTCTGTGGTGAGCTGGTCCTTGGTCTCCTGGAATTCGTGGCGCACCTGGGCCAGCTGTGCCTCGAAAGCATCCTTCTCCATCTCCTTTGCCAGCTGGAGGCTCTGCAGCTGGTCATTGAGTTCCGTGATCTCATCCACCCTCTGGTTGAGCGTGCGCTTGAGGAAGGCCACAATCTCTTTCTTGTTATTGGCCAGCTGCTCGAACTCCTGGCGGAAGATCTTCTCCTGCACAGCCAGCTCATCCCACTTCCGTTGATACCTGGGGTGGGGTGGAGATGCCGGGTCAGGCCTTGCCAGGCCCGGTCACAGGCACCATCGAACCTGCTCTTCCAGACCCTCCTTTCCATCAGGGGCCATTTGGAGTTTCTCTTTGCATGGTCTGAAAAGAGCTGTGCGTGCGTGCGTGTCCACAGAAACCCTTGGTCGATATTGAGTGTCTCTTTGATAGCCCTCCACCTTTAGTTTCCGAGGCAGAGACTCAGTCTAGAGAGTAACAGTTTGGCTAGGCTGGTGAGCCAGTGAGCTCCAGAGAGCCGCCAGTCCTCTCCCATCAGAAGCAGGGTTTAAGGGACTCTGCCATGCGTGACTTTGTTTTCAAGGCTTCTAGGGGCCCGAACTCTAGTTAGTTCTGCTTGTCAGGACTTCACTGTCTCATCTCCCCAGCCAGCATTTTATATTTATTACCTCACTCAATTTTTTTTTTTTTTTTTTAGAATATATAGTTCTGACTGCCCTGGAACTCACCATGTAGACCAGGCTGGCCTCGAACTCACAGAGATCTGCCTGCCTCTGCCTCCTGAGTGCTGGGATTAAAGATGTGCGCCACTGCTCCTGGTTACCTCACTTGAATGGAAGTCCTGTGGGGACTAAGCCCGCCCTCTGCTCACAGTGGTAACGGATGTTCCTACCTGTGTCTGGTTCACAGGAAGTCTGCATTTGTCCCCAGCAACACAGATGAGGAAACCAGAAAGCGACAAGACTAGAACTTTAGCCCAAGCAAATCTGACCTAGAAGTTAAGGCTTTTACCCATAATGCCTGTCCCTGCAATCAGCCCATTCAAGCTGGCTAAGCCCTTCTGCATTTGGCACCCCTGCCCCTCTATCTCAGGACCTAACAGCTTGGCAGATACTTAAGCACCGAATAACCTTTTCCTGATACAATTTCACCTGTTGTGTTAGGTCAAGGGACATGTGTACATTTTAAGAATACCGTGTTTACTGGTTTCAGTGGGAGAATTAAAGCATTTGGAGAGTTGTTTGATTCCTAAGTGTTTTAAGTATTCATAAGTCTTCTGAATGAATTCTGTGTACAAGGCGTTTTTAGGGTATGGGTTCCTGTGTGGGGAGAGAACTCAGCCTCCTCAGGAGTCAGAGAGGCCAGGGCTGTCACTCTGCTTCCTCCTCTTCCTGGGGTGACTCTGAGCCTCAGGATCTGTCTGCGCTCTCTGCTGGGACTGGAAGGAAACAGGGAGACAGCAGAGGGCTTCCCGAGTGCACAGACTCAGCACCAGCTGAGATTTTTCTGCAGCATCAATCATGAACAGCTCGGCCTTCTTGTATTTCCCTATATGTTTACTTACTAAGATGTGTGGTATTCATGAATGGATGCATATTCACATGTGTGTGTGTGTGTGTGTGTGTGTGTGTGTGTGTGGAGGTCAGAGGTTGACATTTACTGAGATCCCCAATGACATGTAAGGATGCAGATGCTGTGATGATTATACCCATTTTATAGATAAGGAAAGTGAGACTCTCCACTGTATATATTGAAGCAGGGTCTTCTACTTGAACCCAGAACTCAGTTCACAGTCTAGCTGGTTCGTTCCTAGGGGACCCTTTATCTCTGCCTCCCAGGGACTGGGATTACACCTATTCGTTTGTATGGGTGCTGAGGATTCAAATTCCAGCCTTCACATTTGAGTGGCAGGCTGGTGCTTTAGCCATCTCCCCAGCCACATACATTTCTTTCTAAGTGGGAGTGTGACTCTGGCACTGGAGCAGGAGCTTCATAGTCAGCAAGGTAGCTTTTTCTGGCGGTGGGGGGGGGGGCGTTCAAGATAGGGTTTCTCTGTGTAGCCCTGGCTGCCCTGGAACTTACTCTGTAGACCAGGCTGGTTTTGAACTCAGAGATCTGCCTCTGCCTCCTGAGTGCTAGGATTTAAGGTGTGCACCACCACCGCACGGCAGAAGCTATATTTTTACAAACATTCTTATCGTATTTTATTTATTGACTTGTATGTGTATGCATGTGGCCATTGTGTGCAGGAGTTAGTTCTCCATCTGAATCCTGGGGATGAGCGGCAAGTGCCACTAAGCAATCTTACTAGCCCTAAAAACTAGTTTTTTTTTTTAAATTTATTTACTTTTGTTTAATTTCCATTGGTATTTTGCCTTCTATGAGGGTATCAGATCTTGGAGTTACTGACAGTTGTGGGTACTGGGAATTGAACCTGGATCCTCTGGAACTGCAGTCAGTGCTCTTAACCACTGAGCCATCACTTCAGCCCCCAAAATTAGCTTTAAAGTAAGAAAACTGAGCAAATGCAATGTCTATTATTAAATATTAAGAGGGTCCTTTCATACAAACCCAGCCTTAAGTAGAACCCCCCCCTTTTTTTTTTTTTTTGGTTTTTCGAGACAGGGTTTCTCTCTGTAGCTTTGGAGCCTGTCCTGGAACTAGCTCTGTAGACCAGGCTGGCCTTGAACTCACAGAGACCCACCTGCCTCTCTGCCTCCTGAGTGCGGGATTAAAGGCGTGCGCCCACCACCGCCCAGTCAGAATCCCCTTTAGTTCCCATTTAGGGCCCTTTAGTGGTTCACAGTTGTAACCTCAACTTGTGGGAGGCTGAGGCAGGCGGATTAACATGAGTTCAAAGCTACCCTGGGCTACAGAGTAAGACCCTGTCTATAAAACGAAGCAAATACGCGTAGGGAAACAGCCCCAGCCTAGAGAAACAAACACTGGATTTTGGCATAAAGAAAGAGGAAATAAGTGACCTTCTTGGCCACCAGGGGGAGCTATTTCTAATGTATTCCACTAATTAAAATACAAATGCTTAAGATCCTTTCTGAACCGGCCCTTGGGAGGCAAAGGTAGACGGATCTGGTTGAGTTCGAGGCCAGCCTGGTCTACAGAGCAAGTGTCAAAACAGCCAAGGCTACACAGAGAAACCCTGTCTCAAAAAAGCAAAAGCCAATCAAACAAAAAGTTCCCATCCTGCTGAGGTAGGGGCTGAGGGGGTTACCTGGGACGTAACGTGTACAAGCCAAGCGCTGGAGCTGAGAAGGGGTGGGGAGATCCGTTCACCTTCTAAGGTGGTACCTGTTTACTTGAGGCCAGAACCCAGCTCTAAGGCCCCTGTCTGAGCCTGTGTGGGCTTCTGGCCTGGCACACTAGCATCCCTGCCACCCACCCACCGGGCCAGCCGGTCCTCCAGGTCTTGGATCTGTTTGTGGTAGAATTCCTTCAGCTCCTCCACCAGCGTGGACTCCCCAGACTTCACGCCTGCACTTGTGTCCTTCTTGCCCCCTTTCCTCTTCTTGCCCTCAAACTCTTTGCCGCCTTTGTTCAGCTTCTTTTTAGGAGCCATGGCCGATGGCAACCACTGTTTCCAAGTCCCCTTTAAGAAGCCAGGTGGTTGCTAAGGAAGTTGGATCTATACATAGCAACAGCCTAACTGAGGGAGACTGGGTTTTAAAGGGGCACTGTCCTCTTGTGGGCAGGGAGCCTGTATCTGTTCAGGGCCTAGCCTTTCAGAGCAGGGTGCCAGGCTCGTGGGCACAAATTTGTTTTCCATGAAGAGCTTTCCTTCTCCCAAATGGAAATAATGTGATATATTGATTACAGTCATCAAGAGCCCTAGAAATCACTAGCCTGTCACTTTGAGACTTTGGGTAATCAGAAGTTGGAGGTCTAGTCAGGTGGATCCTCCTCATAGACTCTTAGCAAGGACAAGAAGACTTAATCACTGGGCCCCGTGCTCGGAAGCGCCTCCCCTAGACCATCCTGCCAATCCTTTAGTGACACAGCCATAGGGCATCTTCTAGTGGAGGCTCCAAGGCTGAAGTCTTGGGATATCCTTAAAGCTTAGTGGCAGGGTGCATCTGTTCGCTGCTACCCCAGGCAGATGAAATTCCTTCAGTAGCTTTGGTCTTGGCTGTGCTGTGATAGGGAGGGAAAGCCCCTGGAGTCAAGGAGACAGCATGCAAGCATGGGACTGGGGACAGTAGGTATCCAGCTAGCAGATGCCCTGCTGGCCCCTCGGGTCTCTGTTCTTTCAGCAATGAGCCATCTTATCAGTCACATTGGGCTCTTTTCAGTTCGTGTTTGTCTGCTCTTTAGTCCCTAGGCATGTCTGGGGCCCGTCATCTTCAGTGATGACTGAGACTTAGTGGGTTCACTATGAGGGGGGCTCAACTTTGGGGATGTTACAGGAGGGACCATCCATCATAAGCAGAGGACTAGAGGGGATTCCACTCAGCTACGGTCATTCTGACTCGGTGGGTGTGAACGCCTGGTGTCACACACAGCTGGGCACCTGGAAGGACAGGCACCTGGAAGGACAACTCGTGGCCTGGGTTCCAGGGTTACTGGGCTGGTGGCTCGTGCTTTGGCTTGCTGCAGTGTTGAAGATACACTCCAGCTTTTGGAGGAGTGACCAAGGCTCCCTCCGAGCCCTGGGATGCTGGGCACTAGGGCTGCGGCAGGACACAGCACCGCTTTGCTGCC
Source organism: Chionomys nivalis (assembly GCF_950005125.1). Classification (NCBI taxonomy): domain Eukaryota; kingdom Metazoa; phylum Chordata; class Mammalia; order Rodentia; family Cricetidae; genus Chionomys; species Chionomys nivalis. The sequence goes on from NC_080107.1 coordinate 47,777,072, forward strand.
TGGTGGGATTAGGGCAGAGAGGAATGAAAAAAAGCCTGGGCCAAGGGAAGTCGGGGAAAAAAAAAAACAGAACAGAAAACACAAGAGAGTAGCCAAGTGTGGACATGCACACCTGTGATCTTAGCGGCTTGAGGGGTGAAGGCAGGGGGAACACAAGTTCAAGGTCAGCCTGGGCAACTCAGCGAGGCTCTGTCTCAAAATAAGAAAACATGGGCCAGCAATTTGCTCAGTAAAGCATATATGAGCTTTCTGTGCCCAGAACCCCGGTGGAGGAAGAGGGACTCTTTGAAGGGGTTCTCTGAGTGCCTCCTGCACGCCAGTGCACATGCACACAACAACATGAGAACAGCGGCCCTGAAATCCATCAGAAAGAGGCTAAAGAGCCATTCCCATTGTGAGGGGACAGGTGACCCCTGGGAGAAGGAATAATTGGTATTTACTCTGCTGCTACAGTTACTCTGTGTAGAATTCAAGTCCCTTGATCTTATTCCAGGCACTCTGCTGTCAGGACATGCTGGCTGGCTGAAGTCTTCTAGGAGCGAACATTGTGAAACAGTGTATCCCCCAAGCTTCAGCTTCCACACCTGCGAAGCAGCAGGGACCAAGGAACCAGCTAACACATGCCTAGGAGAGGCCTGGCTAGTCTTGCTGGAGCTGGTGGGATGTGCCATGGACTGTCCTCCAAGCCAAACTGCCTCCATTTCAGGCCTGCTTGCAAAGATCATTTTAGCTGAGCTCGTTGACTGTTGACCTTCCCTCACAGGAGGAGATGGGGGGTCACTGGACCCACCTGTGCAGCCACCCCCCCAAGCAGCTGTATGCAATTCTGCCCTAACTGCACGTGGCCTCAGGATCTTGGGAAGGGGCTAGCATAGACAGGCCGAGGAAGAGTAGGCAAGGGCTCCATCTCTGTAGCCTTGGAGGTCATCCATTCCATCTCATTTCCGGGGAGGCTGCTTTGGGTTTCCCCACGCTCTCGTTTGTGAGCTCCGACTCAGGCTCTGCCAGTACGCCCAACAAACTCCCTGGTTCCTGGGGGTGGGTGACCTTTGGTAGAATCAAACTTGGGTTTGTCATTGGGACCTTAGAGACGTGGGTAGTTGTTGCCTAGTCTGATCCCCTACCTCCACCACCCTGGGCAAAAATACTTGGTACATATGCAAGATCTACAAAGTAGCCTTGAGTTGATACATTCCTCCCTGCAGTGAAGGTATCATTTTCTGTTACCCAGGCAAGATAATGTATACAGGGGTTTATGTAGTTGACTTAAAAAGATTTATTTTGTGTATATGGATGTTTTGCCTGAATGTCTATGCGCAGTGCTGATGGATGCCAGAAGAGGGATCAGATCCCTGGGAACTGGAGTTACAGGAAGTGTTGACTCACCCTGTGGGTGCTGGGACTCCAACTCCAGCCCTCTGAATAATGAGTGTGCCTAACTGTGGGGCCGGCTTCCGGGCACTAATTGGCTGCCTTTCACTGTGGTTTGTGGTGCTGGGATGAAGCCTCACACACCAGGCTAATGTTCTGGCTGGCTTTGGACACAACTTTCAAGTTCTTATCTTTCAGTCTTGAAAGAGGGTCTCACTAAGGCTGACTTTGACCTTGCTCTGTAGTCTAGGCAGCCCTAGAATGAAAATTTCTTCTCTCTCAGCTTCTTAAACAGCAGGGGTGGTAAGCCTGTGCCCCTGGGGCTGGCACAGTCAGCTGCTGATGGAGGTCCAGGGCCTCGCACTTGATGGCTGATTCCTGGAGGTGTGAGCGGGGTCTGCTGAGAGACTCGGAGATGGAGGCAGTAAGAGGCCGGGCTTGACTACAGAACAGCCCTCTGGCAGGAACCCAGTACCCTCAGCAACCCAGTCATTTCCCTCCATCTTTGCCAGGACTGCCACCTGAGAGCCAAGCTCCCAGCACATGAATGTCTAGGGACAAGCCATATCCATACCTCAGCAGAGAGCATTTAATGAGCCCACGACTCTGTGCCCTGAGTCCTTGGTTTATGGGTAATGTTGACCTGGTGTCTACTCCCCTCTGGGCCAGCCTCATAGCAGACTCCCCAGGTCACAGGACACCCAGCTTCCAAACTGGAGGAAGCACTTCCTACATGTGGGCGGGGGCAGGGGCAGTGACATCAATGGACATCTCAGTGCTCTAAATGCACTGGGACCTCCACTCAAGTTGGGACCGGGTCCTGCAGTGTCTGAGGCAGAGGCGTTCTAGAAAGGAACAGGCTGAAGAGCAGCTCCCCTCACGTCTAGGCAGGCCTTATTTATTTTTACTTGTTCATTTGAGACAGTATCTCACTGTTGCCTTGGCCGGACCTGACCTGGAACTCTGTAGATCAGGAATTTATGTAGATCTGGCTGGCTGAACTCAAGAGATCCCCCCTGCCTCTGCCTCCCAAGTGTTGGGACTAAAGGTGACTGTTACTATGCCAGCGGAGGCAGCACTGCCTTCCTGCCTGAGGCTAGATACAAGTGTTGTCCCCAATGGGGAGGCAGGTACGTTGTGCTGTGATGCAAGTCACAATCCCCTGGATCCAGCGCACCCCCAAACCACAGCTGTGGGGTGGCCGGCCTCTGTTCTCCCCAAGGTAAAACCAGCTTCAGGCGGCCCGGGCACCATGGTGAGCGCTGATGTCTTTATTAACGCAAATGCTGCGGTACAGGACGGTACAGAGTGGTACACAGCTGCGCTTCCATACTTAAAACACTGAGATTCAAGAGTTTCAAGTTAACAAGTTTCAAGACAGACTAGCTTTTTTTTTAAATATCCTTTTGAGAAATTATTTATATAAATAACATAAAGGAAACCCCACATGTTCGACAAACAAGGTCCTGAAGCATGAGCATTGCTTGACCGGTGGGAAGGGACGGAGAAGCGGCTCCAGGAGAAATCAACCAGTGCTACTAGGGTTGGTCCTAAGGAAGAGGGTTGCTGGAGGGAGAAGGGTGGGGCTGAACTCATGAGAGAGGAGAGAGCACAGGTCACCACATCTGCCAAGACAGCACGAGACACAGTAATACACACAAGTCTGCGGGAGGGGGCTGGGCTGGGACGTTTTTGTGACTTCCACTGCCTGTGTTTCACGACTGCAGCAGCACAGCGAGAGGCGCTCAGCGAGCTGCTGCGTCCTGAGGATGAAAACCATCCTTCCAGCATCTGCTTCTGCAATTTCTGCTTTATAGCTAGCTAGGTTTTATACAGCGATGATTTCAATATAAAGAATAAAATGATCATTTTTCTCATAGAACCACAATGGCACACGACTGTACATTACACAAAATTATGATTGATTGATGAGCCATCTTAAACCCAGGGTACTCTGACTGGTATCACTCGCAGAGTGGGGACTCCATCAGTGGTGCCCCCATGCCTCAGGCCTGCCTACAATCCTTCTCTAGCAAAGCACCCTTTGATCAGAGTACCACACCCGCATCTTCCAGTCCATTCCTGACCCTTGACCTCTATCCAGGCTGACCCCATTCAAGTGAAGCCCGAGGAAAGAAGGCGGCTGGTTGTGCCTAACTCCTCTCTTGAGGAACTGAGGGTGCAAGGCATGCTGAGCTAGGTTGGAGGACTTAACTCAGGGTACAGCACTGTGGACACAGGTCAGGGGAGTAGTGCCAGGCTCTGGCAACAACACTGGCTGGCACCCAGACTGGCTTCCTGTGGACATCCTAAGTCCCCCTCCCCCCAGCTGCAACACCAGGCAAAGAGGCCTGTTTCATGCTGGCCTCTGGAGGTGTCTGCTCACCGCCATTTCCAGCCTCTGTGCCTGAGAACAGGCGGTGAGCAGGGACTGGAGAGAGAAATGTGGACCACCTGGGGCACAGACACCTTACAATTCCCATCAAGAACAGAAATGCGCCCAAACAGGCTTTGAGAAACACCCACACATCTACCTTTCTAAACTCAAGCAATGTGCGCACAGGGCATAGGACTATATACAGTCATGGGGTCATAAATAAGGAGAGAGTCCACTTGGTCTAGAGTTCTGACGCGTCTGCAGTGTGGCGCTCGCATGGGAACATCTTGTGGGATACGTACAGAAGATACTCATTTTGAAAAAACAACACATTACTCTCTTGCTTTTCAAAGGACAAGATAGAATGTCTTCGCACGGGAGAACTCAGCGTGGCAACGGGGTGGCCAGGGCGTGCAGGGCTGGGGAGGCAGCAGAGCAAACGAGGCGTCGCGCTGGGGAGCTGCAGGGCACTGTGGGAAGGGAGCCAGGATTTGAGGGGCAGCTTATGTTTTTAACTGCTTATTTCTTCATCTGTTTTATTCAGCTTCTTCAGCGTGTCCAGGAGTTTCTGTGGGGTGAGAATGTGCGTGGATCCTGGGAAGGCAGAGAAGATAGTAAGCCCACTCACCTACTGCAGCCTGGAGACTTCTTTCCCCGATTCTCCATCCCCCAACCCTCATCTGGGTCCAGTGGAAGCTGGGAGGGGGTGGGATGGAACCCGTGGGCCCTGTCGGAAAAGACTTAAGAGGCATTTAGGCTCAGCTGGGTCCCAGGCTGAACCTAGGAACCACCTCTCAATCAGAGCCCAGCGCCAGCGGCCAGGTGAGGCAGCTCTGTTTTCTATATTATTTCTTGAAGTCAAGATGAAGCCAGGAAGAGAAATTTCAAATATGACAAGGGACAGTGGCTAAGGGCAGAGGCTGGTAGGCGTCTCTGGGTGGAGAGAATGGTGCCTTTTGGGCATGGGGACCCACTGAAGTCTGGGAGGCACAGTGGGGACCTCAGGTGTGAGAGGGAAAGGGCGGGGACCTGAGGCCTTACCTTGTGGAGACCTGCATTGTAAGAGATTAAAAATGCTTGCAAAAGTTTAAGCTAATGGAATCAGATATACTTCTAGAGCAAAGATAAAAAAAAAAACCAACAAAAAAACCATTTAAAAATGAAGGCCTTTTCACAGAGATGTAGGCGCACTAAAATGATGCATGGGTTGAGTGTGTGGACATGGGCTTAAACAGAATGGAGGTGATGGTGGTGTGAGCATGAGGCGTGCATGCACGCAGCAGTGGGTGCAAAGCAGGGTCCTGGTGGGACAGGAGAACTAAACAAAAGATCCAGTCTTGAAAATGTGCCTCCCTGGGGACCTGGAAGCAATAGGCTCTGTGGGAGTGGGGCGCTGAGACCCTCCAGACATCCATTCCAAGGGCAGGCACAAGGCGGGGGGGGTTGGTGTCTGCACCTCTGACCACCACCTGCTCAGTGACCTGGAAGCTTCCTGGTCATCTGGACCAGCAGAAAAGCAACACTTTGAGAGCCATCTCCCAGTGTCTTGTTCCTGCCTGTATTCACTGTTCTGAGCGAGGAGTCCATGCCTGGCTATTTCCCAAGTGTTCTCCCTGTTCTGGGGCTCTACACTTTAAGGCTGTTTTGTTATTCGGCCAACCTGCAGCTCCTTAAGCACGCTGGCTTCAGTGAGCTTGCCAGACTTCCTAGGAGCCCTGAGGCAGCAGGAGCCAGTATCAGAAGGAGGGTCTCCCAGATCTCCACTCCATGCAGTCCGGCTCTGGGTTTCCTTTAGTCAACAGGGAGCATACTGGCCAGAGAGTGCCCTGCTCGCCATCCTGGACGCTAGTCCACGAACCTGGAAGGCTGCTTTGATCAGGCCTATTCCAAAGTGTTTCCCCACTTCTCACATGTGCATTCAGACATTCAGGAAGGTCAGAGAAAGGTCAGGAACCTATGCTCTAGAATTTTCTGATGCTATCATATTCCTAACCATTGGACATTGCTTGTCTTTAAAGAAGAACCCAAGTGGAGAACAACCTTGGAGAGCCAGGTCATACAAAGCCAGTTCCTGACATCTGACAAGCTGAACGTTTCAGTCCTGCAGATGGAGCTTGGTGCCATCAATACTGCAAAGTGGGTGAGACGAGCCATGAGCCGCAGGTTGGTCCCCAAGAGGCTGGCTATGTTGGCCTTCTGCTCTCTCAGTCCACAACTGGTGAGTATGAAATTCAGCATGGCCTCCAAAGATGAAGTTGAGGCCTATTCAAATGACCAACTCATGCATCAAAGTGCTAGGATTAAAGTTATGTGACACCATACCTTGCTTATTTATTTAGCTTTAGACACACTCTGCCTTGAACTAAAGACCCTGGTGCCTGAGGTTTAGGCTGACAGAAGTGCAGTTTTCTGCTCTGTGTCCTATTGACCTGCTTCCAAGGGAAATGCACAGGGAAGGAGTGGAGGTCCAGGGCCATGGCCAACTCAATTTTCTTGGCTCATAACTATTGTCCTGGAGATGACACCCCTCTACTGAGGAAACAGGGATACATGGAGTAGCCTACTGCTTCTTGTTTCAACAGGAAAACCACACTAAGCAAGCCAGCTTCTGGTGCTGTATAGTCCCACTTGGGAAGGGCCATGCCCTGAGATTCAGTAGGAGGATCGAGTGTGGCTTGAGGCCTGCATCTGGCCTATGAATTAGCCTGGCTCAAGGGAGTCTTGGTGCGCTGACCCAGCATCCCTGTGTTCGTATTCTATTGAAAGACCCTACAGAGCCCCTCCTCAGAACCTGTAGCTAGCAGGCTCCCCGGGAGAACGTCCTGTTTGCTTGAAAGATTCTCAGGATCAGCAGCTAGCCTGCTCTCGTGAGAGGAAAACAGGATATCTATAAGATAGGACATCTACAAAGCAAGATGGCTGCAAAGTAGGATATCTATAAGATAAGAGCAGGATGTCTGCTGCCAGACATCCATGCTGGGAGAGGAAAACCATTCATGCCCCCCGCCTCATTCCGATAACCAAGCTTCTGCTTCTGTAAATTGCTTTTTGCTGCCCTCTTTCCTATAAAAAGTCCTCCTCCCAGTCTGCAGGTGCGCAAGTCCTCCGAAAGACTTTGCCGCCCGCAGGTACCTGTGTCTACCTAATAAACCTCTTGCAGTTTGCATCCGACTCGTGGTCTCGGCCTGGTCTGTGGGTCCGGGGTCTCCGCCTGAGGGACGGTCCCTACCGGGGTCTTTCACTACGGCCAGGGAATGTGAGTGGCCACCTTGGTCGCCCAGTCCTGGCTACCAGTCCAGGTCTCTTGCTACTGCTTCCAGGCTATTCCAACTTGCTGTCTCACGGGGTCACATGTCAATTATGGTGAAAGGACATTTTTGGGCCCATGATCAAACAGGTGTAAACACTGGGGAATTCCTAGCACAGGAGGTTCCCAACACACTTAAGGATGGCTAAGGAGGAGGGTGTGGAAGAAGAGAGTCTGGTAGGCCAAACAGACAAGGTACTCCCAAGGAACAAGCTGGAGGGTGTCAAGGGATTTCTCCTGAGGGCTCTAGAGCTCACTAAGAGGCCTCAGTGAGAGAGAGACGCGACTGTTCAACTCTAAAAGATCTGACACTGATATAAAAGCAGTTTCTTCCCCCTTCCCCCTTCCCTCCTTCCTCCCACGCCTCACTCACGGCAGACAAGCAGTCTACCACGAGGCTACATCCCGGCCCTCTTCTTACTTTTTATTTTAATTAAGCGTAAGTGTGTGAGCATGTGTTCATACATGCAGGTGCCCATAGAGGTCAAAGACATCAGATTCCCTGTACCTGGAGTTACAGGTAGCTGTGAGCTGCTGAATGTGGGTACTGGGGACAGAAGTACCGCAGGAGTACTATGTGTCCTTAACCACTGAGCCATCTCTCCAGCCCTCTTTTTACTTTTTACTGTTTACTAGTTTTACTATTGAGACATTGTCCTGTTAAGTTGCTCAGGCTGGTCTGTAACTCCCTCTGTGGCCTAGGTGCCCTGGCCCTGCCTCTGCCTGCTGGGTAGCTGGGATCACAGCCTGCCCAGGAATAAAAGAGTGCACTTTCTGTAGAAAGCAGAGTGTCGTGAGCAGTGGTGTCGCCAAGCCGACAGCACCCGGAGGGTGGCATCCCTCCACACTCATGCCCTCACCGTGCCTCGTCTGGGTAAAGGTGCTCATTCCTCAGTCTTTCACTGGCCTGGAGTCCCTCTGATGCTCCCTGCCGCTCCTTTCTCACATTAGGTGCTATGTGCATCTCTCAAGTTTGGCCTTGTACACATGGCCACCCTGAATGTCACTGGCCTCACTCAGGCGTGCATGCTCTGTGGGAGCCTACATTTCACCCTGGGCAGCAGGCTTGGGCGCCGTGCCTCAGACATCCCTCAACTCCTTAGTTTCACAGCTACAGTCCCTTGTCTTCACCCCAGTGGCCGGCAGCTGCCTATGCAGCGCTCACCCACGGCTGCAGAGAGCGGGCAGGCGGAGCCCAGGGCGTGAAGGCTGGACACATTTTCAATCGGCGTTAAGAACTGCAAGCATTTTCTTGGAAAAAAGAAAAATCATAGAAATGAAAAGAAAAAAGAGAAAAAGAAAGAACGAGTGGCGGGAAAACAAAGAAAGCCCTTCAGAGCGGAAGAGTTTCTTTCTGGAATAAGCCGCTTTTACTTTGTCTCTGCTCTCACTCCACTGTTGGAGCCTGATCCTCAAAAGATACCCTAGAGGACTCCCTGAAGTCGGGGTGTCTCAGGTCCATGAGGAATTTGGTGGGAGTGAGAATGTGAGTAGAACCTGTGGGAGAATAGAGGCCAGCTGAACAGAGGCACCCCTGGACATGCCAACAGAGGCCCCAGCGCCCGCAGCCAGAGAGGCGTCGAGAGGCGAAGCATGCACGGGCACATGCACACAAGCGTGCACGCATGCAGGCAGCACGGTATTGGCATGCGTGAAGCACACGAGGCCACACGGTGAAGGGTGGCTGTCTGCGGGAAGCCCCTCCATGAACCCACACGGGCAGCTCTCTGTCCCCGGGTCTCCACCCTCCCCCTGCACAAGGAACCTTAAGGAAGGTCCAAAGGAGAAAAGGAAAGTCCACACCCACAGCCTGGCTGAGACAGATGCTGTCCAGGAGAGCTGCTCTGAGCTCAGGTCCTCTAACACATTCATGCAACACACGCAAGCAGTGAGCAGGGAACACGCATGGGACCTATGTCACAGACAGAAAACAGGCATGAAAACTGGATCATGGATGCCTTGGAGAGCAGGGACAGGGTGTACAGTCTCCCCCCACCCCAGCTGTGTGAAGGGAAGGACCCTTTCATGCCTGTCTTGGTAAACCCAGAAGCAGCTATGGCACTGCTCTAAGGAGCCTGCCTGCTTGGACAGCTTGGAGGTACTGTGAGTTGGTCATCCAAATCGGATAAACGGAAGTGCCACTGGTTAAGATGACTGAGCTGAGGGAGCCTTGCTGGCTGGGCACGTAAGGACCTCCTTTCCAGCAGTACATATGCAGATGGCCCACGTGGCACTCCAGGGCCCTAAAGAGGATCATTTCCACAGGGTGCCCAGCATACTCCTACACCCACAGTCTCTGGCCTTGCACTGTACCCACAAGTGCTCCCACAGAGGGTGAGCCCAAACGGGGCAGCGTCTGTGACAGCAATCTCACAACTGGTGGCACAACTAACAACCTGGGGTCGAAAGGAAGGCATCTGGAAGAACCCAGATTTCTCTCCCTCAATCGTCTGCCAGCCTTAGAGGCTACAGATGACCCTGGAGACAAGCAGGAAGAGCCTCCTGCTGCAATAGACCAGCTTCTACGAGCTGCTTCTGCTCTCTGGGAAGTGAACAGGAAGCAGGGTGTGGCAGACCGGAAGGTAGTAGGGACTGGCTAAGGAATCCTTATGACAGCTACCAGGCCAGTGGGCTTCAGCAGTATCTATGGACACATTCTCTCCAGCCGAGGGGTAGAGCAGGACAGGCGTGGTTCAAGGCCTTGGAAATATGCAACTCCCCTCTCAGCCCTGCTCTAGGCTGCAAGTAGCTGCTACAAACCCTGAACAGTATGGCTTTGGAGAGGTCCGCTCTTGCTCAAGGTGACTCCACTTGGCAGTGCCAGTGTACAGATTTGAGACTATGACCAAACTCTTTCCATCCCAAGACGCTGTCTTTCAGCAAGAGACACAGTAGGGCAGAGATCCCTAGCTTCTGCCAGTCACAAACTCTCATCCAGGGCTAAGGCTTGCTGTGGTGAGGGAGGACGAGGACAGAATGCGACACAAAGCATGGGATGGAGTGGCAGCGCAGTGGGGCAGCAACTCCTGCAGCATGCATGCCCTGCTCACCTATCAGCACTTCCCATTTGCCGTTGGCCTGGGTCACTTCATAAGCGCAGCGCATCTCATTCAGGCTCACGCCTCCAAGGATGAAAATAATGAGGCGGGGGCCACTTCGGTATTCCCCGGGGGCCTTATTCTTGTGCCAGTGTCCGTAGCGGGCGCTGAGGGAGAGAGAGCAGTTACAGGTGACTTGTCCGTGCTGGCGAGCTGAGGTGTACTGCAGGTGCCCGAGCCATGACCGTCACTCTCTCAGAAACACCGAGGTACCGCACCGGCTCATCTCAGCAGCTGTGCCTATGTGGCTCTCATCCAGATGTCTCTTTCAGATCAGGCCTGGTCCTGAGCTTGCCTGAGACTCTGCAGCACTAAGCGGCATGGAAGGGGAGGCAGAGAGCCCCATCAGGTTGGCACACTGACCGCAAGCAAATGTGCTAATGAGGCCTTGTTTGTGCCAGGCTTCCTGGTACTGTACCCCCAGGGAAAGACAGCACTTGCCCTCCAAGAAGTTAGACTATAGCAGGATGGGAACCGCTGAGTGCCATGGGACAGAACGGCCACAGAGCACTGCTCAGGCCTTACCAGGGAGGGAGAAGGCACACGGCCTGAGCAGCACAGCTCTTCTCTAGCAGGCCTCCCCTGTCCCTAACTTCCTCAGTAGAGACCTGGACTCTGGCACAGGGGAGACGGGTTGTCCAGGCTCCCTCCCTCACGGCAATCCTGGAAGCACTTGGGCACTATTGCTCTCTTCCGCACAGCCGCCTAGCCAGGACAGAACTCGGTGGCTGTAGTCTATTCCACATGGGAAGTGGCCTTTTCAACTTTGCTGCTATCAGATGACATGCCAGTGCCGCAGGAGACACTGCAGACCTCTGGCCCAGCCCCAGGCTACGGGCAGGAGTGAAGATGGAAAGAAGAAAAGCCAGAGACAACCGGAGAAAAGGGACAGTGCTCCTACTCTACAGTGCTGCTGCTCACAGGGGCGCACGGGGGGCGGGGGTGGGGGGAGAGGAAGGCAGATCTCAGAGAGTTCCAGGCCAGCCTGGTCTACAGAGCAAGTTCCAGGACAGATAGGGCTACACAGAGAGACCCTGTCTCAAAAACCAACAAAACAAAACAAACAAACAAACAAAACCCAAAGGAAACTGAACAAGGGCTGGAGGAGTGCCGACCCTGGGAGGCACAGCTGGCGGCCACATCTGCAGCCTCGGCTGCTCTCCAGGCCCCCGGCTCAGCTCCAGTTCCTGGGAGTCACTGTCTAACACCTGTCAGCTGGCAGGCACCTGGGTCGTTCCCACACCAGGCTGCATGAACATAATGGCTGGGAACACTGGGGTCTCATGATTAAACAGATGCTTAGGGAAGATCAAAGAGGAACATTAATAAATGAAGACCTACAGAACAAAGGGGGGCTGCGTAGTTTATCTGGCTGCAGATGGGGTGGGGGTAAATGCAGTAGGCCTGGCATGTTCAAGGATGAACAAGGAGGTAGTGGCGGAGACAGACAGGGTGCACGAAAGAAGAAGGGGGTGAGTTCTTGCAGGGCTGGGAGCCAAAGGGAGGACGGTATGGCCTGCTGTGAGCCTGGGCCTGCTGTACCCTGACCATCATGGGTGATGTGGGAGGGTCCTGATGGCACATGCCAGTCACAGTCAGATCACACAGACTCACAGTGCCCCCTGCTTTCCCCACATCTACCCACCTGACAGCCGTGGTGCTGAAGGAAGCAGAGGAGCGGGTCGAGATGTACGGGTAGTGCTTTGTATCCAGTTTGTCTTCAATAGTGTCCTGGAGAGGAGAGGACAGAGGTCACTGTTTAAAGAGGCTGACAGGAGCGAAGGCAAGAGGATGTGAAGGAAAAGTCAGGCAATGTCCACATCTGCAGCAGGCCTTCCCCATGCCTGCTGCAGCTACTAGGGGCCAGCACAGGCCAGGGGCGATGGCACTTGCTAGACTCCTGGCCCTGCGGGCTACCCCAACTGTCCAACATGACAAAGCACCCATTTTCCCTCATCCGTGCAATGGACTCCAGTGTATACGCCACTGAGTCCACTAAACCCGGCATGTGCTGTCAGCCTGGTGACAAGCGGGTTTAGGGAGAGCCTCCCCTGCAGTTTGTCAAGGGGTCAATTGTCTGGTGGGCGGATCCCTGCTATCTCCTGCCACTTGGAAATCCATACCCCTCTTAGGAGCTGAGAAGCCTACACAGACCTCCTTAGAGAGCAGGTGTGGAGGGACAGAGAAACAGGGGCGATGCACTAGTGAGCTGCTTCCTCAGTCCCAGCACCAGAGACAGGCACTTGGTTCCTGGGTGTTTCACAGCCACCTATCCTTTTGGTTTGCGGGTTTTAAAAATAGGACCCTGACTCACCCTACATAAATGCACTCCTAGGATATAATTCCTGAACCAACTCAGGCAGACGAGACAGGCCTATTCTCTAGCCTCCCTTTTATTTGCCTATCAAGTGAAGAAGTTGAGCAGACTGTCTCCTCCAACCTCAAACACCTCCTGGCATAGGACTCTGCAGGGCTCCCGCTGTGAGGGCGAGGGTTGGGAGTCACAGCACAAGAGCTGTGGCACAGCCCACTGCCTTGCATCCCTTCACAGCCAACAAACATGGTGCCCCAGCTTAGTGTGAGGCTCTCCGTACCATGGACATAGGGCACAGAGTGACAGAATCATCCCATTAGAAGATAAACCCTGGGTGGGCTGGGGGGTAGGGGCATACACCTTTAGTCCCAGCACTCGAGAGGCAGAAGAACTCAGAATCTCTGAGTTCAAATAAGTCCAGTCTACATAGTGAGCTCCAGGACAGCCAGAGTGCCACAGGGAAACTCTGTTTGAGAAAGAAAGAAAGAAAGAAAGAAAGAGAGAGAGAGAGAGAGAGAGAGAGAGACAGAGACAGAGAGAGAGAGAGACAGAGAGAGAGAGGAGAGAAGAGAAGAGAAGAGAAGAGAAGAGAAGAGAAGAGAAGAGAAGAGAAGAGAAGAGAACCCTAGGGGTTGTGGTTCAGTTGGTAGAGTATTTGCCCCGGTTGATCCCTGGCACTGCATAAACTGGACATAGTGGTGTATGCCTTTAATCCTGCACTTTGGCACTAAAGCAGGAAGATCAGAAGTGCATGGTCATCCTTGGCTACATCCTAAGTTCATGGTTAGCCTGGGCTTGAGACCCAATCTCAAACACAAAAGAGGGCCTGCAACCGGGCAGCAAGGATATACGTAAATAGTATTGCTGACCAGAGTCTGGGGATTGGGAACGCAACAGGCTCTGTGATGTCAGAGGGTCAGACATATGGGGGCTGGAGACCATGTGAGATCTTGTAGAGAAGGAGGAAGCAGGATGTGGGAAGTGGAGATAAGGACAAGGGTATTCCAAGGGACCAGTTGGAGGCACAGAGCCCAGCTGTGTCTGCTGGCAGGGGAAGGTATGAAGGTTGTAGCCTCCTGCTGAGGCCTTCCCACAGCTGCCTGAGGTGTCCCTAGCAGAGTGTGTGCTCGTTCCTCATTTGACTTGGCATGCTGACTTAGCCTGGCCCTTTCGGGTACTGTACCCGAGGCACCTTACAGCATGGGACTATTCCCCCGAGACTGCAACAGCGGGCAAATGGATCCTGAGGTCTCCATGTGTCAGTCTTTCCTGGTTAGCTTTTCCTGACAGGAGAGGAGGGAACCCTAATTGAGAAAATGCCTCCTTAAGATCAGGTTGTAGGCAAGTTGATAGGGCATTTTCTTAATTAGTGATTGATGTAGGAAGGGACAGATTTCTGTGGGTGAGGCCATCCCTGGGCTGACATTCCTGGGTGCTGTAAGAAAGTAGGCTGAGCAAGCCATGAGAAGCAAGGCAGTAAGCGGCACCCCTCCATGGCCTCTGCATCAGCTCCTGCCTCCAGGTTCCTGCCTGTTTTGAGTTCCTGTCCTGAACGCCTTTGATGATGAACAACGATAAAGCAAAAGCAAATAAACCCCTCCCTTGCCAAGTTACTCTTATCATGGTGTTTCTTTTTTTTTTAAATTAATTAATTAATTTATTATGTATACAACATTCTGTCTGTGTGTATGCCTGCAGTACAGAAGAGGGCACCAGACCCCATTATAGATGGTTGTGAGCCACCATGTGGTTGCTGGGAATTGAACTCAGGACCTTTGGAAGAGCAGGCAATGCTCTTAACCTCTGAGCCATCTCTCCAGCCCCATTTTTTTGTTTTTTGTTTGTGTTTTGAGACAGGGTTTCTCTATGCAATGGTCCTGGATGTCTAGAACTCACTCTATACACCAGGCTGGTCTTGAACTCACACAGAGCCCCTGCCTCTGCCTCCTGAGTGCAGGAGTGTGTTTCACCACGGCAACAGTGATGCAGTCTCATGGATGCTGATGAGTCCTCAGAGCTGGCTGCTTGGGGGGACTGACAGAGCCCTGAGGTCTGGGTACTCACCCTATAGGAACTAAATGACAGGATGTCACTGCTACCCGAGAACAGGGGTGCTGGAACCTGGACCACCTGAAGAGCAGCCCTGGCTCCTGCTGCTATACTCCAACTGACCTCCATGATGTCCTTAATGACCGGGGTCCATCGTGAGAGCTGGTAGGTCTGCTCACTGATGCGCTCCTTCCGCTCCGGCTTGCTTCTGCGGCGTAGTGTGGACTGAAAGCAAGCACACATTCATCGGTCAGGATCCAGCCAGAACCATCTGGGGCTCAGTGACCTCTGGAAATTCCTTCAAGGACCCTCTTCAGAATTAGCATTGGCAATGAGAATTAAAGGAGAGGCTCTGCCTAGTGTAGCCCCCAAGATGAACCTCTTTAAGAAACTCTGAAAACAAGGGGTACTTGAGAAAATGTGCTTCTATTTTGTTGTTGGTGTTCTACTGTTTTGTTTAGTAACACAGGGGTTCTCTGTGAAACAGCTCTGGCTATCCTGGAACTCACTTTGTAGACCTGGCCTCGAACTCACAGAGATCTGCCTGCCTCTGCCTCCCAAGTGCTGGGATTAAGGATGAGGTATTAAAGCCACCATGCCCAGCTCAAAGCATGGACCTTTAACCATGAAGAGCGGCAAATGGGGCTGTGGTGGTCTGAATCAGAACGGTCATATATTTGAATGCTTAGGTACCAGGGAGTGTCGCTATTTGAAAAACTTAGAAGGATTACGAGTTATTGCCTTGTTGGAGGAAGTGTGTGTGTCACTGACTGTAGCCTTTGCGGTCTCAAGATTCCATGCCAGAGCCCTCCTCTAACTCAGCCCCTGAGTCAGCTACTTCTCCAGCACCAGGCATGCCTGCCGCCTTGGTCCCTGCTATGATGACAATGCACTAAACCTCTGAAATTGTAAGCCAGCTTCCACTTGAATGCTCTCTTTCATGAGTTGCCTTGATCATGGCGTCTCTTCACAGCAACAAAACAGTGACTAAAGCAGGAGTTCAAACATGTAAATGCTGTGACCAAAAACATCTTAAAAATCCACACTGGCATGGTGACTCACACCTGGAATCCCAACACTGGGAGGCCGAAGTCAGGGTATTATTATGAATTCAAGTCCAGTCCTGGGCTACAGAGTGAGACTCTGTCTCAAAACAAACAAACAAACAAACAAACAAACAAAAATGTAGTTAAAAATAATTTGCTAGTTTGGTGGTAGTGGTGCATGCCTTTAATCCCAGCATTTGGGAGGCAGAGGCAGGTGGATCTTTGTGAGTTCGAGGCCAGCCTGGTCTACAGAGCAAGTTTCAGTACAGCCAGGGCTACACAGAGAAACCCTGTCTTAAAAAGCAAAACAAAACAAAATTAGCTGTCTATTAATGAGAACACACTAGTTGGGCATGACTTGGGTTTCCACTTCGTGCCAGCAGCATGACTGCTCTAGGTGAATCAGTTCCACTGTTTTAAGCCTTTGTGACCCAAGTTATAAAGACACCTGCCAGCTGCAGTCACTGTCAGGTGAACCCAGTCCCTCTTAAGATCCCAGTTGGTTTTGCCAGCCCTGCTCCATGAGTTGTCTGCCTCCAGGGGGAGATACACAGTGGGTGCCTACCTTCTGAACCTTCTGCCTGATGTCACTCTCAGTCACCTCACTGACACAGGCTAGTGTGAGCAACGGGCTCACCTGATCAGGTGATGCTGCCACCCTCACAGGGGGTGATGAGGCAAGGTCACATGAGCTGTGACGGGAAACTGGGTGGCCCATTTCAGATGAGTTCAGAGATGGCTCAGTTTAGAGATCGTGTGACTCCCGGACACACGTCTAGTTCCTGACTTTGAATCCATTGTCCTTTCTGCCCTCATCTCTGATTCTGTCTTCCTATTCTCTCTTCCGTCTTCCCCCTCCCTCTCCCTTTTTCCCCTTTCTTGGTGCTAAGGTGGTACACGGCCACATCGTGGGGGCTGTCAATCATGAATGTAGAGAATCCTCTCTGCATTACAATATGCCAACCTCCCACAACCTCCCTGCCTACAAACTGGTCCTTACGTCCGTGACGATGGGCACACCAAGGTGAGCCATGTTGGTGATGATCTCACTGTCCTCCGGGGGGATCTGGGCATGCTGGATGAGTTTGTTTAGGTTCTCCTCAGTGATGCCTGAAAAACAAGACTCCTGTCACACACCTAGCCCTGCCGTTCCACCCAATGGCTTCCCTTCTCCTTCTCAGAGTTCCAGGCAGTGCTCTGCCAGCCATATCTACGGTAGGCTCAAAATAAGCTTGCACCCTACTTCAGCCCCTGTGATGACTTGGGGATCGGCTCCCCCCTCCGTCTGTTCCCATCCACTTGCCTTCCCAGCAGTCCTTCCTCACTTTCACCCTGACCAAAGTCACACGAGGCAAGAAAGCCTCATTACCCATTTTTTGTACAATGGCATGGGTGAACAACTGTTTTAGATAGGGTCTCTTGCCGCCTAGGCTGCCCTTGAACTCCTGATACCCCTGCCTCTACCTCACAAAGGATTGCAGACTTGAATACCAGGTGTTACAGGAAGGTCTCAACTACTAATGAGAGGCCACCTGGAAACACCTGGCAGACTGAGCGCTAGCAAACTGTCAGGACAAGTCAGACGGCTCTGTCTGTGTCACCTGCTTCTTGTGCATCAGGCTGCTGAGCAGGCTCAGTCTGTGATGCTCCTGACCTGGTCCCACTGCAGTTCCCCCGCCCGTTCTCCCCGCCCAGGGTGCCTCTTCCTCCCGCTCCTACCGTTCTTCAGGAAGATGTAGAGGAGGATGATGCGGATTTTGTCATAAGTGCTGACGTTCGCATCCAGAAGGATGGGGACAATGGCTCTCATGGGGTCCTTGATTTTCTCCCCCTCGGCATCTGTGCCCATCGCCAGGTCCTGGAGAAAACACACCTAGCTGGCCCTATTTCTGGTGACAGTCTGGGCAAGTGGTGATTCTCAGAAAGTTTGTCATCTATAAATGCCAACTGTGGTGTGGCTGGGGCAGGCTGTGTGCAGGGATCCTCCAGCAACGGGCTGGCAGAAGCCAGGATGGCTGTGCACAGGAGCCCTGAGAGAGCAGGCTTGGGAACTGGTCACACTGGAGTAAAAGTGTGCTGTTTCCTGCAAGGGGACGCCAGGGGACCTAAACCTGATAGACACCTGACCCTGTGAGGGATTAGGGCTCGTTTCCCACCCACGGAAACTGACATCTCAAGGTGCCGCTACATGGCTGGATTCTACAGCCCGACTCCTGGCACAGAAGAGCACGCTGAGTCATGAGTTTCACCCCGGTTTTCATCTTCATCCAGCTTTTCAAGGCGAGGAGAAAAATGAGGGAAGGACTCCCAATGCTGGGAGGACAGAAAGGGTTATGGGAAACAGACGGAAAGGCTGGAATGGGCACAGGCACCGGTGCCACTCACAGCCCGAGTGTGAGGAGCAACAGGAGCACCCGTTCCTGTTCTTACATAGCCACAGCATGCTCGGTAGCCAGGATGGTACCGGGGGCTCCTTTTCCTCTCAGGACCCCAGGAGTTTACACAAACGGTGACCTCACATTCAGGTGTGGTCTGAGGAAGACAGGACTCCTCTCTCTGGCCTCTCACCAGTGCTCAGCAGGAAGAAAGCAGATTGGGTCTCACCACGTAACTCTGGCTGAACTGGGACTACTATCTAGCCCAGGCTTGTCTTGAACTCAAGAAATCCTCCTGCCTCTCCTTCCTTAATGCTGAGATTAAAAGTGTGAACCATACCCAGTCTCGTTTTTAAACACACACACACACACACTCACACAACACACACTCTCACACACACACACTCACACATGCTCATAAATATGCTCACACACACATGCTCACAGACACACACACTCATATACACACATGCACACACAACACACACACTCACTCATACACACTCACACTCACTCACACACACACACGTTTATGTGTCATGTTAGTGTGAGTGCCATGGTGCACAGTGGAGGTCAGAGGACAGCTTGTGAGGTTCATTCTCCTTCCATCACCTCGGTTCCAGGGACTGAACTCAGGCTGCCAGGCTGGCAGTAAGCACTTCTATCTGCTGGGCCATTCTGCCAGTCCTAGGCATATTCTCTAAGCTCAGGGAAACGCAACTCGCAACTAATTCAATCTTTTTTTATTTTTTAAAAATTTATTTATTAAGTATACAGTGTTCCGTCTGCATGTATGTCTGCAGGCTAGAAGAGGGCACCAGATCTCATTACAGATGGTTGTGAGTCACCATGTGGTTGCTGGGAATTGAATTTAGCACCTTTAGAAGAGCAGGTAATGCTCTTAACCACTGAGCCGTTACCAAATTTTGCCTTTGCTTTTTTGTTTTTTGAGATAGGGTTTCTCAGTGTAGCCCTGGCTGTCCTGGAACTAGCTCTTGTAGACCAGGCTGGCCTTGAACTCACAGAGATCCACCTACCTCTGCCTTCTGAGTGCTGGGACTAAAGGCATGCATTGCCGCCACCACCCGGCCCTTTTTTTTTTTTTTTTTTTTTTTTTTTTTTTTTTTTTAGTTTTTAGAGACAGGGTCTCACTATATATAGCTCTGGCTGTCCTAGAATGCATGTAGACTAGACTGGCCTCAAGCCCATAGAGATCCACCTGCCTCTGCCTCCTGAGTACTAGGATTTCAAGTATGCACCACTGGTTATTAACCATATGGTTATTAACCATAACCAGCTTAATACTTCTTAATATTTTTAAGTACTTCAAAAAAATTGTGCTCCCAAAGTTAATCTGGACTTGCTTTTTTATTTTTTCTTTCTTTCTTTCCCCCTTTTTTTTGATTTTTCAAGACAGGATTTCTTTGTGTAACCCTGGCCTGAACTTGTTTCTTACTGACGAGCTATAATTTGCTTTCTGGATGGCTGAGCTCTTGGGGAGGGGATGCGTTTGTGGAGACTGCCTGAGAAATGGGTGCAGTTGGAGGGAGGGTTGCTTCCCTTCTAACCCAGTCAACACTACTGGACAGGGCATGCAAACCTATACTGCGCCTCTCACACCGAGCCAAGAGGATGATCTCAGCCCCACACTGAGCACGAGATGATGTTTTTCTATAAAATGAGACTCTCAGCTAAGCCTTCAGAATGGCTTTGGTGGGGGTGGTCTCACTAAACTGTCCAGGCTGCCCTGAAACCTATGCTCCTCTTGGCTCAGCCTCCTAGGCAGCTGTGGTTAGAGGCCTATGCCACCAAGTCTGGCACTTCAAATCTTCCAGTGTCCTCTTCCTTCCTTAGAAGCTGACAGGCTAGGAGAATGGCTCAGAGTTCAGGGCTGTTGGTCTATGTGAGACCTGGATCTGAGCTGAGACCGCTAACCCAGTGGCTGGAAATAGAAGCTGGCACAGGGCTAGGAGAATGGCTCAGAGCACAAGGGCTGTTGGTCTTTGTGAGGAGTGGATCTGAGCTGAGACCACTAACCAAGGGGCTGGAAATCAGTGACAAAACAGCTGTCACACAGCTTAGTGGCTTTGCCACGTTTCTGGTTTGGGTACTCTACACAGGAGAAATTGATGTCTGTGCTGAGTTAGCCGGTAGGGAAAAGGATGCAGAGGACACCAAACACACCAGCAATGGCAGAAGTCTGTCTAAACTCAACCCCCAGGCCTGTGACTAGCAACGTTTAGAGAGGACTCAGGCCCTGCTGCAGCATTGGCACCCCAGGCTCCCAAACTGGTCTCATCATAGCGGAACCAGGACGCAGGAGAACACAAACATGAGCTGGCCCCGCCAGGCTCACAACTCCTCAGGACTGTCTTCTGCCATTCTAGGAAAAGCAGAGCCTTTGGAAAGAGCCAGGCATGCAAAATCCAAATGGCACAGCACTCCAGATGCATCTAGGCCCTACCCGCCAGAGTGGAGCCAATATGGCTCCACAGCTGAGACAGCCGGGCTCATAGGCTCTCCTTCTCTAGATCCTATGGTTCTGCAAGATGTTTGAGGTCAGAGGTTAACACTGTGGGGTGAATCACAATCACACTGCAGGGCAGGAGTTCTGCCAAGCAAAAAGGAAAGGAAGACAGCCCTACCTGCTCCACACGACAGAGCTTGTCCACGGTGCCTTGGTAATGCTTCATACAGTCCTCAGCAAGGTGCAGGTGGGTCGAATACTAGGGAAAGCACAAGACTCAGTGAAGGGACAGTCACTGACTCACGGGACACTGAGCGTCCTCACAAAAGACTCCAATGCCCACAGCTACAACAGAAAATGTATTATTGGGAGAGTGGTGGAGTGGGGTAATCCACGGCCTACAGGTGAGAAAGAGAAATCTTTTAGGGGGTGGGGTGGCATGAGGCACACCTCCCTCTAGAAGCAGCTCCCTGAGCACGGGACAGGTGCAGCGCGGGTAAGCGATACGGGTTCACCTTTACAATCAGGACACAGAAGCCCTGAGGCTCCCCTGGCCCTCTCTCTGATCAGCCACTCTGAGGGAAGCCAGAGCTGTGTGAGGACACAGTGTGTCAGCACCGGCTAAGGCCTGTGTGGTGAGGAACTGAGGCCTCCAGTCAACAGCAAGGGAGAAGAAAGAAGGAAAAGAAGAGGGCAGGGACAGGAAATGAGGTTTCAGCCTTTCTTCAGTCTCCCTTTCCTTCCTCTCCTAATGCAGATTTCCATGAATGGACTTGGTCAGCAGGGCGTGGGAAATCCTGCAGCTGGGCTCCTCCCAGTCAGACGGTATGGGCAGGGGTGGGGAGTGGGAGGTGGGGGGTGAGAGAAAGGGGGGGGCGTCTCCATACCTTGCTGAGCTCCTTCTGGTACTGGGGCATTTTCTTCAGCATTTGGGACAGGTCTCGCATGGTGGTCTGTGGGGAAGGAAGCACGGTGTCACTAGACCTAACGGAGCCTTGTGAAGCTGGAGGACACGTGACAGGACAGCAGCCACTTTAGACTCCACAAGGGTCCACTCAAGGACACAAATATTGGCTGGGTGGTGGTGGCGCACACCTTCAATCCCAGTACTCGGGAGGCAGGGGCAGGTGGAGCTCTGCGAGTTTGAGGCCAGCCTGGTCTACAAGAGCTAGTTCCAGGACAGGAACCAAAGCTACAGAGAAACCCTGTCTCGAAAAACAAACAAAAACCAAAACCAAACAACAACAACAAAAAAGGTCACAAATGTAGTCACAACTGTCAACAGGTGGAGAATTAAATCTTGATGTCTAGCTATAAATTTTTTAAATTAGATATGTTTTTTATTTTTATTGAATATTCGTAAAAGATTTATACAACTACATGTCTGAGTGTGGGTTTATGCACATTTGAATTCGGGTGTCAGTGGAGGCCAGAAGAAGGCATTGGATCCTCTGGATCTGAAGTTACAGACAGTTGTGAGTCGATGTGGGTTCTGAGAACTGCATTTGGGTCCTCTGCAAGAGCAGTAAGTGCTCTTAATGACTGAGCCGTCTCTCCAACCTTTTAAGCTATACTTTAATCAGTCAGTCTGTGGCAAGTGCACATACACTAACACCACAGCACACTTAGAGCAATTTGGGGACAGCTTGCAGGAGTCAGTTTTCTCCTGACACGTGGCTTCCACGAACTAAACGCTTAGGTTGTCAGGCTTGGCAGCACGTGCCTCCACCTGCTGAACCATCTTGGTTGGGATTAAAGGCAAGCACCACATCTGGCTGGGCAGGACATTTCTAACACAGTAAAAAGAGGCCAGAGCCGGGGTGACCTCGGTAGGTGAGGTTATGAATTCTAAGTCCACCACAAGCTAAAGCACTCGTGATTCGTCTGGCTTAAGATCAGTTATGCTCCTAAATGGTAAATCCTAATCCTTGGGGTATGAGAAAGCAGCTGTCCACAGACACCGGAAGACAAGGGCTCTTTCAGAAAGATGGGGCCTGTCTGTTGTACTGGAGATCGAACCCAAGGTCTGTGCTGTGAAGCAAGCACTTTATAACTGACCCACATCTCATGCTCCAGATCTCGGTTTTGTTTTGTTTTAAGGTATAAATCTTAAATGTAAAAATAAAGCAGACATTTAGTGAGGGAGAAATATGGCCCTGTCCCCTCCCCTAGTGGGACACAGAGAAGACAGGGACTGACCCTCAGGGTATCTGGGCACTGGCATGACTTACTAACCCTCCACCCAGGACTTCTAGACATGAGTGGGCTTACCTTCTCTCCAGTATTCATCCTCTTGCTGGAGGAAAAGTCCTTCAGAGACCGGGTGACCTCCCTGCAAAATGGGGGGAGGCAGCCATGCTCAACACAGGGCCCCGGGCTCTCTGCAGAGACCACTGAAGCCACATGCAGTTTTCCTTGGGACTAGGTGGCAATCTCTTCCCATTGAGGTATGTGTTTAAAGTGAAGGATACATGTATGCCCTCTTCTGGCATACAGGCCTACATGCTCGCTGATCCTCTAAATCACTGGTCTCCAGAGCAGGGTGTGTCAGACGGCTCCAGGGGCAAGGGGGACAGTGCTGGACGTCCATTCATGTTTATTTTCTTTTCCAAATGCACACATATTGAAACATTCATGTTTTATGTTTGGAAAATACAAATCTATGTAGTATACAACTCATCATAAATAAATTTAGTAACAAGAAATGTCGGTCAGGATTTCCTCCCCAGTATTGGGCATGGTGGCATACATCTCTAATCCCAGCAGAGGCAGGGGGAATCTCTGAGTTTGAGACCAGCCTTGTCTACAGAGCGAGTTCTAGGACAGCCAGGGTTACACAGAGAAACCCTGTCTTGAAAAACAACAAGAAAAAAAATCTCCCCCCATTAAAATACTATTTTTGTGGAGCTGGGGGTGGAACCCAGGGCCTTGTCAATGGCAGGAAAAAGCTCTGCCTCTGAGCTGCATCCTAAGCCTAGAGCTCAGTATTTTTTTCCCCCAAGATTGACTGATTGATTGATTGATTATGTATAAAATGTTCTGCCTGCATGTAGGTCTGTATGCCAGAAGAGGGCGCCAGATCTCATTATAGGTACCTGGGAGGTACCATGTTGTTGCTAGGAATTGAACTCAGGTCCTCTGGAAGAACAGCCACTTAACCTCTGAGCCATTTCTCCAGCCCAGCTCAGTATTTCTTAAGGCTGAGTGACCAAAAAGTTTTGGTAACCACTTCCCTAAACATAACCACCAAAGGGACCAAAGCCTTCCTACTTTTCCTCGTGGATTTCATGAGGATACTCCAGCTGAAGGAGACGAGTGTGGCTTTCTGGAAAGGTCTTCCGTCTCCTTCTAACCGTGTTTACACACAGGAACATCCTGAGCTCTCTCTAGGGGTGCCTCAGTTGGAGGACCAGCCGAGACCTGCCTGGCAGCTCCGGGGCAGTCAGTGTGGCTTCAATACTCCATGTTTACGAGGCGCTCCTCTGAGAGTACCACCCATGCTTCCCCAGGGTCCTCAGAATGCCTGTCCTGAGCGGTGGGTGCTTTAAGTTGGGGAAGGTGGAAAAGCACACATGCAAGGAACAGGAAACCAGTCAGTTTCGACAGCATGTCAGCAGCTGTGCCAAGAGGAGGAGTTCATTTGTCAGGCTGCTAGGTGTCCAGAGCCGCTCCCAGCCCAGGGTTAAGGGCCCACCCTGGGGATGGTGCAGCAGGGTTCTTACTGGGACACCTCTGCGATGTGCTTGTGGCGCAGCGCGATCCACAGGTCATCGTCCTCATCCAGAAGCACCTCCTTCACCCGCGCCTCTCCAATGCCGCTGGTCTCGTATCTGCAGGAGAGAGAACCTGGGTGGCCTGGCTCCCCATGGCACCTTCTGGGCCCCCTCTGGATGTTTTGTTGGTTTTATGAGACATGATTTCGTGTATATCCCAGGCCAGCTCCAAGCTAAAATAGCTAAGACAGGCCTTGAACTCTTGATCCTCGAGCCTGCACCTCCCAAGTGCCGGGATCACAGGTATGCACCACCACACCCAGATGTCTCCTTGGGTTCCTAAGGATAACAACTGTGTTCTCAGCTACCAGCTGATTCTGGGCGTGGCTCATAACATCACTGACCACCTGACAGCTGGCCAGGTCACCTGGGACAACACCAAGAGGGCAATTCCCTGGGCAAAGAGAAAGGGCTCTGCCCAAAGCCAACAATCTGGGAGGAAGTCCGGGCAGGAATCCCAGGGAGATTCCAAAAGAGAGAAGGGCTGAAAGCCATGGATATTTTTAGAATATTCATTTTTAAATTGATTAATTAATTAATTGATTAATTAATTGAGACAAGGTGTCTCCATATAGTCCTGGCTACACACTAGAACTTGCTTATGTAGACCAGGCTGGCCTTGAACTCACAGAGATCCTTCTGCTTCTGCCTCTCAGTGCTAGGATTAAAGGCATGCGCCATCACAGACAGAAGAACTTTTATTTTTTTTTAAAAAGATGTGTTAAAAATAAAAAACAAAGATGTGTTTATTTTATATGTGTTTGAGTATTTGCCTGTATGTATGGATATATGTGTAACATGTGTGTGCCTGATGCCCACAGAGGCCAGAAGAATGCATTAGCTCCCCTGGAACTAGAATGACAGACAGTTTTAAGTCTCTTTGTGGGTGCTGGAAACTGAACCCTGTCTTCTGCAAGAGAAGCCAGTGCTCCTAACCACTGAGCCATTTCTCCAGCCCTAGAATCATTTCATTTATTTTTATTTATTTATTTTTGGTTTTTTGAGACAGGGTTTCTCTGTGTAACAGTCCTAGTCGTCCTGGAACTAGCTCTGTAGGCCAGGCTGGCCTAGAACTCACAGAGATCTGCCTGCCTCTGCCTCCCGAGTGCTGGGATTAAAGGCATGCACCACCACTGCCTGGCTCATTTTATATTTATTATGTTTGCGTTTTGCCTGCATTTATGTCCAGGAATCACGTGCATGCCTGGTGGCTGTGGAGGTCAGGAAAGGGCATCAGGTCCCCTGGAACTAGAGTTACAGATAGCTGTGAACTGCCACGTGGGTTCTGGGAATCGAACTCAGGTCCTCTGGAAGAACAACCAGTGCTCTTAACTACTGAGCCATCTCTCCAGCCCCAGAATCTCTATTGTAAGGCCACTCTTTGTCTTGAGACAGGCTCTCACAGTAAGTTGTCCAGATTGGCCTCAAGTTCAGGACCTTTCTGTCTCAGGCTTCTGAGTGCTGAGATTACAGGCAGGTAATATTTTTATAAGGAAGAAAGCAGTTCCACTGCACAGAACAGTCAGTTAGAAACCCTGTTGAAATATTTTACCAGGACTGGAGAGATGGCTCAGTGGTTAAGGGCATATCCCCCCAAATATGCATATCATTATGAGACGCATGCATACTACGCATACACACAAAGGTAAAAAGTGAAAAAGCCACAAACATATCCTTTTCCTTAGGCAGAGGAATCCCAGTCATCTGCAGAGCTCGTCACTGTGGACCCTGTTACTTGCTACTTACTTGTAAACGTCATTTTCGATAGGCAGCAGGTCATAACTCATAGCCTGAAAAGTCAATTCATGAAGTACAGGGGAGCTGGGGTCAAAGCCACGATCCAGGATCAGGAGCTGGGACCGTGCTTTGTCGGGACCCTGGCAAGAAACAGAGAGATACTTCAAAAGCCACACAACCAACTTGAGTGACTCCAATTAAGGGAACCGCTTTGCTACAGAGCTGCAGGAATTGAGCTCAGTGGATGCTGTGCCTGTGCCCGACAAGAGAACCAGTTCCTGCCGGGGATGTGCCAGTTTACCAAGGGCCTCCTGACACAGCCCTGAAGCTATGGCTGGGGCCAAAGAGAGCGTATGCAACAGAGCACAAGTTCATGGGTGACTAACTGGAGTGAGTACCCAACACTGAGAGGGCTAAGTACAAGTCCACAGCACTAACGGAAGAGTTCTGCGTCTGGGATCCGCTAGGGTCTCACACACACTAAATAAGCATGCACTCTGCCCCCAGCTCTGTATCTCAGCAGCAGCGTTGGTTACACAAAACTCCGTATGTGTTAAGAGTGCAGAGAAACGTGCGTATGTGGAGCACACGCATGGACTTGTGGAACCAGTGAGGTGCACTGCATAGACAGAAGAGACTGCCTGCTGTCAACTAGCTGTCTTTGCTAGTCTGCTACTGGAGAGTTCCCTGAGCATTCAGGGCTGAAGCTGGGAGGACAAACAGGACATTCTGAATGCTTCTGCGTCAGCCTGCCTCAGAGGCTCAGGCACATCACTGGAGATCACAGTGCAGGAGAAGGAGAAGCAGCCCTCATGTTCGCTCTGTGAGCTGCAGGGCTATGCCGGCTCAAGGTCGGCCACGTAAACACTGTTTACTCAGAATGAGGGCCTCCCCATCCAAGGTCAGGCTTACCTCCCCCATTGTGGGGTCATCAGCTTTGTAAGCGTCCAGCTTGTCCTGGATCAGCTGAGCCAGCAAGGCATTGTCCTTGTATTCCCTGACCAAAGGAGAAAGACAGGGTAAGCCACCTGTGCATCTAAATAACATGCCAAGAGCCTCTAGGCGGGACGCCATCAGTGCAGAAAAGGTGGGAGCTTCTTCTATGTTAGAATTTTTACCATAAGAATGGACCCATGGATGTGAGGCATGGCAGCTCATGCTTAGAATCCTGGCACTTGGGAGGCTTGGGAAGAATAGCCACCACAAGTTTAAGGCCAGCCTGGGCTACATAGCAAGACCCTGCCTCAAGAACAAGCAAACCCATATGCTACATATGTAGTTTAAAAAGAAAAAATCAAATGCTCTACTTAGTACCTAGCCTGTAAACGATTTTTCTTGTTTCTTCTTCTAGCTGAAGCAGAAGCAGAAATAATCTTCATTTCATTCAATCCCCTTTGCCTTTTAGAAGACAGGCCTGCAATCTGCACTTTAGCAAACCTCAGTGTCCCTGTCGCTCTGTTCCCAGCTCAAGCTCCTGTGTCAGGAAGACAGGCATACCCAAGCCTCAGCAGACCAGTACAGAAGGGCAGGCTCAGTCCATGGCCCTCAGAACCACTCAGAGTCATGCGCTGGCGGCCCTGGCCTGGTGCATCTGTGGGCCTGAGCGGCACAGAGGCCTTGCTCCCTAGACCATAGTCCATCCTTTCTGCCCAGAGCTGCCATCACTCGAGCCCAGGCCTTCAGCTTGCATCTGGTGACCTGGCTTCACGGCCCCCTCCTGCTTCTCCTTGCCCTGATGTGCTCCTCTGTCCCGACCCCTCAGGAGGTCTCATGATAGTAAACCTGTTCTACATGGCTACTATGCCACACTACACGTGCCCTTTGCTTGTGCCAATAGCAGAGTCAATGCCCTCACCCTTTCTTACCCACCTAACTTGCAAGCTGAACCCACTCTTAAGACCTGCCACATGCCCACTCTACAGCCCTACCCTGTCCTAGGCTGGAGGCCTTTGCTCACTCTGGATGCCCCTAGCACTTGGGTCTGCTGCTTGAAGGCACTGGTGAGCAGGGCCTTGGTTGGTGAGCACGTCCCTCACTTACTAGGATCCATCATTACTTGCTTGCTGATCCTCGGGAACATCTAAAAGTGGAACTGTGTCTTTAGCTCTAAGGCCCCCAGCACTCAGGAAGCGACGAGTCAATGATTTTATAAAACCCACAGACTGGGGACTATAGAGATGGCTCAGAGGTTAGGAAGGTAGACTTCTCTTCCAGAGGACTCAAGTTTAATTCCTAGCACCATATACCCCCCCCACACACACATACACACACACATATATTATTATTATTATTTTTTTGAGACAAGGTTTCTCTGTGTATGCCTGGCTGCCCTGAAATTCATTCTGTAGACCAGGCTGGCATCAAACTCAGGAATCCACCTGCCTCTGCCTCCCAAGTGCTGGGATTAAATTAAAGATGTGTGCCACCACACCCAGTACTACATCTTTTTTAAACATTCAAAGACTGGCTGGGCGGTGGCGTACACCATTAATCCTAGCATATGGAGAGGCAGAGGCAGGTGAATCTCCAAGTTTGAGAACAGTCTGGTCTACATAGTGAGTTCCACGACAGTCAGGGCTTTGTAGAGAAACCCTATCTCAAAAAACCCAACACATATATATGTACATGTATATATGTGCATACATATGTGTACACATGTACACACACACATATCTCCAAAGACTGTGCCCTTGAGAGAATTATTCACTGTACCCATCTCCCTCCCTCCCTCCCTCCATCTCTCTCTCTCTCTCTCTCTCTCTCTCTCTCTCTCTCTCTCTCTCTCTATTTTGAATCATGGTCTTATGTAGCCCAGGCTGGCCTCAAACTTGCTGTGTATCTGAGAACAGCTGTGAACTCCTGATCTTTCTGCCTCAGCCACCCATGTGCTAAAATTACAGCTGTCCCCCGTCATGCCTCATTTTGTATTTCACTTTCAAAACCTCTGCAAAGATGATGTTGGATCGAAAACATTCCAAAGAGAATAGAAACCAGGAAATGACTGCAGTGGCACAGGGGTTTATATTTTGATTATTCAGTAACTAAATATACATATGCTCTTTTCTGGGTGTGCTAAGAGGTAAGAGAATTGACAGAATATTTTCATTTGTAATTTTTGTGATATGTGCGTGGAGGCATGTAAGCATGGCGCGTGTGTATGGGTGTGAAGACAACTTTGTGGAGTTGGATCTCTCCTTCCATCTGCTCATGGGCTCCGGGGATTGAACTCAGGTACTTGTGGGACACAAAATACGCCCCCCAGAGCAGCCCAGCATGCTGCCTTACCCCCGATACCGCACAGCTGGGTACTCCTTCAGGGTGGCACACAAGGTTGCAATCTGCTCTGCCAGGCGTTCCAGGATAGGATTCTTCATCTGAGCCTTGTGGGGGCTGTAGAAGCTTTGGAAAGAATCAGCAGAGTCCAGGGAATACACCTACGAGGAAAACACACGCAGGGGCTGTAAGTCCTAATATTGAACTGCTGGAGCATCCTCACCCTGACGGCCTGCTGCCTCTGTGTACCCCAGTGCCAGGTACTTCCACTATTAGTGAGCAAAACATCCCTGCTTCCCGGGAGTCGGACACATACTAGGGGAAGACACATTAAACACAATGAAAAGTAAATTGTATGAGGTCGAGGACTTGATATAAAGTTGAGAAAAGAATGAAGCACGTGAAGGGTGTACTGGACAGCTAGAAGGGGAGGGTGCCTGGACCCATGCAGGAGGATCTCTGAAAAGGGTTTCAAGGAACTGAGGTGTTTCTTGCCAGCAGAAGACTTCCGTGAGGAGGGAAGTGTGATGCCAAGGATCTTAGGGTGTGTGCACCTGGGGCATCCGACTACAATGTTGGGGGAGGTCACTGCAAGGGTTCATAGGTCAGTTTGAGTTTGCTTTCAATAAACAAAGGATGAGCTGGAGATTGTGCCACAATTGTGGGCAAATAAGGGAGCTTTTTATAGGTTTAATAATATCCTGTCTTCGGCAAACGGCTCTAAGTACTCCCTCCTTCTCCCACCCCTTTCGGTGAAGGCTGTGGAAGTGAGAATTCTCTTTAAGACAGAGCATAGCAGCTACCAGAATACTCCCAAGTTCTTACTCATGTAAACTACCTGGACTTCATTTTAAAAGTGGTCACTGTTATTATTATTTTTATTACCATTATTGAGACTAGGACTTGCTCTGTAGTTCAAGATGATTTGGAACTCACTACTTAGCTCAGGCTGGTCTTGGATTTAAGGTAGTTCTCCCTCAGAATCCCAAGTGCTGGAATCATAAGGATGAGACTGTTTACCTTAAATAGTGATTTCATTCACTTATTTAGCTTGAGACAAGGTCTCTCTATGCAGCCCTGGCTGACCTGGAACTCAGTCTATAGACCAGGCTGGCCTCAAATTCACAGAGATCCGCCTGCCTCTGCCTTTAGTCCTAGGATTAAAGGTGTGGGCCACTATGCCTGGCAAAAAAAATGATTTTTTAAACTTACTGTTTCTCTGCTGGGTGGTGGTGCATGCCTTTAATCCCAGCACTTGGGAGATAGAGGCAGGTAGATCTCTGTGAGTTCAAAGCCAACCTGGTCTACAAAGTGAGTTCCAGGACAGCCAGAGCTGTTACACAGAGAAACCCTGTCTTGAAAACCAAATGAAACCAAAAAACTTACTATTTCTCATGTTTTCTGAAATAAAATATGCTGTGTGTGCTAAAGCTGGATTCTGTTTAATTCAGTGATGGTGGGGTTTGAAGTGAAGAGAGTAAATATACACAGCTCTCCAGCAGGAGACAGGCTCAGGACAAGCAAAAGGGCAGTGAGCCAGCTCTACCTCTTCCTGTGCGCGCTCTGTCTCTGTCTCTGTCTCTCTGTCTCTCTGTCTGTCTGTCTGTCTGTCTCTCTCTCTCTCTGGGGCTCATGAAGCCCTGACTCACCTCAAACTTGTTCTATAACTGAGGATAACCTTGAATTCCGGATCCTTCTGCCTCCATTCATGTCCCCAGTGCTAGGAACGCAGACCTGTGGCATCACGCTCAGCTTATAAAAACCCAGTTCAAGGCTTTCTGCATTCTAGGCAAACACTACCAACAGAGCTGCGCCCCTAGGCCCACAGCTCTCTAACACAGGCTCCCCTACAGTTTTTGCAGCTGATCCATAAAGATTCATTAGACATCTTTCATCACCACAGGACGAATATAAACCCTGTGGCTTCTGATGCCTTTTGCCCGGAGGAAACATCTAGACAGGTCCTAAAAATATTCAAATAGATTTTATATCTGCTCTCACAGTCAGCTTCACCTCTGTGAACCTAAAGGCTTCGCTGCTGCTTTTCTTCCCCCCAGGGGAAGGACCTTGCTGTTGGGACCTTTGGGTGAGGCTGAGTGAAATGCTAACAGCTGATGACGGAGGTGACCATCTGTTCTCTCAGCACATGACAAGCTGGGGCTAATGCCAATAAAAACAGACTCCTTTGCGGCAGATGGGTGCTCTGCTCTCTGCCCCTCCTCTCCTCCCTCTTTTAGGAATGGCTACTTTTTTTTTTTCTTTTGGTTTTTAAAGACAGGGTTTCTCTGTAGCTTTGGAGCCTGTCCTGGAACTCCCTTTGTAGACCAGGCTGGCCTCGAACTCACAGAGATCCGCCTGCCTCTGCCTCCCGAGTGCTGGGATTAAAGGCGTGCGCCACCACCGCCTGGCTAGGAATGGCTATTTTGGGTTATTCAAGGAGTCAGTCAAGATGAGTGAGTGGTGATCAATGGTGACAAATACAAGGAACACAGTGACCATTAGCATCAGCAACGGCAGGTGACTGAGGTGACGTGTTGGGCAGACGCATGGAAGGCCATTTCCCTTAAACAAACACCGCACAGAACACCACTTGCTGATTCAGAAAACGATCCCTTCCCCTCCCAACAGACAGAATAATGAGGAAGCAGACCACACCTGGGACTCATAGGGCAGAAACGCAATGTTGATTTCTGTCAGTGTCTTGATGACTTTGGCTGCTCGGGATTTCACCAGCTCATTAAACAGGGCATCTGGACACGCTGCAAGAACAAAGACGACTGTGGGGTTTCTGTCCGTCTGCTGACCCAGCCAACAGCAGCGAAGTCACTGCAGCCCTCGTTCTACTCAGACTTTTAAAAAGGCACCTAGTAAGTTCATCCCATCCTCAAGATATCAGCACCTTGAGGTGTAGAAGTGGAAAACCACCTGCAGGCCCAGCGAACAGACTGAGATATGAGAGCTAACAAAAACTATTTGGGGATCCCGTGGGCAAGAAAAAACTGAGGTCACTAAGAAACGGTGAGGAGGAAAGCTCCCCAGATGGCAGGGGTATGGTGAAGGAAGAAGACACAGGGGCCAAGAGCAGCAGCGCAGGAGGCCCCTGGTGGCCAGCATGCCCTCTAGACCGCAAAGACAGCTGAGGTGCAGGGCATCTTACTGGCTGACGGTCCCCAGTGCTGTCCCCTGCTTCTTTGATCATCTCTAGGTTCTGTTCCTGGCTGCTCCCTTGCTGTATTCTCAGGGTGGCCTATGGGGTTATCCTGAGGGGAGGGTCTATCTGGTGAAGCCTGCCTCTTTATCTCAGTAGCTACTTGGCTCCTGACAGTTTATTAACATACACAAACCGGCACAAAATCAGAAAGCCAACTCTGGGGCGACCACAGCTGCAGAGACAGCAGAAGGGCTGTCTAATGAAGCCCCAAGGTACATTCTTCTCGACAGGAAGCTCTTCGTTCTCAAAGGAGCTCATCACAAAAACTGCCTCTTTTGGTAGAGCATGTGAGTGTGTGAGAGTGTGTGTATGTATGAACATGTGCATGTGCATGAGGAGTCATGTGTGTATGAACATGTGCATGTGTGTGAGCAGTTATGCGTGTGTATGAACACTTGTGCATATGTTTGTGAACGTGTGCGTGTGTGAGCAGTCATGTGGGTGTATGAACATGTGCATGTGTGTGAATAGTCGTGCGTGTGTATGAACATGTGCATGTGTGTAAGCAGTTGTGTGTGTGTGAACACTTGTGCATGTGTGTGTGAGCATTCATGCATGAATGTGTATGAACATGCGCATGTGTGTGAGCAGTTGTGTGTGTGAACACTTGTGCATATGTGTGTGAGCACTCATGCATGTGTGTATGAACATGTGCGTGAGCAGTCATGTGGGTGTATGAACATGTGCATGTATGTGAGCAGTTGTGCATGTGTGTATGAACACGTGCATGTGTGTGAGCAGTCGTGTGTGTATGAACACGTGCATGTGTGTGAGCAGTTGTGTGTATGAACACGTGTGAACAGTCGTGTGGGTGTATGAACACATGCGTGTATGTGAGCAGTCGTGTGTGTATGAACACGTGCATGTGTGTGAGTAGTCGTGTGTGTATGAACGTGTGTGTGAGCAGTCGTGTGGGTGTATGAACACGTGCATGTATGTGAGCAGTTGTGGCGTGTGTGTATGAACACGTGCATGTGTGTGTCTTCCACCGCTCAGTCTCTCAAGGGATAACTAGATAACTACGGTACAGCACATTTCTGCTGCCCTCTTCTTTCATGGCTCGCAGTGGAGCTGTGAGGAAATGCTAACCTGGGCCAGCAGGAGCAGCTCACGAGGTACTTACAGTCTGTGAAGAACACATGGGCGGCCCGGTATTTAGCAGTCGGTGGGTCTTTAAAGTCACTGATGAGGGAGTGGACGGACTGTGAACAGGAACAAATGCCATTCAACTCAGGTTTAGAATTCAGAGTCACCGCTACCTGACCGAGCCAATCTGCACTAGAGCAAGAGCTTCTGACATGTGACCCAGGCACTGAGTTTGATCAGAACCGGGCTCTGAGCATTAAAGGCAGGACCAAATGTTCCAGAATGTGGCTGACTCCAGAACAACAGATCAGTGCCATTGGGATCTGGGCTCCTGAGAACAGACCATGGAACCCTTCAGAACCTTCCAGAAGATTCATGTAGATGACACTCTGGCACATTGGCTACAGAAGCTTACTCAAAAGCCAGTGTGGAAACTAGGGGACTTTTTAATATAAAGAGCCCAAGTCTAAGGGTTTCTATGCTGTGCTGAAACCCCATGGCCACAAGCAGCTTGGGAAGGAAAGGGTTGTTTCAGCTCACTGTTCCATCACTATCTACCGCTGAGGGAAGGAAGGCAGGGTGGGCACCTGGAGGCAGGAGCTGAGGTGGAGGCCATGGAGGGGCGCTGTTGGCTGCCTGCTTTGAAAATACATATTATTCAGGACCACTTGGGCCTAGGAGTGGCACTGCCCACTCTGCGCTGGGCCCTCCCTACAGACTTGCCTATAGCCATCAGGTGGAGGCATTCTCTCAATTGAAGCTCCTTTTCCCAGGTACCTTTTAACTTGCATCAGACTGACAGAAAGCAATCAGTCAAAAGGAGGGAGATGGTGCTTGTATGGATCTGAGCCAAGGAGGACAAATTTGAGTACTAGCTGGATACTGAAGAAATAAACCCTGAAAACAAAGACCAAAGCCTGGAGGTAGAGCTACCTGGAGAGAGCGTGAGGGAGACTAGAACATCAGAGGCGGGGTTCAGAGTCAGCTCTGCCTGCCACTCTGCACCTCCTAAGGCTCAATTCCCTCCTTCTCGCTGCAAGAAGCCCCACCCCACCCACCTCTGACCAACGCTTAAACAGACCAGCGCGTCAAATGCTTACTTAACCTAGAAATGTCAGGCGTCCCATGCCACACAGCCTAAGCCCAACGTTTCAGCCTGAGCTGGGAACACTGGGGGATTTACCTTCTCCGACGGGGTAATGAGGTACACGGCCTCTAGGCTGGGGAGCGGCTCTCTGCGCTTGTTGATATCTTCCACAACTAGACAAAGACACAGTCCACCGTGATTAGGAGAACTAGAGGCGATCTGGCCAGGCCCTCGGACCAGCGCAGGTGACAGCAGACAAGGAGCCCTTGCCCTTCCCTAAGCACCACGTTCCCTGGAGAGGAAGCCCACTGCTTCACTTTGCCTGAGACTTCAGGAACCCTGAAATCTCACCACGGAAGACCCTCCCATCCAGCTTGCGTTCCTTGGCTCATTCTGTGAAGGACAGACTCTCTGCCCCTCCTCATCTAAATGGTCCCCTTGAACTCCATGACTTCATCTGTCAACAACTTTGTTGAGCTGGAGCACAGCCCGGCTGTGCAGAGCACTTGTCAAGGACACGTGTGGCCTGAGGTTCACCCTCCAGCACTGCACACCAGGCCACCAAGCTGCCCTTTCCTGTGTGTCCCTAATGAGGCACGCAAACACATCTCCCACGTGACTGCATTTCCTCCAGCAGCCTCAAGATGAAGCGCAGCCAGAGACTTTGGTTTTCTTTATAGGCACAGGGCAGGTAATGTAGACCAGGCTGGCCTCGAGTGCAGAGATCCTCCTGCCTCTGCCTCCCAAGTGTTGAGATTGTAGATGTGAGCCTCACACCAGGCTAGCCCAGATTATTACGCAGCCGGCACTTTACTGACTGAGCGTCTCCAGCTATTTTCCTTCTATTGCTTGTGTTCATCAGAAGCAGCAGCGCAAATGTGAGCGGGAAGAGGCCACCTGCTGCCACTGCTGAATGGTATGGCCACACCTATTTAACCATCCTACTTTTTGTGACATAGCATCTCACTCATAGCCCAGGCTGGTCCCAAACCTCACTACATAGCCCAGGCTACTCTTGAATTTATGGTAATCCTCTTGATTTCTGAGTGTTGAGATTACAGACATGTGCCACCACATCCAACTACCCAGTCTCTTCTTCTTCTTTTTTTTCTAATTGTTTTATACTTGTCTATTGATCGAGCTGGTATGTGTATGTGTGTATGCATGCATGTGTGTAATGGAAGTCAGAGGAAAACCTATGCAAGTTGGTTCTCTCCATGTGGGTACCAGGAATCAAAGCCATTATCAGACATGGCAGTAATGTCTGTACCCACCAAGCCGTATCACCAGCCCAACCTTCCCATACTTGATAGGTTCTGGCGGCTTTCACATTGGCTCCTGTGAGCAACAGTCTGCACACTCCTGTGCATGTTTGTGGGGCACACGCCTGAGCTGGTTCAGAACACACATGTAACTCTGAGCCTGCTGGGTCACAAGGCATGCATACCTTAAACTTTATCGCATGCTGCCAAGTGCTTTTTAGAGCAGCTGCACTGACAGGCATTCCTTTACACTGGGGACTACATTCTTCTACCAATTCACTGACCTTCGACCCTAATCTGGAGCGCCCAGGTGTCTCACGGCCCTCATCAGAATGAAGGTGAGTTCTTTGCACCCCTGTATCAGCTATTTGGGTCTCTTCTTTATTACATATTTAGGGTTTTTTTCCTATTTGGTAGAGTGCTACCTTGCTTTTAAAAATGCTTAGTTTTAAACAACATATATAGGTGTGTGTCTGTGTGTGGGTTTGTGCACATGAGTGCAGTGCCCATGAAGGCCAGCAGAGGGCACCAGATCCCCTGGTGAGTCACCTAACGTGGTGCTGGGAACTGAACGTGGATCCTCTGAAAGAGCAGTACACACTCTTAACCGCTGAGCCATCTCTCTAGTCCCAGTCTGGCCCTTCTATTTGACATTCATTTAACCTATGTTTAAGGAGCACCCAGCACTGCATTCTGTGAGCTTCAGACACCACAGGGGCTTCCAGTCTTACCACACAGGTTGCTGGAAGCATCTAAATTCACAGGACAGTAACGAATAGGGAGGGTACAGCATGCTGCAAGGGAAGCGGAGAGTGCTGTGCTCACTTGTGATTCCCTCGGTCATGATGTCTGTCATCTTGCAGCAGGAGGACAGCATCCTCATGCTTAACTGGTCCACCACCAGCACCTGGAAGGAAGAGAACCAACCGCTCAGAGCTGCACAGCTTCCGCCCCCATTCTCTCACTGGCTTCCTGTAGGAGGCCATTCCCTGGGGCCTGGAGGTGAGCCAGGGCACACACTTGCCTTCCCTTCCTGACCTCAGCTTCTAGACACTGACTCAGCTTCAGGAACTTTAAAATACTCAGAGGCATGTTCACAAAATCAGACAAAAAGAGGAGGGAGTGGCGGACGGCACCGACGCTCAGAGGCCATCACAGCCGTGGTGTTTTCAGGGGGTAACTTGCTCTCACGGAGACTGAGCAGTGTGCACACGTACAGTGGGTCACAGGGCCCAGTGCAGCTGCCATCAGGGTTCCTACCTTCATCAGCATACATCTGTCCAGACTAGATGCACAAGAATGTTCCACATTTTTCCTAAGTCCCTCCACCCCAGTAGAGAGAAGGAGCCAACCGTGAGAGCAAGGCCTTTCTTCTCCTTCATGGTATAAAGCAGGAGGAGACCACAAGCTGAGCGAGCAGCACAGTCAGCCCTGAGCAGAAAGCTACTGCCGCACAGCAGCCCGAGCCTCACCTGATGAGGAAATTCCCGGGGCTGCAAGTCCTGCCTGATGGAAAGGGTGAAAGAGAGACATGCCTACGAGTTCCCACCAGATGTCCTCTCCTCTAGAACTGTGGGGATCAAAACAGAACCCACAGGGCCATATCTGGGCTTCAATGTCCTTCTGTGCCAATTAGCTCCCAAGTCAATGAACGTGAGCATGTGTGGGCTCTTGACTCCAGGGAAATGCCAGGTTCCAAATGGACAGTGTAGACCCTCACCAGCACGAGGAAGTTCCCGGAGATTCATACCACCTCAGAGAACCTTCATCCACTCAGGTTCCACAGAAAGAGCCTCTGGACCAAGATCACACAGGAAGTCATGCATGGTCCCATGGGATGTTCTCAGTCCTGCCAACTACCCTCCAACTCTGTGTGTAGGTGGGGGACTGTGTTTGCATGTGTGTCTTCATGTGTGTGTGAGAGTGCACATGCTGATGCCACGTGTCCTCTTCAATAGCTCTCCATTTTATTTACTGAGGCAAGCTCTCTGGCTGAACCCAGATCTCACCAATCCTGCTGACCATTCTAGTTAGCCAACTATCACCCGACTGCTGGGGTCGTAAGCACGTCACCATGCTGCCCAGCTTGCTTGTGTGGGTGTGGGTGTGGGATGTGCACGCTGGTCCTTACCCTGGCACAGCATGTAGTCCATCCACTGAGCCATCTCCCCAAACCCTTCACGCAAATGAACTCACCTTTAGGGTCACAAACTGCTCTACTTACCTTCCACTCCCCCTTCTTCTTAACTTTCTTGATCACATCATGCATGATCTCTAGAAAAGGGGGGAGGGGGAGTAAGAGACAAGGGGAGAGGAAGGGAGAGAGAGGGAGGGAAGAAAAGGAAGGTAGAAAGACTGTTACTATAATTTCAAAGACTTTCGTGCCTGCCTATTGGCCTGGGGCATGTGCCCTAGGCCTTGCTCTCGTCAGTTCTGCAGTTCAGTCTGTGGACTGAGACACAGCCACCCACCACAGAGGAAGTTCTCTTCCTGCCTCCATAAACCACTGACTTATAGACGCTTTGATCTCACGGCTTCTTTATGATTCCCAAACAAAAGACCCCAGAGGTTATCTGTACGGGGAACTATCTGCTGGCCTCCAGAGCAAAGCCGAGCCAGGCGTGTGCACACACCTGGAATCCCAGCGTGTGGAGTCTGAATTAGAGGCCAGCCTGGGACTCAAAGGTAGCAGAATGTCAGCCTGGACAATGAAGGGAGATGCTGTCCCCAAAACAAAGTTAAGCTGAGAAGAATGCTCGCCGATTCCCTTCAATAACAACAAACCAGGGCGCAACGACCTGAGTGACACTCTAGCGGATGAGCAGTA
Organism: Chionomys nivalis; assembly: GCF_950005125.1. Taxonomy (NCBI): domain Eukaryota; kingdom Metazoa; phylum Chordata; class Mammalia; order Rodentia; family Cricetidae; genus Chionomys; species Chionomys nivalis. The sequence continues at coordinate 47,815,732 of NC_080107.1, forward strand.
ACTGTTCTCTCAGTCAAAGAAATCCCAGGGAGAATGCTGAGGTCTACATCTTTGTGGCTCTCCTTAATGTCTGGCTTCATAGCGGACAGCTGTCTGTCCCTTCTGCTTCTGAAGCCAATCTGTCTGGAATCAGGCGACATTGGGAAAGGGCTCAGAAGAGCATGAAAAGGAGAGCAATGACCTCACAGCCTTCCTATGGAGACAGCTGTGACCCGAGTCCTCCCGAGGACGCTAGACTTGGAAACCACTGTTCTAAGTCATTAAAAGGCCTGATCAGGGGGGCTGGAGAGATGGCTCAGAGGTTAAGAGCATTGCCTGCTCTTCCAAAGGTCCCGAGTTCAATTCCCAGCAACCACATGGTGGCTCACAACCATCTGTAATGGGGTCTGGTGCCCTTTTCTGGCCTGCAGGCATACATACAGACAGAATATTGTATACTAAATATATATATATACACACACTTTAGCCGGGTGGTGGTGGCGCACGCCTTTAATCCCAGCACTCGGGAGGCAGAGGCAGGCGGATCTCTGTGAGTTCGAGGCCAGCCTGGTCTACAAAGGGAGTTCCAGGACAGGCTCTAAAGATACAGAGAAACCCTGTCTCGAAAAAACCAAAAAAAAAAAACCAAAAAAAAAAGGCCTGATCAGGTCTCTGGCCCCAGAGATCCCTTCAAATGCTCCAGTCAGCAGGGGCCTGAGGTCTTTCACACTATGAACTCATCTGTGCCATGCTCTCACCCATTGTCATATTGACACACATGTCTAAACGGCCTAGAGGCCTCACACGCAGGTCTGAATGGCCACAGAGGCCTCTCACACGTCTGAATGGCCACGGAGGCCTCACACACATCTGAATGGCCACGGAGGCCTCACACACGTCTGAATGGCCATGGAGGCCTCACACACGTCTGGGCAGCCACAGAGGCCTTGTAGGAAACAGGGATTTTGCTGCTCTGATATCAACATGTAGAAGAATTTGAAAATAGACCCATATCTATCACCATGCACAAAACTCAAGTCCAAATGAATCAAAGACCTCAACACAAAGCCAGCCACATTGAACCTTATAGAAGAGAAAGTAGGAAACACACTTGAACGCGTTGGCACAGGAGATCACTTCCTAAATATAACCCCAGCAGCACAGACACTGAGAGAAACAATTGATAAAATGGGACCTCCTGAAACTGAAAAGCTTCTGTAAAGCAAAGGACACGGTCAACAAGACAAAACGACAGTCTACAGAAAGGGAAAAAAATCTTCACTAACCCCACATCAGACAGACATCTGATCTCCAAAATATATAAAGAACTCAAGAAACTGATCACCAAAAGAACACATAATCAAATTTAAAAAAATGGAGTACAGACCTAAACAGAGAACTCTCAACAGAGGAATCTAAAATGGCTGAAAGACATTTAAGGAAATGTTCAACACCCTTAGTCATCAGAGAAATGCAAATCAAAACAACTCTGAGATTCCATCTTACACCTGTAAGAATGGCCAAGATAAAAAACACTGATGACAATTTATGCTGGAGAGGTTGTGGGGAAAAGGGAACACTTCTGCATTGCTGGTGGGAATGCAAGCTGGTACAACCCCTTTGGATATCAGTGTGGCGATTTCTCAGAAAAATTAGGAAACATCTTACCTCAAGACCCAGTAATACCACTTTTGGGTATATTTCCAAAAGATTCTCAATCATGCCACAAGGACATGTGCTCAACTATGTTCATAGCAGCATTATTTGTTATAGCCAGAATCTGGAAACAACCTAAATGCCCCTTGACCAAAGAATGGATAAGGAAAATGTGGTACATTTACACAATGGAGTTCTACATAGTAGAAAAAAAAATCTTGAACTTTGCAGGAAAATGGATGGAGCTAGAAAACATTATTTTGAGTGAGGTAACTTAGACACAGAAAGACAATTATCACATGTACTCATTCATAGGTGGTTTTTAAACATAAAGCAGAGAAAACCAGCCTACAAACCACAATCCCAGAGACAACAATGAGGACACTAAGAGAGACTTACATAGATCTAATGTACATAGGAAGTAGAAAAAGACAAGATTTCCTGAGTAAATTGGGAACAAGGAGGGGACCTTGGGGGAGGGTTGAAGGGGAGGGAAGAGGCAGGGAGGGTAACAGAGAAAAATGTAGAGCTCAATAAAAATCAATTAAAAAAAAGAAAAACACAGATGGATCAATTTAAAATACCACGTATTACTTTAAAACAAGCACATAATGCTTGTTTCAGGAGGTTGAAGTAGGAAGATGGCATGTCTTTAATCCCAACGCTTGAGAGGTAGAGGCAGGCAGATCTCTGTATACAACATTCTGCCTCCATGTATGCCCACACGCCAGAGGAGGGCACCAGATCTCATTACAGATGGTTGTGAGCCACCATGTGGTTGCTAGAAATTGAACTCAGGACCTCTGGAAGAGCAGCCAGTGCTCTTAACCACTGAGCCATCTCTCCAGCCCTATACTAGCTGTTTTTACGTAACTGAGATCATGTTTCATATTTCTCTTTTATTTATATACTCATTTTCCTGTGCGCATCCTGTGCCGGGCGGTGGTGGCGCACGCCTTTAATCCCAGCACTTGAGAGGCAGAGGTAGGTGGATCCCTGTGAGTTTGAGGTCAGGGTTTCCAGGATAGCCAGAGAAACCCTGTCTTGAAAAACCAAAATATTAATTAATTAATATAGGAGAAATACTTTTAGTTCCTGGAACTTAAATGTCTGTGTTGATTTGGGGAATTGAACTTAGGGCTCCATATACTCAAGGCGAGTGCCCTACCACTGAACTGCAGTTTCAGCGGCTTCCAAGTATCTTAAATAACAATGGTCCACACTGTACTCAAAAACATTTCCAGGCTGGGCAGTGGTGGCGCACACCTTTAATCCCAGTACTTGCAAGGCAGAGGCAGGCTGATCTCTGTGAGTTCAAAGCCAGCCTGGTCTACAGAGCTACAGAGAAACCTTGTCTCGAAAAAAAAAAAAATTCACCAAGTGATGGAGTAAATCAGGTTATATTCCTGTAATAGACTACTGTGCACCCACTGGAAATAATGATATGGAAAACATACACTTATGCCTTCACTCCCTCACTCACTAAGCGCTGGCTGGGGACCCCCACGGTTCCAGATGGGGACCCCCACGGTTCCAGACCTTGTACCACACTGGAGGAACAACACAAGCTCTGACCAGCTCCTGTGGGCTCATGGGCTCATGATAGGAGCAGCACCCAGAGCTTCTCCTATGTGCCCTGAAAATACATGAGGAGCCAGGACAATACAAACAGGCACAGAACAAGGCCATCCCGAGGACACTGGGCCTGACTAGGAGACAGCCACTAGAGAGAGGAGAAAGGAACGCTCACAAAAGCTTGTAAGGGACAAAGAAAAGACACTTGACCTTTGTGAGCGGCAGACGACACAGGGTCCCTGGCCAAGGGTATGATTTTATTTGACGGGTACTGTGAAAGCACGGGAGGTAGGGAGGTAACTGCTGTGCTGTGATGGAGGTGGCAGGAAGCGGGCAGATGTGACACAGTATCTACCAAAACCCCGGTACCAGAAATGGTAACAGAAACCGAGGCAGAGATTACTAGATGGGTATACTAGGAATTCAAGGCTAGCCTGGTCTACGTAGTGAGTTCCAGGAACAGCCAGAGATATGTAGAAGACCCTGTTTTGGGGGGATGTGGAGAATAAGGGGGATGAGAGACAACTAAGGGGGAAGTTTGGGTAGGCAGTCAGAGATAGCGCCCTAGTGTAGAAGAATGGTCTCAGCAGCAGTTACAAACTGGGGAGTTATACAGAAATAGGAGGGGCCTGGAAAGATAGCTCAGCAGTGAGGAGCACTCCCTACTCCCAGCACTCACAAGGAGTGGCTCGAGCAGGGCGGTGGTGGCGCACACCTTTAATCCCAGCACTCGGGAGGCAGAGGCAGGCGGATCTCTCTGAGTTTGAGGCCAGGTTGGTCTACAAGAACTAGTTCTGGGGCAGGCTCCAAAGCTACAGAGAAACCTTGCCTTGAAAAATCAAAACAAATAAACAAAAAAACCAAAAAACAAAAACCACAAGAGTGGCTCACAACCTCCAGTAACTCTGGCTCCAACAGATCAGTGCTTTCTTCTGGCCTCTTCAGGCACCTGCATGAACATGGCACATACATACATGTACATGCACACAGGCACAAATAAAAATAAAAACCAAAGTTAAAAAAAAAAAACAACTACAGAGAGAGAAATAGGAGGTAAGACTGGAGATGTGAGCTTGGCTCTCAGTGAGAGAGAGAGAGGATGGTTGGCAGATAACCTTGGAAGACTTGCGAAAAAGGAGAACAGATAAACTAACAGGAGAGATGGGAATGCAAAGGAGGCTTTGTCTGCTCTGAAAGGTGTGAGAGAAGCAAAGCATTGATGCGGGCAAAAATAAACAGAAGAGAATCCAACAGAGAGGACAACAGGGAGACTGACTCCCTTCTGGGGATGGAGGGATGGAGCCGGGGCACGCAGCACCTGACCTGATGGGGGAGGAGGGACAGTGAACAGTGTTGGTGAAAGAAGGAGCCGTGCATCTTCCCAGAGACCAGCAGAGTGAATTCCTGCATGTTAGCATTTCCGGACAGCTCTAAAAGCCAATTTGGTTTGTGACCACAATTTCAAGTGAAACCAGGAAACCTGGGCAGATTTTCATTTTATTTTGTGAGACTCGTTATGTAGTGCAAGTTGACCTCAAGGTTGCAATGCTCCTGCCTCAGCCTCCTGGGTGCTGAGATTAGAGGGTCGCCGCTGCACCTGGCTTTCCCTCCATCTCTAGAGGGTTCTAGGGGTAGAATTCAGGTCAGGCCACTCAGCCATCTCTCCAGCCCTACAGCTGCCCCACCCCCAATTAATTAATCAGTTAATTAATTATAGTAAATGAAATCACTAGGGCGTTATAATTCTATCTGTTTCATTGAAGGTTAGCATGCCCATGCTCCAAATGCAAACACAACTTGTTTTTGTTGTTGGTTTGCGATCTAAATGATTTGTTCTCTCTGTTCCTTAGCTCCATACCTTCCACCTGGGAATGACTGAGCTCTTGGGAGACTCTTGGGCTTTTTAATTTTTTAATTTATATATTCATTTTGGTATTTCAAGAAAAGGTTTCTCTGTGTAGCTCACAGAGCTCTGCCTGCCTCTGCCTCCCAAGTGCTAGGATTAAAGACATGCACCACCACTGCCTGGTTAATTTATTTTCTGAGATTATAATATTACCTCATTTCTCCCTTTCTTTTCCTCCATCGAAACCCTGCCAAATATCCCTTTGGCTCTAGTCAAATTCGTGGCCTCTTTTTTTCTTTAATGTTGTTACATACAACTGTTTTTCAGAAGCATAGACAAATTGGGAAAATGTAGAGCAAATGTTCTTTTTATGAAATAAAATGATTAGCTTTAATTGCTGATGTGTTCCGATGTCGCTCCATGCTTCTACTAGGAGAAGACAACAACAAAACAAAATAGAGAGGAGCGCTCTGGAACCACTCTGGGGAGGACTCGGCCGCTCTTCTCTGCTGTCTCTGTGAAGAGAGCTTGGGCGTGTGCAGGAGCACGCACGGAATGCACGGTGTCCCGGGCTTCTGTTAAAGCCAGCAGAGCAACCTCAGCTGACTGCAGGACTCTGCCACCAGACAGGATCCTGGCTCCCTACTCCAACAGAAAGGTGTGCTTCCCTGCAGCTGCCTTGGTGCCGTGGACAGCAAGTGCTCTGCCACTGACCTACACACAGTCCGGCCCTCTGCTTTATCTGAACTTAACAAATGACTTGGGCTGGAGGTATCTTTTGCTACCAGTAATTAATTTAAATGCAGTGGAAGACTTTGCCCTTGAGACGTTCCAATTGGGGAAGGTAGTGATACAAGCCAAGCCCAGGTGTTCAAAGTCACACCAGCCTCAGTGACTGCAGTGTGCTCCCTCCCCATGCTCTCGGAGCATATATTTGTCCAGGGTATTCTTAACAGCCAATCCCAGCCCTGCCCTACATTCTGTAATCCAATACCAAAAGGGAAAGATGGATTAGAGCCCATTTTAGCACCAAGAGTCGGTGGCCCAGGCTATTTTCTAGCGTATAATCCCATCTCCGCCTCTACTCTGCAGATCTCCTCTGTGCAGAGAGACCAAGAGCCATCTAGAGCTGGTCAGCTACTCAACCTCCACCTCGGGCCACACAAGCACAAAGACCTGAGCCTGAACCTCTGCAGCCACATACAAAGCCAGGCATGGTGGCATGCATTTGTAATCCAAATGCCGGAAAGACCGACGGGACGGGCTGGCTGGGGCTTGCAGCCTGTTAGTCTTGCTTAGGTGAGCCCCAAGTCCTAATCAGAGACCATCTTAGAAAGACGGTCAGCTCCTGAGGAACAACACCCAACACTGTCCTCTGATGTCCACGTGTGCCCACACACACCCCAGGAGGATACACATACAGGCACGCTCTTACGTCTGTACCTGCTCACGCTGTAATGAACTAGAGTGTGGTTAGGGTTGGGGCTCCGCGGGAAGCATTTTTCAGGCAAGAAAGCAGGTGCAGAGTTGCAGTTAAGATGGAGGGTAGAGGAGTGAGGGACAGACCAACTGGTGAGCGCCATGGAGCTCTGGGAGGACGGCGCAGGGCAGCTCCCTTCCTGTCTGGCACCTCCATCCCTGTCCCATTCATGACATCTAATATGGCATGACAATTTGGCAAAATGCCCACACAGAACCTTCTGGCACAGACGAGTGGAGTTCTGTGATCTATGGTGGGCCTCATAGCTGAAGGGGGTGGCTTGTCCAAGGGTTCTCCACTCTCGCACTGCCCCAGTGTTCAGAAGACCCAGTTCAAATCCTGCCTCTTAAACAGAGGGTTCAGAGGTCTTCCCGCAGAGCCTGCTGGGGAGATCTGTCTCCATTCTTGAAGGACAATACAGGTGAGCAGTGGCTGTCCTGCAGTACAAGCCTGCAAAGCAGATGGGTCAGGAAACTCTTCCCTTAGTCCTCACACAGATGCAGTGAGGACTGTGCGGCCGTGCAAATGCAGAGACACGAGCATTCAGGGAAGAACAGCCACCCGCCATCTTAGAATGTACTGCCTTGCTGGGCTGTTGTTTTGCCCTGGAGACAGATCCAGGATCTTCTGTATGATAAACTCATGCTCTACCCCCAAACTGTACCCCAACACACACACACTACTTTTTTAAGACAGAATCTTACTATGTAGCCCTGGCTATCCAAGAACTCACTATGTAGACCAGGCTGGTAGATCTCTGTGAGTTTCCAGGCCAGCCTGGTCTACACAAAGAAACTCTGTGTTAAAAAATAAAATAAAGTCGGGCAGTGGTAGCACACGCCTTTAAATCCAGCACTTGAGAGGCAGAGGCAGGCGGATCTCTGTGAATTCAAGGCCAGCCTGTCTACAAAGTGAGTTTCAGGACAAGCTCCAAAGCTACAGAGAAACCCCGTCTCAAAAAACTTAAATAAATAAATAAATAAATAAATAAATAAATAAATAAATAAATAAATGTCGATCTGCAGGCACTGATGGCCCCTGAACAGTTTGTGGCTGTTCTTCTGCCTGTCTTCGCAGCGTCCAGATTGGATTGGGGAGTACATCTTACATCTATATGGTCAGAAAGTGACAGATTCATGCTGGAAAAGCTCTTATGTAACATCCTTGTCTTGAAAAAAACAAATTGGAGATTATACTGGACCAATCACTTGTCACCAAAGCTGGCTGCAGCTTACTATCCATGGGACACCAGGACCGAGAACGGTGGTGCTGGTCACCAAAGCCGGCTGCAGCTTACCATCTGTGAGGCACTAGGACCGAGAACGGTGGTGCTGGTCACCAAAGCTGGCTGCAGCTTACCATCTGTGTGGCACCAGGACCGAGAACGGTGGTGCTGGTCACCAAAGTTGGCTGCAGCTTACCATCTGTGTGGCACCAGGACCGAGAACAGTGGTGCTGGTCTCAGCCTGAGCTTTACTTTGGCTGTGATTTATTTGAAGAGGAGACACTGTGGTTTTAAGAAAAGATGTGTCATGTAGGTTGTCTAAAAATAAAGTGTATTAACTTCACTTGGAAAGAAAGAAAAAAAGGAATAAATAATGTGGTTTTTCTTAACATGGGACTGTCAGTCTTCAGATGATGCCCCTCCACTTGCCCTATAAACAGCATTTACCTAAGATTTTAATTTACTATTTGTATCTCAACTGTACTTGCAGATGCAAGAGAAACCAAAATAGAGACCACAAATCATCAGTGACTGCAAGAACATGATGCCCTCTCTGCAACTGCTGAGTGGCTGCAGCCCAGCCATTTACATTTGATTCTGGGGTGGTAGGGAATGGGAGGGAAAAATGGGGCCCAAGGGTGTGAAAGCTGGGTTGATGATGGCTTGATTACCATGGTGAGCACACCCAGATTCTGCATAAGACTTGGATGCCCAGCCAGGCGGTGGTGGCGCACGCCTTTAATCCCAGCACTCGGGAGGCAGAGGCAGGCAGATCACTGTGAGTTCGAGCCCAGCCTGGTCTATAAGTGCTAGTTCCAGGACAGGCTCCAAAGCTACAGAGAAACCCTGTCTATATATATATATAGAAAAGGCGATGACATCCATGACATGGGCCTGAGAGGAGTGCATGCCAGAGAACGTCTGCCATCGGATAGGGAAGCAAGCCCTAACCAAGACCAAAAGGGTGCCAGGCCAAGTCAAGTTACAGAAATGATTTCACTTTCTCTTTCGAGAGACATTCTCCTTACATTTTCCCGTTTCATGAGGTTGAGAGCCAAAAGTTCAAGAAGGTCTCTCAGGCCGAGGATGTCCCTGGGGGCACGGACACAGCCCTGGCTTCAATAATTAGTACCAAAAATAATAGGAGACACAATGATAAGTAAAATAAAGAGAGTGACCTTGTTCTTCCTATGGTCGCCTAAACACAGTTCCCTTGGATAAAGGGAACATTATAAAAATACACACAGGTGGGAAGATCAGCAAAAACAGAAACTACAACAATTCCCATTTTCTTAAAGCCTTATTTTGCTACTTTGAACCAAAATAAAACAACAACAACAAAAAACAAGGAACGCCTGGGTGGAGGGGGCACACCTATAATCCTAATCCTAGTTACTCAGCAGCTAAGGCAGGAGGATTGCAGGTTCCACGCCTATTAGGAAACATACTCCAAGTGTCAACACGTAAAGGGAGGCAGGGCAGCTTAGTGGCCCAGGGTTCAGTCCCTAGCATTATGCATACACACACCGGAGGGGGCGGGGAGAGAAATGGAAAAATAATAACAGTGCCACGGGAGGCAGTTTATATCTGCCCTTCTCTTGCACCACCAGCAGGGGCGCTCATGTACCAATGCCTATTTGGTCTCCAGTCTGAATGCATTTCTCTGCCAAACACTGAGGTCCTTTCAGCACAGACGCTCTGTAAGTCAGCGGAACTGAGATGTGGCCAGCAGACGCATTAGAAGTGGCATCTGTATTTCCCAGAGAGCAACATGAGGGGGAGTACGCTCTGAAGACAGGGAGATGGAATGGAGTGCTTCCTCGGATCTCAGAAATCCGGAGCGGATCGGGCAGTCCAGTGCTTTGAGACAGGGAATGAATCTGCCCCCCGGGGAATATCTTGGCCAGGGAGTGCTAGTAACTGCCTACAATCTGGTCCAAATACCAACAGTACCAAGTTGAGAGCAGTGCCCTAGCTCATCTGATCATGGACTGACAATCCTTCTGGAACCTTCAATACAGACTTTTATAGGTATCACACTGACATGAGAGGGAAGCAGTCTCCCACCAAGAACAAGCACACAGAAAGCTCCGGTTTCAGGAGGACTACTTCCTTTTCCTCAACTCTTACATAAGATACCAGGAAAAGTGGGGCTGGAGCGATTAAGAGCATTTATTGCTCTTGCAGAAGACCCAGGTTTGAGTCCCACAGGATGGTTCACGATTGTCTGTAACTCTGGTTCCAGGGCATCTGAAGGCCTCTCCAGCCTTTGCAGACACCAGGCACACATGTTGTGCACAGACATATACACGGAACACCCATACACGTAAAATAAAAATTAAATAAAGATTAAAAAGGAAAAAGATACCAGGACAAAGAAACATCTTATTTGGGTTGGGGCTTACGATCGAGCTCAGGAAAAGGTGGGGATCCAAGGAGAGAAGATGCTGGCAAGCCAAGAGAAAGGGCGGATGCTCGCTTCCATGGAGTACGCACACCGAGGGATTCTCCAGGCGGTCTTCTGTCTCAGAGATCCTTTCCTAGATTAGCAATGGTACTGTCTGCCGAGGCCAATTCCACTCACTCCTATCTTCATGTTAGCTTTCCTTTAGGCTCTAAGGTCATGATCTTCACAGCTGAGGACACTTAAAATTGCTTTCCCTGCATGTCTTCGTCCAGAACAAACTGGCCTTATGAGCCTTTGCTGTAAAACACTTGCAGACGCTGGGATTGGGGGGAGGTGGGAACGATCTTTGGCTACATAGTGAGCCCTAGGCCAGCTGGGCCTTTATGAGACCCTGTCTCCAAAAACCCAGGAGAGGAAAACCAAACAATTTGTTACTGTTTTGGTTTTTTGAGGCTTTCAAAAAACCGGTTAGTTCCAGCTCAAGGTGTGCACCACCATTCTCCCCCAAAACAACATATTTTTTCAAAGTTCCTACGCAGACATTTTATTGTTCTTTTCCACTTGAAGTGATGGAGGCAGAACTCTGACTTTACATCAGCCGTACGTACTTCCCCAAGTACCTAGGCAGGACTGGAACATTCTGCTGGAGTATGCAGTGGAGGCTGGGTGCTGAGGTGGTCCTGGCTACCTGCCCTCAACTGAGCAGTGGGAAGGTGGCAGAGACTGCCTGTGGAAGTCTCCACACTGTGTGACTGTGCTGAGACGCTATGCCCAAGACTGCTTTGTTGACAATGTACCTTGGAGCTTGGGAAGCTGGCTCGTTATGAGATGGCTGAATTTGGCCTATCTCAAATACTTGCGATTTTTTTTTAAGTAAGTAATTTATTTATTTATTTTTGAGACAGAGTCTCACTATATAACCCTGGCTGTCTTGGAACTGCCTATGTAGACCAGGCTGACTTCAAACTCACAGAGCTCCATCTGCCTCTGCCTCCCAAGTGCCAGGGATTAAAGATATATGCCACCGCACTGGGCCCAAATATTTGTTTTTAACCTGTAGTCAAGCTCTTGCTTACTGCCCACATAATCAGCCCTAAAATGCTGAGATTTATGACTGCTTTATAGGGAGAAAGAAAAAATTACTGGCCAAAGAGTCTGCACTTGCTGTTAGGGGGCTGGGGTATGGTGGATGCGACATCTGTCTGACAGCCCCTTCCTCGTTCCTTTATAGACGGCAGTTCTCCTAAGTGATGTCTCATTTTACACTGAATCTATAGTCTGATTTTTTACAGCAGACACACTAGCTGTCTTTGTATCCATGGAAGCTAAGACCATCCTAGGGCCACGCGGGCAAGAGGCTACAGCAGGAACTGATGACCCCTGTCTGGTGACAAAGGGATGTCCACCTTCCTATTCAAATGGGTAGGGACCAGTCCACGGAGCAGCCGGCGCAGTATATGAAGACCTGAGGTGTAAACTCTCACTAGAGCTCCCCAGTGGCCACCCTTACAACGTACCCGCCATGAAGTTCCTCACACCCTGCTACCACCCCAGTGCAGACACCCAGGGCAGCATCTGCCTGGACATCCTCAAGGATAAGTGGTCCTCACTATATGATGTCAGAACCATCTTGCTCTCTACCCAGAGCTACTAGGAGAACCCAGCATCAACAGCCCTTTGAACACACATGCTGCTGAGCTCTGGAAAAAATGCCAGTGTTTAAGAAGTGCCTGCAAGAGACCTATTCAAAGCAGGTCTCCAGTCAAGAGCCCTGACACAAGATGTCCAGCTTCCCTCTGTGTTGTCTTGTTCCTTAGATGGTCTGTCCTCTCCTTGATTTCCAAGCTGTGGTGTTATTTTTATTTGCTTTTTTTGGGGGGGGGGGCGGTTCGAGACAGGATTTCTCTGTAGCTTTGGAAACTGTCCTGGAACTCACTCTGTAGACCAGGCCTACCTCTGCCTCCTGAGTGCTGGGATTAAAGGTGTGCGTCACCACTGCTGGGCTATATTTGCTTTTTAAATTAAGTTTGCTTGAGCCCTTACAATGTATGTTAAATAAATACATGTTGATTGTTTTTGTATAAAAAATTTATTTGGGCCGGGCGGTGGTGGCGCACGCCTTTAATCCCAGCACTCGGGAGGCAGAGGCAGGCGGATCTCTGTGAGTTCGAGACCAGCCTGGTCTACAAGAGCTAGTTCCAGGACAGGCTCCAAAACCACAGAGAAACTCTGTCTCAAAAAAAAAAAAAATTATTTGGAAGGCCGGGCGGTGGTGGTGCACGCCTTTAATCCCAGCACTCGGGAGGCAGAGGCAGGCGGATCTCTGTGAGTTCGAGGCCAGACTGGTCTACAAGAGCTAGTTCCAGGACAGGCTCCAAAGCTACAGAGAAACCCTGTCTCAAAAATCAAAAAAAAAAAAAAATTCTTTGGAATTCTGATAGAATACAACAGCGGAAACAAAAACTTAAGGGAAAAAAAATACAGAATGATAAATTTGAGGAAACCTAGAAGACACAGTGAAAGCCAGGTAGATAATTGGAAAGAAAAGGAAGTCTGCGCACCATGATGTGGAACAGCCAAGGTACGGAAGCTCCTAACAATGTCTAAAGGACCCAGTGGTGGTGGCCCATGCCTTTAATCCCAGTACTGGGGAGGTGGAAGCAGGTGGATTTCTGTGAGTTTGAGACCAACCTGGTCTGCAAAGTGAGTTCTCTGTTTCACAGAGAAACCCTGTCTCGAAAAACCAACCGACAAGCAATCAGAGTCTAAGGGTAAGCTAAGTGGTAAACTCATGAAGGCATGACTGCTTCATCTTAAAGCCCCAGCCTCTACGCCCGAACAAGGTGAGTCTGCAGGTGGGGTTCTTTATTGTGCACATGTGCCTGTTGCGTTCACACCACAGCACACAGAACTCTGGCTTGGGGGCCAGCACTCTTATCTGCTGAGGGCAAACAAGCTTATAGGTTAAAGACCACAGTGTGAAGTGCAGCCAAATCAGAGCAACCCTTTGCCCAGTTCCCATGCTTCTTTTTTCTCCCGAGAAGAAGAGTGTGTCTCTGGACACTGTCCTGGCTATGCTAAAGACGAAAAGTTAGTTCAGAAGACACGGCAGGGCTTGGTCACTCGCTGCTCCTGAAAACCAACACCTTTAAGTTCTTCCCTCTCTTTGCGCTGCCAGGTAGAAGCAGCTCCGTTCCTCCTGCCATTACAGTGAGACCAGGGGATTGTGCGACTGGATTAGAATCACTAGAAAATCCGACAGATGCTGTATCTCAGCTCAGCGTAAGCTGCCTTTCTGCCCCACTGCCGCAATCCTCGTCCCGGCTCCTGCTTGTCCTTGTGAGTCTGCTGGCATGAAATATGAGTATAGTGCTGCCTGTCCCCAAAGACACAAAGAAGGAAAAGGCCTGGTAAGGCGATCCACGCAACAGACAGAAGAATCTGAGCCCCTACTCTGGGTGAGGGTCCAGTCTGGGGCTTTCTTGATGCCTCCCAGAGCCAGAACCCCATGGCCTGATACCATGCTCACCTAGCACAAAACCTGTCCTTCCTGACACTGAAACTATCCACACTTCCTCCTCTAAGAAACCATAAGCAATGAAGTCAGCACAGACAGCTACTGATCCTAATACAAGGGAAGCACCAGGAGGTGAACAGCCCTCAAGTGACCTGCTACAAAGCCTCCTTGCTGGAGAGCTTGCCCCTGAGCTGAAGAGCTGTCGCTGGCTCTAGATCACTGAGAATTAAGCTCAAGGGTCTGTGAGTGAAGAGACGCAGACACTGCCCGACAGACGAGCCTCCCTGCTGGCTGCTCTGGCGGGGCCTAGCTGTCAAAGTCAGTGTCTCCTTCCTCCACTTTCCCACCCTCTCATCTGACTGTCCCCAATAATTTAGGTCATCTAATGGCCCCCAGCCTGCACCTCTATCATGACTTCTCCCTTTGATGCCCCTACCCACTGGCTCTCAGCACATTCTTGAGACGGTACATAGGTGCCTAGGGAAGCTAACGTTCTCCCAGATCTGTTGTTTCTCTTGCTCTTCGTCTCCCAGAAGGCTAAGGAAGTCCAGCACCCCTCCAGCTTCTCTGTGTCTCCCCTTCCCCAGCTTAGCTATGCTGGGTCCCTCTTTCTTGCCAACCTCAGCTCTTCCAGTGTTTGTTTCTTGGGCCCACTGATACCACCTTCTGCTCGGCTAGCTTCTCCTCTTACAGGCCTCCTTGTCCTCACCTGCTTCCCATGGGTCCCGACATTATCCAGAGTCCCAGTGAGGCAAAGTCACTGCTGTGCTGCTACCACCGCCCTGGACCCCACAAGAACCGGGTCTCCCTAGGTTTGGAAGTACAGGCCTAGAACCCCAGCACGGTGGAGGCCAAGGCAGAAGGACCAGGTTACTCATCTACCACCTTGCTGCATAGCTTCCAGCACCAATATTCTGTCTATATGATGATTAACAAACAAAGCACTGGGCTCCAGACCCCTTGGAGGACACTGAGCGAAACCCAGGTGTGTCCTTAAGTTTTCTGACACCTCCACAGGCCACCATAGAAACACTGGCTTCTGGAGACCAATCGAGCCTGTACCTTCACAACTAGGCTCTGTTGGGAGTTTGTTCTTACTGTTGATTGGTGTTTTGGTTTCTTTTTTGGTTATTTATTTATTTGTTTATTATTGCTTTTTTGAGACAGGCTTTCTCTGTTTAACCCTGGCTGTCCTGGAACTTGTTGTGTAAACCAGGCTGGCCTCAAACTCAGAGATCTGTCTCCTGAAAACTGGGATTAAAGGCCACCACTTTAAGCAGCGCAGGTTGTGTTTGAACTTACATTCACTTATTCGTGTATGTGGGTAGGCACTTGTGTCACAGCGTGCATGTGACAGCAAAGAACAAACTGGGGAATTGTTTCTCTGCAATACCAGATGGATCCAGTTCTGTACAGTGATGGCCAGTGTTATGACCTGTCACAGTGTCTGAGGAGGAGTCCACCACTCTACTCGATGAGCTCATGACTAGAAAAGTGCAGACCCCTTGGTGCTGGCGTCCTGAGCCCCTGAGTGCCAGTGACTTAAAAACTGAGCTTTAGACCTAGGGCTGATAGCTCGGGGCCTGAGAACTGGAGGCTCAGAACCGCAGGTGTCAAAACCAGGGACTTACAGCTCTCATTGCTCAGGTTAGAGTAAGCTCTAGCCCTTCCAAGTTGGAGGTCTATGGTTGGCTCCTGGCTGGAGATGGACATTTCTAGGTGCTCAGGTTAGAGGCTTATTGCCCTGGGCTGGTGTGGAGGTCCTTCTGCCTAAAAAGAACTGATTTGAGCCTATGGCAGGGAAGAACAGAGCTAGGCGGGGAAAACTAAATGGAATGCTGGGAGAAAGGAGGTGGAGTGAGGAGAAGCCATGGAGCCGCCACTGGAGATAGATGTGCTGAAACTTTGCTGGTGATATACAGATGAATAGAAATGGGTTAAATTAAGATATAAGAGTTAGCCAATAAGAAGCTAGAGCTAATGGGCCAAGTAGTGATTTAATGAATACAGTTTCTGTGTGATTATTTCGGGGCTAAGTGGCCGGGAACCAACAGGCAGCACCCTCCTCCAACACTGGGCTTTGAGTGCTAGCAGCCCTGCAGCGGGAGTCACAGCTGCAGAGCTCACTGCAGGTGCTGGAACCCTCAGCTCAAACCACTGATGCTCTCTGAACGCATCCAGCAACCAGGACTTACGGCCTTGGCTCTCCCCAGGCTCTCCCCTTCTACAGTCTCGGCTCTCTGATTCCCCTCCACACACACACACACACACACACACACTTCTGCAGCTGTAGCTTAGTATCTCAGCTCAGCTCCCAAGTTTCTGGTCTTTGCTGCTCTCTACACCTTGACTACTTTGCTGCTGCTGCTGCTGCTTCCATTGCTCCGGCTAAGAGCCCAGGCTCTCACCTGTCACCAACCCAGTCCATGACAACGACCACAAGTGGGGCCTGGCAGGGAGGTACACACTGTAATCCTGGCACTGGCTGCAGGCAGGAGGATTAGGAGCTTGAGGCCGTGGCTGGCTAACCATCAAAGCCAAGGCTAAGCAGAAGACAGAACATAAACAGACTGCTGGGAGGAGGCCTTTCTGGGCCTAACGTTACAATCCCGGGGTTGGGTCACAGGAAAGCAGTTTCCTGGACTGACCAGAAAACAGAGAGAGGCCGTACCTCACATGCTGTATACAGACTGACCAGAAAACAAAGGCTTTGCTTGCTTAAAGACAGCCGGAAGGTGGGCATGAAGCTTCACAAAGCTTCTACTGTCCACAGCCTTGTTTGGACACGGCTCGGGGTTCCAATCACAAGCCTCACTTCTGCACCAATCACAAGCCTGTCTGGACATCGCTCATCAGCATTCTGCCCACTAGCCGCTGGAGAGGGACATCCCCTCCAACCCTAACTGAGAATAGCTCACCGAGGGTCGTGTAGAGGTCACAGAGGCTACTCACAGCAGCACCCATTTCCTGCTCTTCCTTGTAAGTTGTCTGGAGAGGCTGTGCCTAAGCAAGGCCTCCTGAGGTAGACTTTCCTCAAGTTTCCGCGAACTGTTCAAAGCATCTGGGCTGCTGAGAATCTGATTGATTGACAGGGGAAGGGTGGACACTTGCTCTTAACAGCTTCAAATACTCAAAGGAAGCATATTAAGGATGCTTACCATAAAGATCCACCCTGCAGTTAGCATCTCAGTGCATTTCCCAGGGCTTTACCTCTGGCCAAATGCCCTTAGGAGAGCTGGGTCCCTCTGGTCGACTTCAAAGCTGACATCCTGAAAACTGTTCTCCAAGAACAAGCTCAGGACCACCAGGGCTGCTGAACTCCCACAGGTAACTATAAAATTGAGCCTGATCGCTTTGCTAAAGAAAAAATACCTCATTAGCTACCAAACACCTGTGTGTCTCAAAAGCCAGAGGGAAAGCTATTCAATGGACAGCCACCCAGCACTCGGGAGGCAGAGGCAGGCGGATCTCTGTGAGTTCGAGACCAGCCTGGTCTACAAGAGCTAGTTCCAGGACAGGCTCCAAAACCACAGAGAAACCCTGTCTCGAAAAACCAAAAAAAAAAAAAAAAAAAAGATAGTCAATATAATGCAGACAGACAGACGGCAGCCCTAAACCACGGCTCTGGGAAATTCTGCCCCAACTTAAACTATAAATCACATCATTATAAGATGACAACCAGTTCAAGCAAGGAGGGTGATATCTAGAAATAAGCACCACGAAGTTAGGCATAGCTGGATGTGGTGGCACACACCTGTAAACCCAGCTGGTAGGGAGGCTGAGACAGGGAAATGGCTGTGAGCCACACAGGGAGACACTGTCTCAAAGTTTAAAAGTAAATGATAATAAATAAAATAAACTGGGAACAAAGACACAATGAGATCATCCCAAAATATATTTTACAGTCAGGCAATGATGGACATACCTTTAATGATGACACTTGGGAGGCAGAGGCAGGCAGATCTCTGTGAGTTTGAGGTCAGCCTAATCTACAAAGTGAGTTCCAGGACAGCCAGGGCTACACAGAAAAACTCTGTGTTGAAAAATCAAAATAATAATAATAATAAATATACTTTTTACATTTTAAATAAATGTCTAAAAAGACATGAAATCATAACTATTATATCAAAAAAGTTATTTTTATTTTTAAAAATATTCAAAGAAAGGAGAAGGAACAGTTGAGCCTAAGAATTGAGTTTAGCCTGGAACAAATAGATCCTATCAAAGAATAGAAGGGGAGGAGGGGCAGGGGAGGAGGGGAGCAAGCCTTGGCAGGGGATTTGTAGAACTTTAGCCTCAGACACTTGAGGAAAGGGGAGCTGGTGAGGCGGTGCAGCGGCTTTGGGGGCTCTTCAGGAAGTTGAATTCTGAGGGCTGGCAAGACATGGTGAAGAGTTGGGGATTGAACTGGGATTGTCAGGTGTGGGACAAAGCACCTTTACCTGCTAGGCACGTAGGTAGCCATATCATAGCATACAATCCATCAATCCTAACCCTAGGCACGTAGGTAGTCATACGATATCATACAATCCATCAGTCCTAACCCTAGGCACGTAGGTAATCATACAATATCATACAATCCATCAATCCTAACCCTAGGCACGTAGGTAGTCATACGATATCATACAATCCATTAGTCCTAACCCTAGGCATGTAGGTAGTCATACGATATCATACAATCCATCAATCCTAACCCTAGGCACGTAGGTAGTCGTACGATATCATATAATCCATCAGTCCTAACCCTAGGCACGTAGGTAGTCATACGATATCATACAATCCATCAATCCTAACCCTAGGCATGTAGGTAGTCATACGATATCATACAATCCATCAATCCTAACCCTAGGCACGTAGGTAGTCGTACGATATCATATAATCCATCAGTCCTAACCCTAGGCACGTAGGTAGTCATACGATATCATACAATCCATCAGTCCTAACCCTAGGCACGTAGGTAATCATACAATATCATACAATCCATCAATCCTAACCCTAGGCACGTAGGTAGTCATACGATATCATACAATCCATCAGTCCTAACCCTAGGCATGTAGGTAGTCATACGATATCATACAATCCATCAATCCTAACCCTAGGCACGTAGGTAGTCGTACGATATCATATAATCCATCAGTCCTAACCCTAGGCACGTAGGTAGTCATACGATATCATACAATCCATCAATCCTAACCCTAGGCATGTAGGTAGTCATACGATATCATACAATCCATCAATCCTAACCCTAGGCACATAGGTAGTCATACGATACGTTCACAGAAACATCTGTGGGTATATGTCAGCGAAACGGCTCAGTGTTAAAGGTGCTTGTCACGAAGCCAGATGACCCTAAATTCCCAGGACCCACATGGTGGAGGGAGAGAGCCAACTGTGGACTTCCACATTTGCCATGGTATGCATTTACACATATACACACACAAAGTAAAATAAATAAGTGCGATAATTTTTTTAAAAATTTGTGGGCGATTGCTTAACTGTAAATAACTCAAAGGTCCTTGATCTGGAGGATGGAGGACATCCATATGAGTCAGTGATGAAAAGCCAAACACCAAACACACACAACACAGCAGTAAAGGCAATGCACTATGCGAAGGAAGTCACTTAGGGAAGACAGGGAAATTATGACAGGGGAAGTTGCGACAGGGTCTCACGTGGCCCTGGCTTGCCTTGAACTTTTCATGCAGTTTAGTGTAGCCTAGAACTTGCTGCAATCCTCCTGCCTCTGCACCCTAGTGTTGAGATTGCCAGCATGTACTACTACCACACTGAGTGAAAGAAAGTTTTTAAAAATGTATATATGGACCAGGCGGTGGTGGCGCATGCCTTTAATCCCAGCACTCGGGAGGGAGAGGCAGGCGGATCTCTGTGAGTTCCAGGCTAGCCTGGTCTACAAGAGCTAGTTCCAGGACAGGCTCCAAAGCTACAGAGAAACCGTGTCTTGAAAAACAAAACAACAACAACAAAAGTATATATGTTGTGTATACATGTTTGTGTATGTACAGTTGTGCGTGAAAATACATGTTTGTATGAACTGGAGCCAACATTGGTGTCTCCTGCTATTCCTATCTCCCTTAACTTGTGGAAGAGTTTCTGTACCTACAGCTCAGATTTAGAGACTGCCTGGCCAGCACGGCCCAGGGATCCAAGTGTTTCCTCTACCCACTCCCTTCGAGCTAGGGTTACAGACACACGTGACCACACCTGGCACTTTTACCCGGGTGCTGGGATCTGAACTCAGGTCCTCATGCTTGCACCGCAGGCAGTTTACCCACTGAGCCATCTAGTCCCAGAAATCACATTTTAAAAGCTGGGTGAGGTGGGGCACACCTTCAGTACCCACACTGGAGGCAGAGGCAGGAGGATCTCTGTGAGTTCAAGGCCATCCTGGTCTATATAGTAAGTTCCAGGACAGCCAGGGCTACACAGAAAAACCCTGTCTTAAAAAACAAGACAAAAAGCCGGGCGGTGGTGGCGCATGCCTTTAATCCCAGCACTCGGGAGGCAGAGGCAGGCGGATCTCTGTGAGTTCGAGACCAGCCTGGTCTACAAGAGCTAGTTCCAGGACAGGCTCCAAAACCACAGAGAAACCAAAAAAAAAAAAAAAAAAAAAAAAAAAAAAAAAAACAAAACAAAAGAAAAAGAGCTACATGTTCTATCCCATTGACATGGTATTCTAGAAGGAGCAAAGCTAAAGGTAATGGAAAAAGTTCAGTGGTTGCCAGGAGCTGAGAGTGGGAGAAGAAACTGTCCATAGGGAACAGCACGAGAAAATTTATAATTTGCTGGGGTTTTTTGTTTTTTGTTCTTTCTTTCTTTTCTTTTCTTTCTTTTCTTTTTCTTTCTTTTTTTTTTTTTTTTTTTTGATGATAGGGTTTCTGATGAAGCTGGCCTTGAACTTACAGAGATTCTCCCACTGGAATTTTTGTTTGTTTGTTTGTCTATCTGTTTACTGAGACAGGATCTTCCAGAGAACCTGCATTTGATTCCCAGCGTCCACATTTGGTGACTCACAACCAGCTGTAATTCAGCCCAGAGATCTGACACCCTCTCAGGATTCCACAGGCACCTATACACTCAGGCACACAAAAATAAATCTTAAAAAAAAAAAGTTAAAGGGGGCTGGAGAGATCCCTCAGAGGCTGAGAGCACTGGCTATTCCTCCAGGGGACCCGGGTTCAATTCCCAGCAACCACATGGCAACTGTCATAACTGTCTGTAACTCTAGTTCTAGGGGATCTGACATCTTCACAAAGACAAATAAGCAGGCAAAATATGAATGTATATGAAATAAACATAAATAAATTATTTTTTAAAAAAAGAACTGAAAACCATAGCCCTGAGTTAGTAAGATGGCTCAGTGGACAAGGGTATTTGCAGCCAACCCTGACCTGGGTCTGATCCCCGGGACTCACATGGTGAAAGAAAAGAATGATCCCTGAAAGCCCTCTACAAGCCTCAACGGCACACTTGCTCCCAAACAAGTAAATAAATGTATTTCTAAAATTAAAGTCCTGAAACAAACAAATAGAAAGATAAGAAAATAAATAAATAAATAGCCCTATAGATTCGGGAGATGGCTCAGCTAGTAAACCCTTGCTGGGCAAGCAGAAGGCCCTGAACTTATCTCCAGTAAAAAGCTGGCACATGGGCACAAGAACCCATAATCCCAGCAGGCAAAGGGTCTGAATTTTCCCCACAATTCTAGCTAAGTCTATTTTCTTTCTCATTAGTTATTGGTGCAGCATTAACTGGGTGCCAGCCCCAAATCATGCACTGAGGACAGACATAAGAACAAGACACCTATACTCTCCCCTGAAGAAACTTAGGACTGGTTGGGCAAGACCGGCATACACAAGTGCAATAGATTGAGCGCATCCTGAAGTGTGCTGGGGAAGTAACAGAAAGCTTCCCGGAGGGCTGTCTGTCACAATCGTGTAACTATTTTGCTGTGGTTTTGTTGTTTCTTTCTGAGACAGGGCCTCACGATGTAGCCCGGCTGGCCTGAAACTTGCAGAGATCTGCCTGTCTCTGTCTCCGAAGTACAGGAACTAAATAAAGGCATGCGCCACCACGCTTGCTTGGCGCAGACCCATGTTTAATTCAGTTTCCAGCTTGAAACGCCATAGCTCGAGCAAGCTCTAAACAAATGTCTGTAGAATAAGTTGCCAAGTCAAGCCACAGCCTCTTCTGCCCACAGCTGTGGGCTATCCGAAGATGCTCAACTCTGAAGGGACTAGGGGGGCACTGGGACTGGCACAACGCAAGTGCCAGACTGCGTTAGATTGGGGCAGACGACAGGGGAAGGAAGGGTTCAAACTACATTTGTTTACTTCGATCCTTTCTTTGTTTTTTGTTTTGTTTTGTTTTTGAGACAGGGTTTCTCTGTGAAACAGTCCTGGAACTCACGCTGTAGACTAGGCTGGTCTTGAACTCACAGAGATCTACCTGCCTCTGCCTCCCAAGAGCTGGGATTCAAGGCATGCGCCACCACCGCCCAGCTACATTTGTTTCCTTTTATTCATAACCTAAATGACATTGTTCATTCAGCAAATGTGGGCCTCCCCCAAGCAAAACAATCAAAGAAAAACAAACAAGATCATTTTTTACTTATGAACAGCTGACAGTGATGGTGCTGGCTAGTCTTCGATCAACGCGGCACAAGCTGGAGCCACCAGAGAGGAGGAGGTCTCGATTAAGAAAATGCCTCTGATCTGGGCGGTGGTGGACACCTTTAATCCCAGCACTCAGGAGGCAGAGGCAGGCGGATCTCTGTGAGTTCGAGGCCAGCCTGGTCTACAAGAGCTAGTTCCAGGACAGGAACCAAAAAGCTACGGAGAAACCTTGTCTCGAAAATCCAATAAATAAATAAATAAAATAAAAAAAATAAAGAAAATGCCTCTGATCTGGGCGGTGGTGGACACCTTTAATCCCAGCACTTGGGAGGCAGAGGCAGGCAGATCTCTGTGAGTTCAAGACCAGCCTGGTCTACAGAGTGAGTTCCAGGATAAGCTCCAAAGCTACACAGGGAAACCTTGTCTCGAGGGGGTAGGGGAGCAGCTTTAGGTGTAGATGTAGAGTAGAGGGTAGAGGCCTTGGGGTTCAATCCCCAACATTGCTTAGAATGAAACCCTCCAGAGGCTGAAGGGGATCAGTACTTAGTTCATCCTCAGCTGCCCAGGTTCACCTGGGCTACGTGAGTCTCGCGACTGCTAAAAAGAAAAAAAAAGCCTCTTTATTTCACTCTTATTGTTGGAAGAAAAAAGTCGAAGTAGAAACCTCACCAAAAATTAGGAGGCAGCATTAAAACAGGATTCAAGATGCATTTTCCTAAAGCACACGCCTAACTCAACTGTCACAGAAATAGAAGCCTGTTCACACATTCACAGGTTTTTTTGTAAAACTGCGTTTATTTTTGTACACCACGGTTTCACTTTGTTTCAAAAGAAATTCTGGCCATATTGCATACTGATTTTTTTTTTTTTTATCTTGACGCTTACTTCTAAAAGAGACAAGGCAAGGGGTTATGGTGACAATTGACAGGGGTCTTGGCAAAAGGATGCAAAGACCCTGCTTCTGAGCTGGGTATGGTGGTGCAAGCCTGTATTCCCAGCATTTTGGTAGACTGAAGCAGGAGGATTACCATGAACTCAAAGCCAGCTCGCACTGGGTAGTAAGTACCAGGCTAGCCAAGGCTACAAAATGAGACCTTGTCTCAAACAAACAAACAAAAAAGATGGACGGGGTGACTCATACCTATAATCTCAACATTTGTGAAGCTGAGGCTGGAGGATTAAGATAAATTTAAAGCCAGTGGAGGTTACACAGTGTCTTCTGGCCAGTAGCTTGGACTACAGAGACTCTATCTTGTGTGGGGGGGGAGGGGTGTTCTATAATAAGTATTTTATTTTCGAATTAGTATTCAAATATAACACCTGGACGGAGTGAGGCATGACATTCCACCCCACACCTCTAACCCTTGAAAAGGAGGTATTAAGAGGAAACTATACATAGAAAGCAAGGGAATTATTTTTTACTTAAGTTGCAAGAAAATGGATACCAGGTTTTAAAAAAATTAATTAGCAATGATTTCACCAAGTCATTTAACTGCTCCAAACCTCAATATCTTTCCCATGGGTGAAAATGAAGATGTTGACATTAGCAAATCCCTGTGGATCCTCCCAGCCTTAAACACTGACTTCCCTCAGCAAACAGTTCAAGTAACCTTGGGTGCTAGTGTGAGCATTTAAAAAAAAAAAAAAATGTCCACTTTAGGTTTTTTGTAACAATTTCTTCTGATATACCCAAGCAGGAAACGCTGTACACGGCTAGATTCCACCAAGAGTGCTGTCCATATACCACTCAAAAAATAAGGGGAGGGCAGCTGCGCCACTCAACAGTTATGCTGCATGGGGGGAGGGGGGGAGGAAACTATCCTGAGAGGCTCACTGAAAAAGGAAACTGTAAATTTCCACCTCTCCTACAGGGAAAAGGCACTTTCATTTTCTCTTACTCTAAAAAGACAGCGAAAGCCACACAACCCTCACACGTTTTCATTATAAAAACGTGCCAAAATATTGAAGAGGCACTATTTTTCTACCTAGGTCACCCATCTTATTTGAGAACGCCGTATTTAAATACCCACAAGACACTCTCACGTCGACGCTCACCGTTCAATAAAAATAAATTGAAAAATGTCTGCTGGGCCTTTCATGCAAACCCATAAACAACCATATCTTTTCCGCAGCGACGCCCGGGGCCGAGCCCCGCAAGCAGCGCAAGCAGCGAGACTGCAGACTGCGGCGCTGGCGGGGCCACTCCTCCCGCGACACTATGAGGCTCCTTTCTCCCTCCGGATTTCGAAGGGTTCCGGACCCCGCTAAGACCCCGCCCTTGAAGTCCAGCCCCGGGAAGGGGAGGCGGAGAGAACCCCGCGGCCCCAGTCCGGCGGGAGCAGCGCCGCAGGAAAACCCTGCGTCCCCTCCCCAGCTGGCAGGAGTAGCCCCGGCGGCGTGCGCCCAGCAGCTCCCAGGTGGGTCTCTGCAGCGGGGGACAGCGCCCTGCTCTCCGGAGAGGGAGACAGGGAGGGAGGAGGACACAGGCCAGGCTTCGTTCGTCACGATTCACGAGGGAGGGTGGGAAAGAGGGAGGGATTGGAGACAGGGGGGTGGAAAGGGGAGGGGGAGCGGAATCAGGAGCTCTGAAAATGCAGAAGGCAAAGAAGGGAGACGGGAGAAAAGGAATGAGTGGAGAAGAGTTGGGTGCAGAAGGGTGATGCTGCAGAGGAGGCTAACGGGCTGGAGGGGATAAAGGTGCGGATGGGGGAGGGAGAGACGTGGTCTGGGGTGAAGAGGCAGAGAGAGGGGACGGGATGGGATGAAGGAGACATGGCGTGATGGAGATAAAAAGGAAAACGGGATGTTTATGAAGGCGAGGTGTGAGGTGGAGGAGGAGGGACGGGATGAAAATGAGATGGAGGAATAGAGACTGAGGAGGCGTCTAGGGTGAGAAGGACCGAGGTGAAGAGGGGATCGGGGAGAAGCGTGAGTCAGGGAAGCCTGCTGGCAGCAGCAAGCCAGAGGAGCTTCCCTCCTGGGAGGGCGACGCCTGGCTAACGGGTCCCACCGGCCAGCACCCCGATGCCACTTACTCTCTCCGACCACCGCCTTAAGGCCAATGGGGGCCATGGCGTTGTGCGAGTCTCCGGGCTCCGACGCTCCTCCCGCGACACCGTCACCTCCCCCGGGCCGCGCGCCCCGCTGTCTGCAGCTTGTCGCCCCGCAGCCGCACTGGGGACCGACTGACGCGCGGACTCGGCG
This sequence comes from Chionomys nivalis, assembly GCF_950005125.1. Lineage (NCBI taxonomy): Eukaryota > Metazoa > Chordata > Mammalia > Rodentia > Cricetidae > Chionomys > Chionomys nivalis. The sequence goes on from NC_080107.1 coordinate 47,841,254, forward strand.
CGGGGGCGCGACTCGGGCCAGAGCGAGGCTGCCTAGCGGCCACGGCGCGCGGTAGGGGCGGGGCGGCAGGGGCGGGGCCTCGCGTCAGCCGTCATCGTCACCCGCCGGCGCCCGCCAATCGTAGCACGGCCCGGGCGTGAAAGCCCCGCCCTCTAGGATGCGGATGGGCTCCAGGCGCGTCCTCCCCTGCGCTTTATGCGCGCTCCCGGGGCTCAGGGTCCTAAAATCCCCTGCATCAGCTCTGCCCTGGCAGCCAGGCCATGGGAATCTCCGGAAAGCCTGTGATGCTCTTTCTGTTTTCTGGGAGCCTTCCATCTGAACCCATTTCTGGCCACAACATAGGCTCACGGTATATTGAAACTATCCCTGTGTCTATTTACCCATCATTGATGGAGCGCTAAACTCTGTGCCACGCACCTTTCAGGCAACATTTCTTTTTTTCTTTTCTTTTCTTTTCTTTCTTTCCTTTTTTTTTTTTTTTTTTGTTTTGTTTGTTTGTTTTAAGACAGGGTTTCTCTGTGTAACAGCCCTAGCTGTCTGTCCTGGAACTAGCTTTTATAGACAAGGTTGGCCTCGAATTCACGAATGCTGGGATTAAAAACATGCGCCACTACCACCCAACGAAGATTGCTTTTGAAATATAAAAAAAGAGTGGGAGATGCATCTCAGTGTAGGACATTTGCTTGTTATATGTAAGGCCTCGAGTTTGAGGCCTGACAGTGAGAAATAAAACAAAATGCAATGGGCGTCAAAGAAAAACTTAACAAGCCCAGCTAATTTAAAAATTACAAAGGATGGGGCTAGAGAGATGGCTCCGTGGTTAAGAGCACTGACTGCTCTTCCGGAGGACCTGAGTTCAATTCCCAGTGCCCACAAGGTGGTCACAGCTGTCTTTGACTGTTGTCTGATGGTACCTAATACATACCCTCTTCTGGTGTGCATACATGCATATGAAACACCATATACAGTACATATATAAATAAATCTCTTTTTTTAATTTTTAAAGAAAAAGAAAAATCACAAAGAGCCTGGTGTGGTGGCACACACCTTTAATCTCAGCACTTGGAAGACAGAGACAGGAGGATCCCTGAATTTGATGTCAGCCTGTTCTACAGAACAAGTTCCAGGACAGCCAGGGCTACACAGAGAAGCCCTGTCTTGAAAAACCAAAATAATAATAACAATAAATATATATCACAAAGCTAGGTATAGTGGCGCACGCCTTTAATTCCAGCACTTGGGAGGCAGAGGCAGGTGGATCTCTGTGATTCCAGGACAGCTGGAGCTACATAGATCCCGTTTCAAAAAAAAAATCACAAAAGAGCAGCCTTTGAGATGGCTCAGTGGGTAAAGGCTCTTGTCATCTAGTCTGACAATCTAAGTTTGATCCCCAGAATCCACTTGGAGCAAAGAGAGAACATACTCCCACAAGCTGCCCTCTGACCTACACACACACACACACACACACACACACACACACACACACAGGCACTTGGTGCCACACACTAAGTAAATATAACAAAATTTTTACAACAGTTCTCTGGAACTGTTGTGCTATAGCATGTACACACACAACATACTCGTATATACACAATAATGACAAATTAATTTTTGTTTTTGTTTTTCAAGACAGGGTTTCTCTGTGGCTTTGGAGCCTGTACTGGAACTAGCTCTTGTAGACCAGGCTGGCCTCGAACTCACAGAGATCCGCTGGAATTAAAGGGGAGCACCACCACCGCCTGGCCCAACAAATTAATTTTTTAACCATAAAGGAGAGCTAGACATGGTGGGAAACATCTGTAATCCCAGCATCTAAGAGGTGGAGGCAGGAGACTTTCTGTGAATTTTGGCCAGCTTAAGCTACATGGTAATCCCCTGTCTCAAAAAAGCAAAACAAGTGGGCCTCCCAAAGTATGGCTCAGTGGGTAAAGGCATTTCCCAGCAGACCTGATAACACCGGAGCCCACATAAGGAGACAAGGTGAGAAATGACTCCACAAAGTTGTTCTCTGACCACACACCATGACAAGCATGAGACTCTTCATACATGATAACAATAAACACAAGCCAGCCAAAAACCAGGAGACACAGGAGTGAATCAGGGAATGTCCCATCAATGTAAACAGCCCTGTGATTGGGCCCTTTCTGCAGATCACTCAGAAAACAAGTGATTACTTCACCAACAAGGGGGCAGGAGAGATGGCTCAGCAGTTAAGAGCACTGGTTGTTCTTCCAGAGGACCAGGATTCAATTCCCAGCACCCACATAGTGGCTCACAACTGTCTGTAGCTCCAGTTCCAGGGAATCAGGCAGTTTCACACATGCTGGCAAAACACCAAGGCACATAAAAATAGATAAAAATCTTTAAAAAAAAAAAGACAGACAAGGACCCAGAGATTCAGAGAAATTTCATTGAGTAGTGACCAACTAGTAGCCCAAGTATTTTTAAAACAAATATTGTATTTATTTAGACAGGGTCTCACTATGTAGCACTGACTGGTCTGGAATTTACAGAAATACACCTGCTTCTGCCTCCTAGGTGCTGGGATTAAAGGTGTATACTACCACCCCCTGACATGTGATAATTTTTTTTAAACGGGGCTCTTGTAGCTCAGGCTGGCCTTCAGCTTGGTGTGTAGCTCAGGATAACCTTCAATCTCTCAGTCTCCTGTTGCCACGTCCCAGAAGCTGGGATTATAGGCCAGCACCACCATACCTGATTTACGTCACACTCAAGAACAATGCTACTGGAGAGATGGCTCAGCGGTTAAGAACACTGACTGTTCTTCCAGAGGTCCTGAGTTCAATTCCCAGCAATCACATGGTGGCTCACAACCATCTGTAATGAGATCTGGTGCCCTCTTCTGGGGTGCAGGTATGCACACAGGCAGAACACTGATTACATAATAAATAAATAAATCTTTAAAAAAAAAAAAAAGAACAATGCTAAGCAATCAGTTGACCAACTGAGCAAGAGCCCCTAATAATACAAGGCTGTAATTTGAATTCCGCACCACTGTCCCATACTGTACAACAAGAAAAGAAGCTAAACCCTAAGGAGGAATGTTCTAAGGTCATAAAGTAAACTGTGGCTAAACCTAAGGGACAGTATGTTCTAGTTCAAGACACCAGTGCCAGGGTGAGATTTGACCCTGTGCTCATATAGTGTTGGTAGGATCATCTTGATTAGGTTGGCCTCTGGGCACGCCTGTGACTAGTTTAACTGATATGGGAAGGCCCATGTTGTAGGGAGGCCAATAGTTTGTTTCTGGGCCGCCTGGCAGCTCAGACCCGAAATAATCACACAGAAAATATTAATTAAATCACTGCTTGGCCCATTAGCTCTAGCTTCTTACTGGCTAACTCTTGCATATTAATTTAACCCATTTCCATTCATCTGTGTATCACCATGTGGCAGTGGCTTACTGGGTAAAGTTCCCCAGAGTCTGTCTGGGGCGGGGAGGGGGAGGATATGGTTTCTCTCTGACTCTGCCTTCTTCCTCCCAGCATTCAGCTTAGTTTTCCCTGCCTACCTAAGTTCTGCCCTATCAACAGGCCAAGGCAATTTCTTTATTCACCAATGGTATTCACAACATACAGAGGGGAATCCCACATCAGGCCACCCACTGTGGGTGGCACCATCCCGTAGGCTGTGAGCTAAGGGCAAATATTCACTGCTTTCTGCCTCCTGGCTGTGGCCACAATGTGACCAGCCATCTTTAGCTCCTACCATTTTGCCTACACTGCCCTCATGGACTTCCCCTTGAATTGAGTCAAAATAAATCTCTTCCTTAAATTCACTTCGTCAGCTATTTAACCACAGCAACAGGAAGAGGAACCCAGACATTTGGCCTCTATCCTTAAGAACCTTTTCCTTCCTTCCTTGGGGGAAGGTACAATATGTCTTCCCTCCAAGTCTCAGTTCTGCTTGGCTTACAGAACACATTGGTAGATTGTGGGTGCATCTGGAGAAGGAGATAGTGTGTGTAACTTGAGGGAACCCCGGGTACAGTTGTGAGACCACATGCTCCTTCCTTAGCCAGCTGGCATGGAAACGTCACAGTTAATGCGTCTACCACAGAGGCATGAAGTAGAAGCTTGAGAAACCCTTATTCTTAAGGAGCAGGAACGTTGGGACTCCACTGCCATTCATCCAGTCAAGTGGGCCAGTAAGGGTTAACTGAGAGCCATCAGATGCCCAAGCCAGGTGCTGTACACGAGGCGAGGCGTGAGGCCTGCCCTTGAGGGACTGGTGGCAAGGACAGATAGCATTGGAAGAGTTCGTGCATTCTGAAAAATGCTGGAACAGAAACAGTGTCTGTGACCAAGGAACTGGCGAGGCTGCAACCAGAGTGGGCTCCCTGAGCCAAGGAAAAGGGAGGAGGGGGTAGGAGAGCATCCTGGCAAAGGCACGGTAGGTGCAAAAGCCCAGCAACAGAAAGGAACTTGGCTTCTCCAGGAAAGGGGGGTCTGTTGTGACTATATCAGAGAGTTTGAGGGTCAGGCTGGAAGGCGGAGCTCCAGGGGTGGACCTGGCTGCTGTGCTCAGAGATGTCCAGGAGGCGTGGTCTTCTGTGCCAGGGACCTCCTCAAATACGGCAAATAGCTCCTTATTTTCCATAGGAGGAGAGACCAAAAAAGACTGTTCTCTGCAGGTGTGTATACCTGGGAAGTCACTTGGTGATGGCTAACGTCAGAATGGGTGCTAGTTTCAAAATGATAGTTCAAAGGGCAAATGGAAAGACAAACTGTAAACTCCCCAAGGAGCCCTGACTTTGGTGGGTGCCGGCTCCTATAATCCCAGCACTTGGGAGGTGGTGGAGGCAAAGGAAGGGAAGAAACAAGAGTTTGGGGTGATCCTTTTATTCTTGGCTACATAGCAAGTTTGAAGGCAGCCGGAACTTATATACAATCCTATCAGAAAAATAAAGATCTCTACCCTGACTTTGAGATCATGCTGAACATAGAATCTATCACCTGGCCACGACTTCCTGACATCTCTGAGCCTCAGTTTCCCCATCTGTGAAGCCTCTCAAGGCGCCTCTGAGGATCCAGGACAATGACAAACACAAAAATGTCCAATCAATCCCAGGCAGACAACACACACTCTATATTTAGTGGGGAGAGTGTGGAGACAAAGTCTCCCTAGGTAACCCAAGCTGGCCTCAAACTTCTGCTTCAGGCTCTTGAGGCCTGGGATTGTGGACCCAGCTGTCTGCATTCTGCGTTGGCTGAGAGTTCCACACCGCACAAAACAGACTGGTGTCCAGTGGGGCTCTGATCCTGTGGCCCCGTGGAGGACTGCAGAGCCCAGAACGCAGTCCCAAAGCCCTAGCGGAAGCAGGGGTTTGGTTATGCGGGCAGCTTGTTATGAGTTCATCAGCAACGACAACCAGATCACCTCGGGAGTTTGGGCCCAATTAGCTTCACTGTCCATCGCTTCATCTTAGCCCTGGACCAGACCGGGCTGATTCCGCGGGACGCTTAGAGGTCTGACCTCCCCCGCCAGCAGAGGCGCAGGTGCGCCTACAATTACGCATGCGTGGCCCGCAGCCTCTGCAGAGCCTTCTGCAGACCTGCAGCTGGCGTGGGAAGAATCTTATGATTTACGCTCGGGTCACGTGATGGGGAAGAGCTGGCCAGATGAACAGGATGCTAGGAGGTGAAGAGGTTGGGGCTGAGGGCAGTTTACGAGGGAGCTGCCTGGAGGATCCGAGAGTAAGAAAACACATTAGCAAGAAATAGGAATGGGTGAATTAAAGAGAGAAGCAACCGCGTGCAGCGGTATAGATCAAGCCCTGAGTGCAGAGTGTGAGCCACTTCTCTCGCCGCCACCTGGGGCTTACTCCTGCCTGCCTCTGTCGCCAGCTGCGTTCTTTTGTGCCCACTCCACCTCTCCCTCTGACTGCTGTCACCATTCCCAGCACCGGTTTTTGCTTTTTCTCCTCTGCACCGTTTTAGCAACAATTTCTTTCTTTAAAAAAAATACACACATTTATTTATTTGTTTATTTATTCATTCATTCGTGTGTGTGTGTGTGTGTGTGTGTGTGTGTCCTCGCAGGTGCATTTGTGGGGTTCAGGAGATAGCTTGTGTGAACTGGTTTACTCTTCCACCATGTGGGATCAAGGAATCCAAAAGGTTAGCAGATAGGGCTACAAATGCCTTTACCGATGGAGCCATCTTTCTGGCCTAGGAGCAGTCTCTCAAGCCAAGGGGAGAGGGCTGGAGAGACGGCCCAGCAGTTAATAGCAGGGGCTGCTCTTCTGGAAGGCGGGGGTTTGATTCCCAGCACCCACACACCAGCATATACCCCTCTGTAAGTCCAGTTCCAGGGGATCTGATGACTTCCAACCTCCTCTGACTCCTGCATGTTCCTGGTGCACATGCATGCACTCAGACACATACACATAAAATAAATGGTTCTTGGTTGTTTGTTTTTCTGTTTTAGAGACAGGGTTTCTCTGTGTAGCCCTGGCTGTCCTGGAACTTGCTCCGTAGACTAGACTGGCCTTGAACTCACAGAGATCTGCCTGCCTCTGCATCCGAGTGCTGGGATTAAAGACTTGCTCCACCACTGCCCAGCTAAAATAAATGTATTAAGAAGGAAAACATAATGTCTCAGCCTTGTCACCCACTCATACACATACACACAGACCTGCAAAGAAGAGCTGGGCCTGTGGCTCTGGAGACTGGGACTTTGCCCTCAGGCTGACAAGCGTGTGTGTGTGCGTGTGTGTGTGTGTGTGTGTGTGTGTGTGTAAGAGTAAAAGGGGGAGAGGGAGGGAAAGAGAGAGAGGGAGAGACGGAGGGAAGGAGAGAGAGAGAGATTAAGATGAAATATCATATTTTCAAGAACCTAGGGCAGGATCTCAAGTTCAAAGGACTGCAGAGGCCAGGCAGCTGTGAATGACAGGGTAGATGTGACCCACCTCAGAGTATATGCTTTGCCTAGGCAACAATCCTAATTTCCACAGAGATTGTAAAAGAAACTATCTAACACCTCTGGATGTTTAAATGTTGCAGTAGATGGGTGGAGGGCAGATAGACAGTGTCTCATGCTACCTAGGGCTGACCTTGAACTTTCTATGCAGTAAAGTTAAACTTGAACTCCAAAGCTTCCTTCCTTCACCTCCCAAGTGCTGGGATTATCAGTGTGGGCCACCACATCCAGGCATGCAATGGGATTTTTAGATTTTTTTTTCTAAAAGCATTTAATCAGCCAGGTGGTGGTGTCGCACACCTTTAATCTCAGCACTCAGGAGGCAGAGGCAGGTGGATCTCTGTGAGTTTGAGGCCAAGCTGGTCTACAAGAGCTAGTTCCAGGACAGCCAAGGCTACACACAGAAACCCTGTCTCAAACAAACAAAACACTGAATTACACGTATGTGTATGTCTATGTATGGTTCTGTGCATGTGAGTGCAGGTGCCCTCAGAGGCCAGAGGAATCAGATTTCCCTGCGTCTGGAGTGACAGGTAACTGTGAGTCACCTGGAAACCAACTTTAGAGTCCTTTGCAAAACCAGTAACTGATTTTAACAGCTGAGCTATTTATTTAGCCCTTGCTAGAGAGATGGAAACAGTGCAAGATCCCCCAGCCCTGTACCCTTCAAATTCAAATGTTGATACTACTGGGGGGGGGGCAAACACATCAGAGAGTCACATTCATCCCAAGGCTACCTGCTTTAAAACTCAGGGGACTGGAAGGCTTCCTTCTGAAGGAAGAGAAGCCAGTAACTGATAAACCCAATTCACACAGCGCCCCCTGGTGGGCACAGCTTTGCAGACGCGTGAGATGTGACAAGCTCGTGGTCCCTCTGCTCAGCCTGGCCCTGGCTAGGGACAGTGGGGCCAGCACTTTGCGTGTACTGAGGACTAAGTCTATAGACACGGGTAGCTCACTTTTGCCTGAGACAAACCCCAGAACAAGGAGAAGCAGAAAGAAAAAGGAAACGTGCAAAAGCCACACATTAGAAGTCTCAGTGGACTCCACCACAGAAGGCTTAAAGCTGTTTTACTGGTTTGGAAAAATTAACTTGGCAGGTTTTACACCTTGGGTATCAAAAAACAATTCCTGTCTTTTACATCGATGAACTCGTTGAGTCCCTGAGGAAGTTTGCTTTCCAAGAGAAGGAAATGGTTTTGTTTTCTTCTTCTGTGTTTTATTTCTGATCATTTTGGCATTTGAAATGAGCCTGGACACTGAGAACAAGAGGAAGTCAAATCTAATCAATAATAAAATAATTGTTGTTGTTGTTGCTGGAGACAGGGTTCCTCAGCATAGCCCTGACTGTCCTGAAACTCACCCCGTAGCCCTCGAACTCGGAGGTCCTCCTGCCTCTGCCCCCTGAGCGTAGGGATTAAAGGCGCACACCACCACCGCCAAGTTTATTTATTTTTTTTTTTGGTGTGTGTGTACAAACCCACCACAGCAAGTGTTCAGAGGTCAGAGGACAACTTGCAGAAGCTGGTTCTCTCCTTCACCGTAAGTGTCCTGATAATCAAACTCAGGGCATCAGGCTTGGTGCGAGCACCCCTTACCCACTAAGTCATTTCACTGCCCGAGTTCTTATTGATTTTTTAACTCTCACTTTATATGTATGGGTGTTTTGCCTGGTGTCTGAGCCAAGCCCAGAGAGGGTATCAGATCCCCTAAAATGAGAGTTACAGATGGTTGTGAGTCACCTTGTGGGGCACTGGGGTTCAAAGCCTGGTCCTCTGGAAAGAGCAGCCAGTGCTCTTAACCTCTGAGTCATTTTTCCAGCCCCCCAAATCTTATTTTATTTTGGTGTTTCATTTTTTGTTTGTTTGTCTTTGTTTTTGTCCCAACTACTATATGACCGTGCTATTCCTAGATATCTCTTGATATCTCTTTTGGTTTAAGAGCGTTCTGGAAAAACAACTGAAACACAAAGGCAGCCATGTGTGAACACCTCAGTGGAGGCTAAATGTATTTCCTGGATTGTTGGTGTGTGGCCTTTTCTTCCCTGACTATTGCACTTTCCTTCCCTTCCACAATTGCCTGTTGTGCCGCCCCAACTTCCCTCATAACTCTGACATCAACAGTCCCCTCCCCATCTCTCAGAATGACAGTCCTTAAATAACCCTGATTTGGTGCTGTGCAAAAGGTAAACATCCATGTATTGTTTTAATCTTGACAGTGATCGAAAATAGAAGTGTCAGGAATGAAGGATCCTGCTGGTCACACAGGAGGTGGCTTAGGCGAGGTCATCAGCCTCATTGCTCCCACCTCCCTCTCAGGAACGGGTAGGACTTGGGTGACAGAGGATGAGAAGACCACATGGAGGCTGGCCCACTATACAGTAGGCCAGGCTCCTAATTTTGGTGTTCTTTTCGAGGGAGCCCCCAAATTATTGAAGCTCTAAGATCCCCCAAACCTGACTTTGCCCTGGCTCTGTGTGTCTCTGTGAGGAGGAGGAGAGATTGTATAACCGTTTCCTCCATGACTGAAACTCTCCACCCTTCAGGGAAGCTCCTGAAGCAAGAAGGCAAACAACTCAAAATAGCTTCAGGAAGTCCCTGAAATGGACCAGAATCACTAGGCCCCGTCCTGCCAGAGTAAGCAATAGAAGCTGAGAGTTCCTGAGACTTGCTGATATAGGTGCCAAGACTCTCAGAGGTGGAAGGTCGCCCAGCTCCCTGGAGGAGTAACCAGCAGAGCTGCTGGGGACAGATTTAGACCACAGTCACTTGGAAAGGACACTCCTTCCTGTTGTGCAGCCTGCAGGCTGTGCAGTGTGCTCCAGATTTCCCACCCTTTGTGAGCCACCCCCATGCTGGGGTGGGCCTTGGTGGAGAAGCTGTCTTTGTGTCATTTCTGCTCCTGTAAGAAACCCACCCCAGTGGAACTCTGGTTCACCAAGCCATACTTCAGTCTGTCGTGAGTTCCCTGTCCGGGGTAATTAGATGTGTGTGTGCATCTGCCTAGGAAGGGTTTTGTCACACAACAGTGTCCCCATTACACCCAGAAGGCATCACTGTAATCAGAAGACGATCATCAACACTGCTAACCCTCTCTTCGGCAACCCAGGCATGTGGATACATCACCCGCCCCCTTCCCACTCCCCTCTCCTAGCTCTGTGTCCTGAAAAGCTCTCAGCACACCCAGGGAAGAAAGGTTCCTCCCGACAGCACTAAACACAGGCTGCCTTTCTAGCCCCCTACAGGCTTCCCGACTCCCCCACACTCCTCCTTCCCTCCCTTCAGTCTTTGTCTCCGTGTTCCCACCTCTGCTTTCCACTCATCCATGCCGTCTTCTCTCTCACTGCTCACCCCGGAGCCAGGAGCCAGGCCCAGCTGGGGATGTGGCAGAGGGTTCCCTGCCCACAGGCAGGCAGAGATCTGGGGCCCCCTTAGCTCTCTGGGAACCGATGCTCTGGGTTTGCCTCTGTGTTTTGATTGAACCTGGCCAGTTCTTTCTTCCTTCTAGAAAGGACTTTCTCCGTGTGCAGAGACCTGGGCCCTGGGCTCCTTGGCCTACTGGTTTCTCTCCCGGAATCAGGAAAAGACAGACAGAGGACATTCCTAGAGACCATGAGTGTGGCCCAGTACTCATCCTCCCTACTCGCTTCACTGGACGTGTCTTAGGTCCTGCCTTAGGTCCTGCCACTGGGAGAGCAGGTGAGAAGGCTTTGGGTCCCTGTCTGGTTGTCCGTTACTGGCAGCTGGCTGCCCCTTGTGCATCTCCACCCTCCTCCTATGCTGCCCTCCTAATTCCCAAGGCACTCACTCCCTTCTTTCCAGGTTGTGGTATTAAGCTCCCTTGAAAACATCACAGCCTCGCCCTGGGTCCCCAGAGAAGCTGCTAGGACAGATGTTTGGTTCCCAGAGCAAAAGTAGCGGCCAAAGAACAGAATGGATTCCCAACAATCTGAAGACATCTGTTTGCTGCATCTCACCCAGGGGCTTCCCGCGCCTTCAGGAGCATCAGCAGACCACCCAGGAGCTGTTTCAGGAAGTTTAAAACTGGTTCTCCACCAGGACTCACTGATAGCCTCAGGATATTCCTCTAACCTCAACTTCCTGTGCTGAGGCCCGTGAAGAAGGAAGGAAGAAGACTGAATCCCAGGTCAGGCCCATCTCTTTCCCCCGTGTTTTCTGTACTTGCTTTACTTGTTTATTTTGGTGTATGTGTATGCATGTTCATACACAAATGCACATAGGGTGGCGTGTGCTTTTGGAGGCCAGTGATTTACGTCCTGTCTTCCTCAATTATTCTCTGCCTTTCCCTTTGGAGACAGGGTCTCTCACTAAACCCAGAGCAGACTGGCTGGCCACCACGCTCCGGGAATTCTCCTGTCTCCACCTCCCCGGCACTGGGATTACAGCACTGCACCACCAAATGCGACCTTTCATTCTTTTCCTTCTGAGATCTCGCTGTACAACCCTGGTGGGTCTGGAGCTCCTATGTAGACCAGGCTGGCCTCAAACTCATGAAGATCCACCCCCACCCCACCCCATGCTACCTCTGCCTCCCGAGTGCTGAGATTAAAGGCGTTCAACTCTATGCTCTATTCTGAACCCAAAGTGAGTTCAGAACCCTAACTTAGGCCCTCATACCTACCAGCAAACACCTTACTGACAGCCATCTCCAGAGCCTGATCATTTATTTGTCATATATGTGAAAGGTCTTACCATACAGCCTGGGGTAGCAGTGAACTCTGAATCCTCCTGCCTCAGCCTCCTCCTGGAGTGCTGGATGATAGATGTGAGAATATATATATATATAGTTTTTTGTTTGTTTGGCTGGTTGGGGGTTGGTTGAGGTTTGTTGTTTCGAGACAGAATATCGCCACGTAGCCCTGGCTGGCCAGAACTCACTATGTAGAGAATGCTGGCCTTGGCCTTGAGCTGCTTTCTTCCTTTAAAAAAAAAAAAGAGAGAGAGAGAGAGAGAGACTTTTAAATTTTCTGTGTATGAGGACTGGAGAGATGACTCAGCAGACTCAGCAGTCAAGAGCACTCACTGCTCTTCCAGAGAAGCCAGGTTCAATTCCCAGCACCCACATGGCAGCTAGCAACACCTGTAACTCCGGGATCTGATGCCCTCACACAGACACACGTGCAGACAAAACACTAGTGCACCTGTAACTCCGGGATCTGATGCCCTCACACAGACACACGTGCAGACAAAACACTAGTGCACCTGTAACTCTAGGATCTGATGCCCTCACACAGACACACGTGCAGACAAAACACTAGTGCACCTGTAACTCTAGGATCTGATGCCCTCACACAGACACACGTGCAGACAAAACACTAGTGCACCTGTAACTCCGGGATCTGATGCCCTCACACAGACACACATGCAGACAAAACACTAGTGCACCTGTAACTCTGGGATCTGATGCCCTCACATAGACACACGCGCAGGCAAAACACTAGTGCACATAAAATAAAAATAAATTATTTTTAAATTTATGTGTATGAATGTTTTACTCACATGTATGTCTGTGTATCATGTACACCCTAGAAGTGGAGTTATGGACAGTAATGAGCTGCCGTGTAAGTGTTGGGAATCAAATACAGGTCCACTGCAAGAACAATACCTATGCCGGGCAGTGGTGGCACACGCTTTTAATCCCAGCACTTGGGAGGGAGAGGCAGACAGATCTCAGTGAGTTTGAGGCCAGCCTGATCTACAAAGCAAGTTCCAGGACAGCCAGGACTGTTACACAGAGAAACCCTGTCTCAAAAAACCAACAAAAATTAAGAGTCCAAGGACAACTTTGGCTACCTAGTGAGTTCAGGACTAGCACAAAACATTGTTTGAACGTACAAAAAAACTAAATAATAGTAAAATATAAGCAGCTATAACATCAGGGTGACAATAAGACAGAACGTCTCTGTGTTAAAAACTCATAGGCCTCTTTCATTCTGGTGTCTGGTTCTTCTAAATGGGTGGATAGATACTAAGGGTGACAGAGAAGTCGAAAGAGGAAATCTGAGACCCTCCACTTTTTACGGGGAGAGGGGGATGACTAGCCTATCCCTGGAACCATATCAGCATTCTCTTTCACAGCTCTGGAAAGAGGAGACCCAGTGGGAAACCACTGTCCAGACGTAGGCTGACTCTGCCATCTGCTGGTGGCAGGAGGAACGGCAGGAGCTTGAGGGCTTCTCGGACCCTTGGGAACTAAGTAGAATCTCAGGCTTCACCACTGGGCGGCGCACTCAGTCCTTGTGTTACATTTTTTACTGTTCCATCCATCAACCCATGTGCTGCAGGCTGGGACTGTCTCAGGTGGCCACACTTCTCCTGGTCCTTCAGTTCCTTCAGGCCTCTGGAGGCCGACTTGACCGTGACAGCAGAGGTGGTGATGTAGGCCCAGGACCCCACCAGGCACCGTTTTCATGCAAACCCCGGAAACAGGTGCTGCACATGGCCCTGTCTTCTCTTACCAGAGAAGAGGCAACCGTACTTGGCTTGCTGGCCAATTTCGAGTTTCTTCACCATTCTCCAGAAGGAGGCACCATGGCTGGTCCTGTATTTCCCTGCCGTACTTCTTGATGTATTTCGCCATGTCACTGGGACACAAGAGAAAACCTGTGACATCCTTTTCTGAGTCTGGCTTATTCCAGATAACAGGATGATCACCAGTCTATTCTACTTCCTCTCTGGTTCCATTGTGCTGCCTGCAAAGGACAGGATTTTGTTCTTTATGGCTGAAAAAGAGTTCATTGAGGGGCTGGCAAGACGTCTCGGCAGGTGAAGGTGCTGTATTCATTTTTTAGTGGACACTGCAACTGGTTCCATACCTCGTATTTGAGTTGTTCTATATAAACATGGACACACAGGTGTCTCTGTAGCACGTTGACATAAATTCCTTTAGGTAATAGGGGTTATTACTAATAATTTTAGCTTTTGAAAATATTAGTTCACCAGATAGTTTTTCAGGTTCTGGCACTTGAAGCCAACACTGACAACTTTAATTCTGTCTCCAGGACCCACACGGCAGAGGGAGAGAACCAGAGAACCGACTTCTGCAAGTCTCCTCTGACGTAGGCACTGATGCCACGACATGTTTGTGGCCACACAAGTACATACACACAAAATACATACACACAAAATAAGTCAATAAATAAATAAATACATAGCTTTAAAAAATTATTGCCAGGTGGTGCTGGTGCACACCTTTAATCCCAGCCCTCGGGAGGTAGAGGCAGGTGGATCTCTGTGAGTTTGAGGCAAGTGTGGTCTACAGAGTGAGTTCCAGGACAGGCTCCAAAGCTACAATGAGAAACACTGTCTCAAAAAAAAAAAAAAAAAGAGGAAACAATAAATTTTTATGCATATGGATGTTTTGTCTAGATGTAAGTCTGGGCATCACTTGCCTGGCACCTAGGGAAGTGTATTTGGCCTCCTGGAACTGGAGTTACTGCCCATGTAGGTGATGAGAACTTGAACCCAGGACTGAAAGAGCAACCAGGGCTCTTAACCACTCAGTCATCTCTCCAGCTAGCAGTTCCACAATTTTGGCCTAGTATTCATGACCTGGGTTTGTATCTCCAGCACTGCAATATGCTGTGTATTATGAATACATTTTGCATTAGATAATTATTTGTCTTGACTACTGAGGTTTTGCCACACTCCCTCAAATTTTGCACCCTAAATGTTAGGCACCTCTCTTGCTTCCTTTTCCTACAACTTCACTCGGTATGTATCTGTTTATTATTGGGACAGGGTCCCATGTAGCCCAGGCTGACCTCAAACTTAATATGTACTTGAGGATGACTTAAATTCCTGACCCTCTTACCTACCCCTGGGATTATGGCCTGAGCCACCTTGCCCAACTCTCCTATAGCTTTGTCCTCCTAAGGTCTGGACTCTTCACCTCCTTTCTCACCTCGTCAGAGGGCCTTACCTCTGCCATGCAGCCATCAGCAAAAATCCCTCTCCTTTTCCTTTTTGATCTGGGCCAGGCAGCTTTGCTACCAGATCAGAGAGTCGCTGCCCTTGGGCAGCTGCTAAATAAGAAGGCACACGATGGCATAGTTACAAGACCTGTTGCTGTCTTTAGCCAAAATCTCACTGTGTATTTCATCCTCCTGCCTCAGCATCCTTAACGCTGGGGTTACAGGTGTCTAGGCCACCTGTGACTGCTGTAGAATTCTGATGACCCTAGGAAGGGACCCATCTGGGGTTGTAGGGACAAAGAACCTGGAAGGCCTCTGCCTCAGTTCCCATCCATGTAATCTGCTGCGTCCATGCCTGAACAAGTCCTAAGTCACTGTTGCTAAAATTCCTGGGGGAGACTTAAATGATGGGTCCCTCCCCTCAAGTTCTCAACAGCAAACCAAGGTGTGAGGCCATCAAAGTTCTCGCTGGCACCAATGATGAGTTTGTCTGACTTACAGAGTGCATTTGAGAGGTCACACCTTCCTGGTCTAGGAGGCAGCCTGAAGTTGGACACTGGACTGGGGAAGAGCACGATTCACACAACAATGGTCTCCTGGGACATTGCTGCAGCCTGGTGCCCAGGTGGCCTCAGACTTCAAGGCCATGCAGGAGGGGAAAGTGAATTGTAAATCAAACCCTGGGTACCTGGAATCTGAAAATCTGGACTCTGATCTTATTTATTTATTTATGCTCTTTTAGATTTATTCATTTTACATGCATATGTGTGTGAGCCAGCTTGGGTTTATGTGTATTCCATGTGTGTGCAGGAACCTGTAGCAGTCAGAAGAGGATTCTGATCCCCTGAACTGAACTTACAGGTAGTTGTGAGCTGTCCACTGTGGGTGCTTGGTATGAACTACATACAGGTCCTGTGCAAGAACCATGAATAAGCTAAAAAGCTGAGCCGTCTCTACAGGCTCCATTATTATTCATTTGTTTATTTAAATTTTATTTATGGGGCTGGAGATGGAGAGATGGCTCAGAGGTTAAGAGCACTGACTGCTCTTCCAGAGGTCCTGAGTTCAATTCCCAGCAACCACATGGTGGCTCACAACCGTCTGTAATGGTGCCCTCTTCTGGCCTACAGGCATACATGCAGACAGAACACTGTATACATACATACATACATACATACATACATACATACATACATACACAAATAAATAAATCTTTAAAAAATTATTTATTCTATGTAGATGAGTGCTCTATCTGCATGTACACCTGCATGCCATAGATGATTATGAGCCATCTTGCTGGCTCAGGGCTCTATTGTTTCCTTAGTCTTTTTCTGCTTAGGATGTTGCCAGGCTTCTGACCATAGTCCTTGGGTCTCTCGTGGGCAGCCCCCACTTCAGCTTCCACCATCTTAGTGGCCTCTGTGCTACCCAGCCTGCCTTGGGGGATGGCCAGGACTTCACACTAAAGTTTGTCCCTCCCCCACCCATTGGACATCCTGAGCACCTCTGAGGGTCCTTGCTGTCCTATATTCTCCTGCCTCTCTTCCAAGTCAGTCTGTCTGGCTGATCCTTTGGCTCCTTTGTAGCATGGATTAGAAACTGTTGCTAAATGAATGAGAGAAGGCTTGGGTGAAGCTTGGTGCTATGGCCCTTGCCTGGCATGTGTGAGGCGTGGGTTCGATCCCTAACACCTCAGACATATATGTGTAGTAACTAGCCAGATGTGGCAGTACATCTGGATCAGGAATTTAAGGTCATCCTTCATCCACCCCAATATAGGGACTTTATACTAACCTGGGATACACGAGACCTTGAAAACAACAGGTGGGGGGGGGGGCAGAGTCAGCGTGAAGTGCACTGCTTGCCCTCAGAGGAGCTAGCACGAACGGCCCACAGTGACGAAGCCTGGAAGGTATATGGAGCAGCTAGAGGGATCGTGCAGCATTCATGTGGACGTGAGGTAGGACAGGCATTTGGAAAAGAAGTTTGGTGATTTCTAGTAACACAAGTACTTCCTCTATGAGCAAAAATTTCCATCCTTGGCTCTTGATGCAAGACAGATGAAAATGTGCTCATCATAAGACTTCTAGACACATAGTCACGAAGTATTCATAGCTCCAAACCTAAATATCCAACAGGAGACTAGATCTAGAGAGACTCTGTAGTGTGTCCACACAGGAGAACGCTAAAGCAATGGGAAGGAGGGGACTACCAGCAGGCAGCAGCATGCATTCCCCTCAGGAACACTGTTGGGCAAGAGGCCAGCCAGGACAAAACAGCCAGGTGTGGTGGCCCGCGCCCTGAATCCCAGCCTTCAGGAGGCAGAGGCAGAATGGATCTCTGTGAGTTTGCGGACAGTCTGATATACTTAGGGAGTTCCAGGCTAGCTAGGGCTACACAGTGAAACCCTGTCTCCCAAAATATATAATAATAGCATTGCATTATTGTTTAATCCTATTTATATGAACTTCTAGGACAAACAAAATTGTTTTATTATGATAAATGTCAAAAGAGTGGTTATCTCAGCCGGGCTGGGATGTCGCACGCCTTTAATCCCAGCACTTGGGAGGCAGAGACAGGCGGATCTCTGTGACTTTGAGGCCAACCTGGTCTACAGAGTGAGTTCCAGCACAGCCAGGACTGTTACACAGAGAAACCATGTCTCTAAAATCCCTCCCCCCAAAAAGAGTGGTTATCTCCAGACATATAATTCAATTTTAGCACACTGGAGGCTGAGGCAGGTGGGTCTCTGTGAGTTCAAAACCAGTCTGTTCTATACAGCAAGTTCTAAAACAGCCATAAAGACCCTATTCTTTTTTTTAATTAAAATATTATTTTATGTATATGAGTGTTTTTCTTGCATGTATGTCTATACCACGTGTATGCCTGGTGCTCATGGAAGCCAGAAGAGAGCATTGGATCACCTCAACTAGAGTTACAGACGGTGATGAGCTGCTATGTGGGTGTGGGAATTGAACCCAAGTCCTTTGGAAGAGCAGACAGTGCTCTTAACCACTGAGCCCTTTCCCCAGCCCTAAGACCCTATTTTTTTTTTAAGATTTTATTTATTATGTATACAATACAGTGTTCAGCCTCCATGTAGGACTGCAGACCAGAAGAGGGCACCAAATCTCATTGTAGATGGTTGTGAGCCACCATGTGGTTGCTGGGAATTGAACTCAGCACCTTTGGAAGAGCAGTCAGCGTCTTTAACCTCTGAGCCATCTCTCCAGCCCCCAAGACCCTATTCTTAAAAAATAAAAAAAATTTAAAAGAAGATTATCTTTGAAGCAATGTAGCCTGTCAGGGAGAACTTTCTGTTTTCTGGAAGTGTTTTATACAAGCAGAAGAGATAACATGATAGACACATGCATGTACACATAAAACAGGTAGCTTGTAACCCAGGCTGTCCTGGAAGTCACTACACAGCCCAAGCTGGCCTCTGTCTTTCAATGATCCTCCTGCCCCAACTTCCCAAAATATGTGCCACTACACCCAGCCCAAATCATGCTTTTAAGACTCTCTGAGAAGGGCTGGGTGTTGTGGTAGAGTATTTGCCTAGCGTGCCCAGCACTGGGGAGGTAGGGACGGGAGAATCATCTTGGTTAACTGCTAAGTCTGAAGTCAGCCTGAGCTACATGAGCCCCTGACTACCAACCTGCTACCTACTGAAAGCTGGGCCTGTTTGTGAAAGCAAACAAAAGAAAGAGAAAGGGAACAAATGCACGGAGTGTCTGACCTTGTTTCCCAGGTCGCCTCTGGCCTACTGGGAGCAGCCTCAGGGAGGATTTTCACAAATCAGGCCTTCAGTTTAGCTGGTGCACCTGTGGCTCAGCTTCTCTCCCTGGTGGCCTGTTTTGCATGCTGCTACCTCCCCCAATGCCATCCTGCCTTGAGATATGCCCTCCCAGTAAGGGACCCCAGTCAGGGCCCTTTCTGCCCTCCAGCTGCCAGCATTAGCATCTGGCAGGGCTGGAGCTCTGTGGTGGAGTGCCTGCCTCATGTGGAGGGGTTCTAGCTGTACCTCCAAGTTAGACCTTAGAACCTGCACCCCTGAGTTGTCATCAGTGGCTGGCCCAGGGTCCTATAGTGAGGAGTTCAGACGGACTTCTGGGTCCATTTATACAAACCAAAGTCCAGAATCAACCAGTCAGTATAGCTGATGGTCTCCTAGGTACCAGAGAGGGATGATTTCTAGTCTCTGGGACTCTTTGAAGGTCCAGGGAGATATGTGACAGGGACCCAGGGGGATTGCTGTGAAGGTCAGAGGTGCTGCTTAGCAGGAAGGTAGGCAGCCCTTGGTGTTGTGTCGCGGTGGGAAGGATGCTGACTGATAAGCTAAAACGCCGAGGTCTGCGTGTCTTCACGGTGATGGGCTGGGGAGCAGTCCTTCTGCCTGCATTGTCAAGCCGGTTCCACATGCATTAAATGGATCAAAGTTTTGTCCCACCAGCCAGGGCCTAAGGGTCAGAAAACTGAGACTTCCTGATTCCCCACCCCCGCGACCCATATCCCTGCCCTCAGCATCAGTTTCTCCATCTGCAGAATGGGACTGATGAAAGTAACAACACATCTGAGAGCCTGAGAGATGGCTCAGTGGTTGGGGGCATGGCTGCTCCTGCAGAGGACCTGGGTTCGGTTCCCAGCACCCACGTGGCAGCTCCCAACAACCTGTAACTCCAGTTCCAGGGAATGTGACATGTAGCCTTCTGACCTACGAGGGAAACAGGCACCCCTGTGGTGCACACATATACATGCAGACACGCTCACAGACATAAAATAAAATAACTCTAGAAACTAAAACCAAGAGCAAGTCCCAAAGGCCGGCACGCGAGGCTGCTCAGTGTCATCCCCATGTCAGCGTGGCAAGATCACTATGGGGCTGGCCTCTTAGTAAATGCACACATAGCATTCCTCGTTTCGGATCCAGCAGTGCAACCAGCATGCCCTCCAGTGCATGGTCCCCTGCAACAGTAACGACCCAAACAGCCCGAGAAGCCATTTCTAAATGTCTCCCAGAAGGTGTTAACCCAAGGCACCCTGGACGAGTGTGACTGGAGGAGCGGGTGACAGGGGCTGAGTCCCGCCTGCCGCACTTGTCAATCCAGCTGGGGCCCTGGGACCAGACTGGCCCAGATTCTTGGCCCTGTATTTCCCAGTTCTCACAGAGACATCATGTAGGGGAAGGGTGTGGTCCAGCCCTTGCCAGCTTCCTAGTCCTGAATCCCACCCAGTCATTTACACTGGGGCTAGGGGCTCTCCCTGCCACCTCTCTCCCACTTGCCCTTTGCCTTCTCCGAAAAGATAGTATCCATCCAGTCTCGGTCCCAGTCTTAGGACATTGGGTGCTAGGGAAAAACTTTTTGGAATGAAGATTGTCCTCATTCTATGAAGAAGGCCAAGGCCCAGAAGGCAGAAATCAGCAAACCAAAGGAATAAGAGGAAGGAGGGCCAGGATGGTAGAGGAGCCCCGCCTGCCCCGGGAGCTCAGCCCGGCTTTACCACAAGCTTAGTCACCCACCCAGAGGGCTGGGCAGGGCTGGCAGCACTGCCATCCTGGAAGGCTCTGAGTCACTGGCTGGTGAGGGACAGCTGTGGCCTAGCAGGAAACCAAGGCTAACATGGAAGAGGTGTGTGGGGTGTGGGTTGATGGGGCCTGATTCCTACCCCTTACTGGTGGGAAGGAACTGGGAGGAGTTGCCCAGTGTCAGTGGGCTTAGCAGCACACAGCTCCCAGGGCCCACCAGCCTCAGACCTGCTGCATTTTTAGGGCTTGCACTCTGGAGAATGTGGTGATCAAGAACCGATCATGATGATGAGTGCTAAGATTTGCGCCTAAGGCACAGCGACCTGACCTGTAGAAGGACTTTTTGACGAGAGATGGAAGACAATGCGTGGGAGGTGACTAAGGAACCCTGACTGCCGCAGTCACCTCAGTCGTCAAGCCTCAGGAGGAGGTGCAGCCCAGCAATTTCACTTCTAGAACTTCATTCTCAGAAATTGTTATTAAATTGGGCACTGGGCCAAACATCTCCAATCCCAGTATTTGAGAGGTGGAGGCTCAAGGATCAAGGGTTCAGAGTCATATTTGTTCCGTAGTGGATGTGAGGTGAGTCTGTGCTACACAGTGAGGTTCTCTTACAAACAAAATATAACAACACAACAACAACAAAACAAAAAGCCTGCCTGGGTTGATGGAACAGACCTGTGATCCTAGACACCCTGAAGGTCTGAGAGCTCAAGGCCTGCCCGGACAGCATACTGAGACCTTGTCTCAAACTAAAGGGGGGCTGAAGATAGAATGCACGCCTAGTGTGCTCTGAGGCAGGGGCTCAGCCCCCAGTGTAGCAAAACAAACATCCCTTCCACCTCCAAGTTAGACAAAACCAGGCATGACGGTGCAAGCCTGTAATCCCAGCATTTGATATTCAGAGGCAGGAAGATCTCTGTGAGTTCCATGGCAGTGTAGTGAGACCCTGTCTCAGAAAGTAAAAGTGGATTAGGTGGCTGGGTACCTCAGTTGGTGAAAGGCTTTGCCTAACATGCAGGAAGACCTGGGTCTGACCTCCAATACCACAGGACCCTGGGCTTGAGATGCATGCCTATGATCACTTAGGAGTGAAGACAGGAGGACCGGAAGTTCAGTGTCATCTTCTTCAACTGTATAGTGAGTCTGAGGCCAGTCTGGATTATGTGCGATCTCCCTCCCTCCAGAAAATTAGTAGATGAATAGCCGTCAATATAGAAAGTGGTGGCGCACGCCTTTAATCCCGGCACTTGGGAGGCAGAGACAAGCAGATTTCTGTGAGTTTGAGGACAGAGCAAGTTCTAGGACAGGCTCCAAAGCTACAGAGAGACCCTGTCTTGAAAATGTGTGTGTGTGTGTGTGTGTGTGTAGAAAGTGTTCCTATGCCGGGCGGTGGTGGCGCACGCCTTTAATCCCAGCACTCGTGAGGCAGGCGGATCTCTGTGAGTTCGAGACCAGCCTGGTCTACAAGAGTTAGTTCCAGGACAGGCTCCAAAACCACAGAGAAACCTTGTCTCGAAACCCCCCCCCCCCCAAAAAAAAGAAAGTGTTCCTATGACATGTGAACATGGTACAGTGGGAAGAGAGTCCTATGTTGGTCCCGAAAAATGGATGAAGGAATAGAACTGGCCATAAAGGTAGGAAGTGTGGGGTTGGTTGGAGAGATGGTTCAGTGTTAAGAACACTGACTGTTCTTCCAGAGGACCAAGTTCAATTCTCAGCACCCACATGGCAAATAACAACTATAACTCCAAGATCTGCCACCCTCACACAGACATACATGCAGGCAAAACATCATTGCAAATGAAAAATAAAAACAAAACCATTAGGACGTATGAGGTGTGGTACCTTGCAGCTCTGAAACAGCCAGAGCTGTATGAAGTGAGGGTCTCCTCTCCTCCAACTCTGGTCTTTGATTTTTGTTGTTGCTGTTTTTTGTTTGTTTGTTTTTGTTTTTTTTTTTTTTTGAGACAAGGTTTCTGTGTAGCCTTGGCTATCCTGGAACTCAATCTATAGACCAGGTTAGCCTTAAACCCACAGAGATCCTTCTGCCTCTGTCTCCCGAGTCCTGGGATTAAAGGCATGCATCACCACCAACCAGCTTCCAATTCTGGTCTTAAAGATGGGATCCAGGCTTCATGCCTGCCCAAAATGTGTCTACCTCTGAGCTACATCCCAACCCTTCATCCCTTCTCACTTTGAAACTTTAGACAAGTCACAGCATCCCTGAGTCTGTTTTGTCTTCCAGAAGATGTAGGACCTTAAGTGGTGGTGAAGGTTCAATGAGGCAGAGGATGGGAAAGCCAGTGCCCAGTGTGGCAGGAACTGCCCAGTGTGGGCGTTTAGGTTGGATTGTCACTGTCCTCGTGCCTTCCTTAATCTCTGAGCACTTGCTGACACTTCAGCAACTCCCTGCCTGGCTTCTGTGTTGTTGGGTCTACCTATGAAACCATGGCCTGGAAAGGCAGTGAGTCCCCATTCCTGGAGTTGTGCAAGCACCTATTGGCGGTGACTTTCTTTGCTGTCAAGTGAGGTGGACATGACTGCCACAGGCGCTATACTACACAAGTTTCCAGGGTTGCTAGGTTCCAGGGGCAAGTGGGCCTCTCATCACCAGGGGTTTGTGCGCCAGGGGTATGCACTCAATCTTGTTATGATGTCACGTGAAGACAGTCCTAGTCCTCAGAGAGGATGCTCTAGTTACACAGATAACCATACACACAATAAAGAACCTTGGAATGTGTTGACTGTCGTGAAGGAAGACTTTAGAGTGCTGGGGAGAATAATGGCGGTGGGTCTAACCCGGCTCAGGCTCGCCGGGGAGAGCAGAGATGGTGGAGATTTGAAAGTTCAGGGTGGCTGGCAACGGAGGAAGGGAAGCAGGAGGGCTGGGGCTGGTGAGGTGACTTAGGGGAAAGATAGCTGCTGCTGTCTCCGGAACACACATGGGAAGCAGAGAGAATGAGCCAATAGATAGACTTTTTTTTTTTTTTCTTGGACAGGGTTTCTTTGGAACTCACTTTCTAGACCAGGCTGGCCTTGAACTCACAGAGATCCCAGAGCCTCTTTGTGTGCCACCACTGCCCTGCAGGAATAGACTCTTGAAAGTCTGAAGTCCCCCTGCCAAATAAAACAAATTAACAAACAAATAAATGCAAAAAAACTTGTTTTTCCTTTAAGAAAAGATGTTTTTGTTTCTTCAAGAAAAAATGTTTTTTTCTTAAAACATTTTTTCTTAAGGAAAGAATTCCTTAAATATCGCATTTAGGAATTTGGCCTCATCTCTAGGACTGAATGTGGAGAACATGACCATGTTTGTGTTCTAGAAGAATTCATGCGAGTGTCCAGTGAGAACCAAGAGGCAGGCTATGGGCTGAACAGTTGCTGGGCCCTGAGCGAGGTGATAGCTGTACCCCTGAAGGAACAAGAAGGTAGTTCCACAGACACCAGGTGATGGGTGGACCAGGTTATGAGCTGCAGTTCCTCCCACTGCCCAAGGGGGAGGTCTGGGCCTGGTGCCAGGGTCCTTCCGTACCACAGGGCATGCCAACCGGGTAAACAGAGGTGGACACATGATATTCCTTAAAAACAAAATCTTGATTCATCCACACGCCCTGCAGTTTACTGGAGGTGTTTGTTTTGTTTTTCTCTTCCTCTATTTCAAGTCTGACAGGTTTGTGTGGCAAGCAGAGCTGGGGCTTGGAGCCAACCTGGGGGGGAGAGGAACCTGGGGGGCAACTAAGACCCTTCGTTCTTCCTACAGGACAAGGAAGGGTGCACTGGACGAGCCCTCCTGGAGACCCTAGAGAAATGCTTGCCCTGCTCTGGGCTCCAGTCCAGGCTCTGGCTCCAGCCTTCTGACCTCCCTTTCAGAGTAAAGGCTCATTATTCTTCACCTTCGGGTTGCTGTTTCCAAATGTGCTTTAGGGTGGGGCTGGGCAGGGCAGCCCTGCTGAGAGGCAGGCTGACAGAAGCCACTTCCTGACAGAGGGCTGGTGAGTCAAGGGCTGTAGGTGGCTTTCTTTGTTTAGGAGGGGTAGAACCAGCGTGCGGGCCTCAGTGTTCCTTCCCTCCTTGCCCCGATCCTGGATCCTGCATTCCTACCCTTTGTCCATATTCCTGGAGTCACCAAGGAGAGGGTGGGAGTCTGTGGAGGAGAGACAGCCTCTGGGCTGTGACAGGAGATCATTTTTGCAGGGTGAGAAAGTCTAACTATGGAAAGAGGTCATATGGAAGAAGGGGCTAGGGAGATGGCACAGTTGGTAAGCATCTCAGACCTGGTCAAGACCAGATTCCCAGCACCCACCCAAAGGCGCAGGAGCCTGTGCCGGAACAGGACATGCATCTGTAATCCTGGCCCCAGGGAGGCAGAGACAGGCAGCTAGCTTAGCTTTCAAATTCAGTGGAAGACCCTGTCTCAGAAAATAAGGTGGAAAGTGATTGAAGACGACACTGATGTTGACCTCTGACCTCCACGTGCTAAAACACAGGGGCTGTACATATAGCACACACTCACTCAACATCCCTTAGGAAACAAACGGAAGATAGGAACGAAAGGTAAATGGACCAAGGGTGCAGGTAACAGAGAACTAACTGGTTTCTCATGTGTCATGTCTGAGCCCCAGCGTGACAGGAGAAAACACAAATGACCACTGTCCTGTGCACGTATGACAACACATGGCAGCTGGGTGGTGGTGAGGCACGCCTTTAATTCCAGCACTCGGGAGGCAGAGGCAGGCGGATCTCTGTGAGTTCAAAGCCATCCTGGTCTACGGAGTGAGTTCCAGGACAGCCAGGGAGTGTTACACAGAGAAACCCTGTCTCGAAAAACCAAAAAAGGAAAGAAAGAAAGAAAGAAAGAAAGAAAGAAAGAAAGAAAGAAAGAAAGAAAGAAAGAAAGAAAGAAAGAAAGAGGGAGGAAGAAAGAAAGACAAGACATTGCAATTGCGGTCTACTTGTGTCTGGAAGGCACAGTGTTGGGGAGGCTGCCGCACAGTGTGACAGCTCGTGTCTGGCATGCGTAAGCCCTAGGTTATATACAAGGTACTTAAAAAAAGAGTCATTTGGGAGAGGCACAAGGAAGGGGGATGGGTGTGAATACGGGCAAAGGACAATGATATAAAGTATATGAAAATGTCATCACACCCATTATTTCGTACACTTAGTACAAAAGTTAATGAAAAACAAAGAAATAAAAGGTGAACATGAAAAAGACCCAGGCCATTGAGAAATTCTCTGCTGTCAGCTTCCTGGAATCCATATACTGATGACTATATTCACTTTTTTTTTTATAAAAAAAAAAACCAGGGAAGGGCTAAGGGATAGCTCAGAGGTGGAATGCTTGCTTAGCACAAGCAAGACCTCAAGTTCCCTTCCTAGCAAAAACAAAAAGCAAGCGTCAAGTTCCTTATTCCTCTCTGAGCCAGAGCCATAACTGCCCTGGTTGGTTAACACAGAAGATGGCTAAGCTCTTCCAGAGAGCTCTGCAATGTTCTCAGAACAAGCCCCATCCTCCAAGCTCCAGCTGCCTCCTCATCTGGTCCCACCCATCCAAGACAAAGCCCTTTCTCCCTTCCCCCTCCTGCAGGAAGTCTTGACACAACCATATGACCTCAAGGGCCT